>NC_069659.1:9721818-10023522 GCF_027244095.1 Hemicordylus capensis
GTGCCCACTGACAAAGTGCAGCCCTGCATGGTCCCTGTGCGGAGTATTTAGCTTCAGCGGAAGCTGTGCACAGGTCCAAAAAATAATTTGTCAGGGAGCCACACTTCGGGTCAATGGGAGCTCCCACTGGCTTCCGGGCCTTGCAGTAAAGAACACAATAAGGCTGTTCTCACAAGCCGCTGCAGGAAGGCAGGGGCGGGAAAACCTGGGAAGCGAGGCTCGTACGGAGCTCTGGGACCTGCTCGAGAGCAGGGCTTCCCAGAAATGCATCCCCATGTTAAACCCAGGTTTCAAGGGCCATCTTACCGTAGCAGCCCCGACTATTTGATGGAGCAGGGCTGTGTGTTGCAGTTGCTAGCAGCCTGGCTTCCGAAATAGCAGAATGCAAGCTTGAAGAGTAGCCAGGACAGGAAGCCAGGAGCTGTAGCGTTGCCAGGGGGCAGCCTCTCAGCTTCCTGTGCAATGCACTGTGGGATACTGGAGGACTTCCTCCTCCACATCCCAAAGGTAGTAAGCTCCACCTTGCTGCTCGTGTGGGTGCAGACAAACACACACCCCGCCCGCCTGGTCGTTTTTTCTTCAGGTTCTTTGTTGTTGTGGGGAGTCATTTAAATTCAGAGATATCTTCCTTTTGGGTTAATACTTGTAGAGTCTGCATTTAACCCCTATTTTTAAGGGGGTCATCTTAAATTCAGAGGCATCTTCTGTCAAGATAAATAACCACAGGTGTCGTCCACTGATCCATCTGGGTGACCCTTTTGCTCCTGTTTTGTGCTCCGTAATCACCTCATCCCAGCGACTGGCAGAATCTGTACTCTATAAATATTTATGACTTTGCCTACTGATCAATATGCACTTTTATTTAGGAAGTATCTAATGCATTGATCCCCCCCCCCCCACTTAAATTGAAATCAATAGTTAAAATTGGCCTCTCCCCCCACCCCATGGCGAGAGCAGGAGGGAGCAGGCGGCCGGCCCGGCAACCAGGAATTGGCAGCTGGGGAGCAGGTAGCCGGCTGTTCTGGCCCGTCCGGCGGGAGCAGGCGGCCAGCCGTCCCAGCCGCCAGGAATTGGCGGAGGGAGGAGGGAGCGGGCCGGCTTTCCGACTGGCCCGCCTGCCAGAAAGTGCCGGCCCAGCCCATGAAGCGGCAGGCGGCCCGGCCCGGCCCGTGCGGCGGCGCCAGGCGGGCCAGCCTGTCCCATCCAGCGGCAGCAGGCAGCCGGCGGCACCAAGCCACCAGCCTGGCCACCGGGAATTGGGGGGGGGAGCAGGCAGCCGGCTGTTCTGGCCCATCCAGAAGCGGGCTGGCCGGCCACCGGGAGCAGGCGGCAGTGGGCCAGCCCAACTGCTAGGAATTGGTGGGCGAGTCGGAGGAAGTGGCTGGCCGGCTTTCCGGCTAGCCTGCCTGCTGGAAAGTGCTGGACGGGGGCAGGGGGAGTGAGAAGAAGCAGGCCGGCCTGGCCCCCAGGAGCAGGTGGAGGCAGGCTGCCTGGCCAGCAGGAATTGGCAGACAGGCTGGCAGAAGTCAGGGGCCGGCACAGCTAGTTTTATTTATCATGTTTTTATACTGCCTGATATGTGCATCTCTAAATACATCTACCCATTTTGAGATCATAGGACATATGCATCTAACAAAGGGCTCTAGCCCACAAACACGGCACAAGAAACAGGCTCCTCTTTAGAGTGCCACAAAGTCTTTTCGTTGTTTAATGTATTGCAACTCTGATGGTGCACTCTTGCTTCAGTACTGGGGGCACATGATCCATATGGGTCCTCAGCCAAGTGCCATTGCAAGACCTCTCTTTGTGGTGTGGTGGCTGCGCTGCCAGCCACCATCTTTGTTTACCTCTTTCTGGTAATACTCTTTCCATTGTTTCTGCTTCTTTTTGCCGGCTACTGTGTTTGAAATAATGCAATGCTCCCACTTCAGCATCACTGGGATGCAGAGGCATTGCATCATTGATCAATATCATGGACCCTTCAGTGGTCCTCGGTCCTCATCCAGTGCCCCAGTTGGCCAACCCTTCCTGTTGCTTCAGGAAGACCTTGGTGAATAAGAACCACTCAGTGGTCCAGCACATACTTTACATGTTGAAGGTCCCAGATTCAATCATCAACACAGGGGTAGACAACATGTGGTTCTCTAGATGTTACTGCACTATAACTCCCATCATCCCCAACTGTCATAAATTGTGTCTGGGGCTGGTGGGAGTTGTAGTTCAGCAACATCTGGAGAACCACACATTGCCTATCCCTGCTCTAGCATTTCTATAGGACTGGGAAAGCCCTGTTTGTCTACACCAGGGATTCTCAAACTTGGGTCCTCAGGTGTTATTGGACTTCAACTCCCATAATCCCCAGCCTCAGTGGCCTTTGGTTGGGGATTATGGGAGTTGGTCCAATAACACCGGAGGACCCAAGTTTGAGAATCCCTGGTCTACACTGACAGCAGCCAGCCAGTATTAGCAATACTGACCTAGATGGACCAAATGTCTGACTCAGGATAAGACAGCTCCATATGGTTTACCAGAAACTGCCAGCAGTCCACTGTATTTTGCCAGTCTTTGAAGGACTGTAGCTCTGTTGAAAAGTATTTGCTCTGCATTTAGAAGGTCGCAGGTTCAATTCAAGGCATCTGCAGGTAGGACTAGGTAAAGATCCACCAGAAACCTTGGAGTGCCACTGCCAGTCAGTATAGATACTAAGCTAGATAGACCAGTGGTCTGAATCAGTATATGTGATGCACATTGGCACGAAAAAAAACCCAGCTTCAAGTATATGTTGATGGGATCTGAGCTGTTGGTGGCTAACCAGGAGAGGGATCTTGGGGTCGTGGTGGACAGCTTGTTGAAAGTGTCGACTCAATGTGTGGCAGCTGTGAAAAAGGCCATGCTAGGGATCATTAGGAACGGGATGGAAAATAAAACGGCTAATATTATAATGCCCTTATACAAAACGATGGTGCGGCCACACCTGGAGTACTGCGTACAATTCTGGCCACCACATCTAAAAAAGGACATTGTAGAAGTGCAAAGGGTGCAGAAGAGGGCAACCAAGATGATCAAGGGCCTAGAGCACCTTCCTTATGAGGCAAGGCTACAACACTTGGGGCTTTTTAGTTTAGAAAAAAAGATGACTGCAGGGAGACATGATAGAGGTCTATAAAATCATGCATGACGTGGAGAAAGTGGATAGAGAGAAATTCTTCTCCCTCTCCCATAACACTAGAACCAGGGGTCATCCCATGAAATTGATTGCCGGGAAATCTAGGACCAACAAACGGAAGTACTTTTTCACACAATGCATAATCAACTTGTCTCTCTGCCACAAGATGTGGTGACAGCCAACAACCGGGATGGTTTTAAGAGGGGTATGGATAACTTCATGGAGGAGAGGTCTATCAACGGCTACTAGTAGGAGGGCTGTAGGCCACCTCCAGCCTCCAAGGCAGGATACCTCTGAGTACCAGTTGCGAGGGAGTAACAGCAGGAGAGAGGGCACGCCCTCAACTCCTGCCTGTGGCTTCCAGCGGCATCTGGTGGGCCACTGTGCGAAACAGGATGCTGGACTAGATGGGCCTTGGGCCTGATCCAGCAGGGCTGTTCTTATGTTCCTATGTACCTTCCACTCACCCTTGGCCCAAGCAGATGAAAACTAAGACCTCTTTCCACCTTAACCCCATTCCCATTCTCCTTACTGTGAATTCTCCTGTGACAGCATCAAATCCAACATGAATCGTGTGCTCAAAGTCTGAAGGGAGGGAGATCTCTGGTCGTTCTTTCTCCTTCTTTTTGTTGGCTATTTGAAACAACAAAAAATGAAGCAAAAATATCAAAAGATGAAGAGACAACATTGACTAACCATAATATGTAATCAGGACATGGTCTGAAGGCACATCATGCAGCAGCTTTGCTGAAGCTAAGCAGGGTACACCTTGGTCAGTACCTGGAAGGGAGACCATCTAGGAATGTACTCTATCCAATTTCCACAAGAGAAGAAAGACTGGGTGTAAGCGTAACAAACTGCAACATCAGTGCATCGTATTTCTTGTATTCAGCAAGGTGGAATAAACCAGAAGAAATTCTTGGGCAGACGGGCCAGTTTTAAGGCTGCATGACCTGTGTAAGCCAACAGGGTCAGCTTTGGGGGAGGGGTGCTATACAGGGGGTGTTGCATATGAAAGTGTATGTCATTCAGTAAGATGGGTATGAAACCCCTAAACTAGGCCTGCACAACTTCAGCCCTCCTACAGAAGTTGGGCTACGACTCCCATCATCCCTAACTATTGGCCACTGTGGCTGGGGATGATGGGAGTTGTAGTCCAAAAACAGCGGGAGGGACAGAACTCTGCAGCTCTGCCAAACACAGCCCTGTAAATAGGGTGGTGACATCCATGCTTGTATTTTTCAGGGGGAGGGGGTGTGTAATATCAGTTTTTGCACAGGGTGGGAGCGAAGATAAAGCCAGTCCTGCCAACAGATATCGGCCTAATAATCCCGATCTGAGGGCACCACACAGAGAGGGAAAACAAGCTGCACCACACCAACAAGACTGTAATACAGGCACTCCCCAAATTACAAATGAACCATATTTACAAACCAAGTGTCATTACGTATTACATTCAGAAAGTCCCCAACTTACAAATACCAACCCGCACATACAAGCAAGTCATCTGTCCTGGGAACTATATGCCTTCCAAGTTAGGAGGAGAGCTGGTCATGTGGCAGCACGCATGAATTTCCCCCTTTGCTAAGCAGAGTCCACCTGGTTTGCATTTGAATGGGAGACTCCATGGGAGTACTGTAAGATAGTTCCCCTTAGGGGATGGAGCTGCTCTGGGGTGAGCACCTGCCTGCTTGCATGCAGAAGATTTCAAGTTCCCAATGTGGCATCTCCAGATAGGGCTCAGAAAGACTCCTGCCTGCAACCTTGGAGAAGCTGCTGCCAGTCTGTGTAGACAATACTGAGATAGATGGGCCAATGGTCTGACTCGGTATAAGGCAGCTTCCTATGTTCCAAGTTATGAACATCCATCTTACAAAAATGAGCTTTTGGAACAAAACCCATATATAAGTTGTGACTTCCTGTAACCCTTAACCTATAGCAATTTTTTTTTTTAATTGCCTCTAGGCTCTCTGGAGCTAGTCTTGGGGAGAGGCTGTGACTTGGTAATAAAGCAAATACTTTGCAGAAGTTAGCCCTTAGTAACTGAGCAGAGGAGCCACCTAATGGTGCATCCGGAAATGACTTGCCTTGCAAGCATGAGGTTGCCGGTTCGAATCCCTGCTGGTATGTTTCCCAGACTATGGGAAATGCCTATATCAGGCAACAGCAATATAGGAAGATGCTGAAAGGCATCATCTCATACTGCGCAGGAGGTGGCAATGGCAAACCCCACCTGTATTCTACCAAAGACAACCACAGGGTTTTGTGGTTACCAGGAGTCAAGACCAACCCAACGGCACACTTTTTAAACTGAGCAGTGAGGTATCTTTTAAAGTGGCAACTCTCCTATTGAGCAAGGGAGAGCAACCAACCCTATCCAACCCCAACACAGCATCCCTCCAGTGGCTGTTGCTGGCGTCTCCCTTGTGTCAGCCTATGAGCCCTTTGGAGATGGGGAGCTGTCTTCTCATTCCTCTTGCTATGTATACTGCATTGACAACTTGCTGTTGTTGTTAAGCAGTATATAAATATCTAGTAATAGAAGAGCCAGGTTCAGTTCCTGGTATCTCCATTTAGAGGATGTATTTTATTTTATATATATTTATCTGCTTGCTTGCATTTATATCATGCTCTTAGTTATAGTGCATATTTTGTCTGTCAGAAGTGCATGCATTTAAATGAGGTGTTTATTCTACTCAACACACAATATTTCAGAGGAAACAAAATGTGTTTACAATCTTTCTATAGGCACTGCAGTTTGTTAGTTATTAACTTCTATATTCTGCTCTTACTAGGGATGTGCACAAAATTCACTAGAATGGATTCAAATTTGAATTGATTCAGATTTGAAACTACTGAAGAAAGTGTAATCGCTCAAACTGATTTGAATTTGCCCAAAGTCTATTCGAATTCAGTCAAATTTGAATCGATTCGAGTGAATCTCCACTCCATTCAATGGTTTTGAATTTGAATCTATTCAGATTCGAATCGATTTGAGCAAATTTTGTGCACATCCCTATTTCTTGCTTACTTAAATGTATATCTTGCTCTTCCTCGCAAGGAGCCCAGAACAATGTACATGGTTATGTTTATCCTCATGACAACCCTGTGAGGTAGGTTAGGCTAAGTGATTGGCCCAGATTCACCAGTGAGTTTACCTCCAATGCCAGTTGCGAGTGAGGGCAATAACAAGGGAAAGCAACTGTCTCCATGTCTTGCTTGTGAGCTTCCCAGAGGCTTCTGGCTGGCCACTGCGGAAAACAGAAAGCTAGACTTGATGGACCTTTAGTGGGATCCAGCAGTGGTCTTGTGTTATGCTTTTACAAAGAAACGTTTACATGTCACTATCCAAAGCTCTGAAAGCAAGCATTCATCACAAGTTACACACAGAGGAAAACCTAACAGATGCAAACAATATTTGAGAACCCAGAGGCTGAATCGGGTAACTTACAATTCAACAAAAGAGGGGGGAAAGACATATAGAAGCAGCAAGTCGCCTTATACCAAGTCAGACCCTTAGAAATGTAGAAGGCTGCCTTATACCGAGCCAGACCATTGGTCCATCTAGCTCACTATTGTCTACACAGACTGGCAGTGGTTTCTCCAAGGTTGCAGGCAGGCATCTCTCTCAGCCCAAGGGAGGGAACTTGGAACCTTCTGCATGCAAGCTTGCAGGTCCGATTCCCAGAAGGGCCCCATCCCTCAAGTGCTCATACATGTCTCCCATTCAAATACAAACCAGAGTGGACCCTGCTTAGCAAAGGGGACAAATCATGCTTGCTACCACAAGACCAATTCTCCTCCTCCCATAGACCCTTGGTCCATCTAGCAGCAGCAGCAGCACTCCAGGGCTCAGATGGGAATTTCCCAGCCCTGTCTGGAGATACCAGGTTTTAAACCTGGGACCTCCTGCTTCCAAAGCATGTGGTCTACCACTGAGCTAGCAGTCCTTCCTCAAATAGTGAGCATGTGAAACTGTCTTATACGGAGTCAGGCCGTTAGTCCACCCAGCTCAGAATTACCTGCTCTGACTGGCAGTGGCTCTTAAGGTTTCAGGCAGGAGTTTTTCCCAGCCTTCCCTGGAGACTGAGATGCACCTAGGTAATTTTGGAACCTGGACCTAAAGGCCTTTGGAGGGCCTTCCCCGGCTGCAAGTTGAGCATCATTCCCCCTACACACACACACACACACACACACACACACACACACACACACACACACACACATTATTTTTAACATGTGGGTTCCTGAGGGCACAAACAGCAACTGAACTCCCAAGAATGTAAGAATATTAAAAAGGCATATTTATATAGGACTACAGACACACAGCTGTATGACCTTGGTTCCCCCTTTATCTCTTGTCTCCCCCACACACACACCTACCCTGTTTCCCCGAAAGTAAGACCTACCCCGAAATTAAGACCTAGCAGTAATTTCTGATGTACCGCTAATTGCCCTAGTGCATTTTTGAGGGCTAAAAAATATAAGACACTGTCTTATTTTTGGGGAAACACGGTATTTACCTCATTTGTTTGATTGAAATTACTGCCAGAGTGAGTGTAATTAAAGCTGTGAACATTATAAGCGGGTGATCCACAGAAGATGGGAAGAAAAACAATGAGGCTGGCGTTTGACGCCAAAACTTACGTTTGTTGTTAACATGCTTTTAACAACATTTTTACCCAGGTTTTTACAAGTTATTATCTGTTTTTAATTAGTATTTACAATTTATATCCCGCTCGTCCTCCAAGGAGCCCAGAGTGGTGTACTACATATTAAGGTTTCTCCCGCCAACAACCCTGTGAAGTAGGTTAGTAGGCTGAGAGAGAAGTGACTGGCCCAGAGTCACCCAGCAAGTCTCATGGCTGAATGGGGATTTGAACTCGGGTCTCCCCGGTCCTAGTCCAGCACTCTAACCACTACACCACACTGTCTGTTTTTACGTAATAAATTTGAAGGTCTTAAAGGAGTACTTGGAAGTCAACTTAAATATGCATATTGCATCACCAGCTGGTCAATTTATATGAAGGTATATTTATGCAAATCTGCATGAGCAGAAACGTTTCAACACGCAACATAACGTATTCTCATCCCACATATTTCTTTCCCCATCCCCCCCTCCACTGTTCCCTCTAAGGTGCGCGCACATGCGGCGCACACACAAGTTTTTGGATGTCCGCTCAATTCAATTTACATCCCGCTCAGGTTGAATCAGGAAGGCTCCATTCTGAATGCAGGTGCGCACACACTGCCTTGATACTGCTGCCCAGAACAAAACTCATTTTCCGCACAGAGATGAAAAAAAAATTAGAAGGACCACTGGTGACCACACCGCCTGGGACAGAATGAAGAGGATTGGGGGGGGGGCAGGGGTTGTGGAGGCCCTGAACTTTGGCCCGGAACATAGGAACTAGGAAACTGCCATTTACTGAGTCAGACCCTTGGTCTATCTAGCTCAGTATTGTCTACACAGACTGGCAGCAGCTTCTCCAAGGTTGAAGGCAGGAGTCTGTCGCAGCCCTATCTTGGAGATGCTGCCAGGGAGGGAACTTGGAGCCTCGATGCTCTTCCCAGAGTGGCTCCATCCACCCCCTGAGGGGAATATCTTATAGTGCTCACATTTCTAGTCTCCCATTCATAAGCTACCAGGGCAGACCCTGCTTAGCTAAGGGGACAAGTCATGCTTGCTACCACAAGACCAGCTCTCTTCTCAAAGTCCAGGGGTAAGAGTGCCTCTGCATGGAGGCACTTCTGTTTGTAAACAGATGCTCCACCATTGACCTATGGCCCCATTCTGTGAGGTTTAGATTATCTTTTCCAACTGCTATAACAACTAAAGTTAAACTAAAAATAAAAAACCCCTCCCAGTCTATCCAAAACAACAATATCTCCAGTTTGGGGGGTGAGGGAGAGGCGAATAATTTATGACCTTAACTCTGATCTACCTGTTAAAAGTTAGCCTGCACCAATTACAACAAAAGATACAATTAATTAAAACCTTTTAATGCCTAGGGTTCTCATGTTTAACAATGTAACAGTCTCTGTAGGACTCGGTGGTAGATCCAGAGAACTAGAACTCTTCCAGAAAGCAAAATCACTTGCTTCTACTGTTTCTACACGATTGTAAGCAGGCCTGCAAACCACTTCATCTCAGCAAAACCTGATGGGGACAGGGATACACTGTTTCACCCCTTCTCTGCTGAACAGCCGCTCCTGGGGTGCAGCTGTGACAAAATTATCCAATTCACCTGAGCCTCCTAGCGTAGCCCCTATCTTCGAGTTGTTCACTTTGTGCAATTCAAAGAGGTAGAAATTGGAAGAGATTTCCGACTGCGGACATGTCTTGCTTGCCCCGCCCAGCTTCCTCATTGGCTAACCTCCTCTATGTGAGGCTACAGCTTTAAGAGTAAAGCTGCAAAAATGAGATTGTGGATACGTTTACCTGGGATTTCAAAGGACACAAGTGCATTGTCTGTTGGAATTGTAGTGATAATTACTTAAATCACTTAAATCCCTAAAGTTGGACTTCGGAGGGATTCCTCTGATAACTAAGCAAAGAGGCCCCTTTTAAAAGTGGTGATTCTCTTGACTGAGCAGGGGGAGAGCAACTGGCCCTCTCCGTCCCCAGCACAGCATCCCTCCAGTGGCTGTTGCTGGTGTCTATTTTAAGTTTCCTTTTTTAGATGGTGGGCCTTCTGGGGACAGGGAGCCATTTTATTTGTATCTGTGTAAACTGCTTTGGGAACTTTGGTTGAAAAGCAGTATATAAATAATTGTTGTTGTAGTGAAACATCCTGGAATGTTAAAAGGGGGCGGGAGTGTCAATCTCTCACTAGAAGCAGCTCAGTTAGCAGCAGGACTTCTTTGAGTGCTGTACATCTTTGTCAGCAAATAAGCTTACATCCTTGACTGGTTCTTCATAATCAGAAACATCACATGGTATCAGGAGTGGCATATATTGAAAAAAGGAAAACAGAAGAATGGAGAATCTAAAGCTCCCATCTGAATTAGTAGCCTCAAGCAATGCTGCAGAGAACCAGGAAGTCTTCAAGCAAATCATTGATCTCTGGCTGGTGGAAACACAGAGATGGAAAATCCACAAGAGGTAACCATTTTTCTCAATCGAGCAGGCCAGGAAGCAATGCAATAGTACAATGGTTTGCCCCTCTCTGACACAGGGTAGTAGTGTGCATGGTTTTGGTTCGGGGCCATTGGAATGACCTCCGGACCGGTCCAGAAGTCCAGAGGTTCGGATGGGCGGGGGACTGTAACTTTAAGCGGGGGTGGTGGTGGTAGTACGTACCACCCCCCACCCCGCCGCTCTTCCCCCTCCGGCAATGTTCCTTTGAAGAATCTTCTTGGGGCGGCAGAGTTCCTCCCTGCCGCCCCTGCCCCCGTCGTCGTTCCTTAAAGTCCAAAAGAGACGAGCACCGTGTGCCGTGAGGGACAGAAATGCAGCGAGCCTCCCACTGGGACTGGGCCACAGATCCGCAGTGAAGTAAGTGCAAGCTGGTGTCAAGCGCAGCAGCCCCAACACAGCCTCCCTACACAACCGGTGCAGGGAGGGGACCACCCGCCTGCGAAAGGAGGTGTGAGAGGGGATTTGGTGGTCGGAGGCAAGCAGTCAGAGTAGCTGGCAGAAGCCGGTGTTCTCCACCACCTGGAATGGCTGGTTGTCAAAAGCAATCATCTCCCCAGTGGCCCCGCTGATGAGATGAGGCTCTGGGTGACCAAACCGCCTGCCCGCCAACTGTATCCCCCACGCAGGCAAATTCCCCTGCTTGGGAGCCAGGAGCCTTGCTTCTAAGTCAAGAACAGACCAGGCCCATTGCTGCCTGCAGGATAAGGGATCTCCGGGTGATGCCGTTGTAGATGCTGCAGCATTGCCGTCATCCCAAGACGCCTGGTGACCTGTGTCCTGCAATGGATGTAGACAGCATGGTGTGGGTCACCATTCCAGAGCCTGAAGTGGTCCCACACCATGCTACTCTCGGGCCCGGGCCATTTTGGTGGTGGAGGTACTGGGGCTGCTGGTTTGTTCTGGGGGCCGCCACCACCACTCTCCATCCGGACCTGAGAAGGTCCAAAAACAACCGGAACGGCTTTCTCCTGCTCCTCCTCAATCGCAGACGGTGGGAGGTGGGGCAGATCGCAGTGCCAACGGGGAGGATGGAGAGCGCGATCTGGCTGGGCTAGCAGCCAACAACACCTCCTCTTGTGCTGCCACAGGACGAAGAGCTTCTTCCCTGACAGAGGAGCCCCTTGGGTACCTCTGCACTAGTGCGACCCCCTGTGCCCATCAGGACTGCCCCGGTGCCTGCAGGTTTGGCAAGAGAGATGAAAGAGGAGGGGTCCAGTGGTGCCTGTGTAGACTCCCTTTCACACATCCCACCATGTGTTCAAGCATGAAGGCCAACCACCCTTCATGCATGAGTGAACTGGGTTCTGGATACCTCCTAGAATTCATGCAATTCCGTTATTAAAAACAAGCATTTCAGCCAGTGGGGGGAAGGAAAAAAAGAAAAGAAAAGAAAAAAGAGGCCCAGGATAGTTAGGGTCTCTTTACTCTCCATCAGTTTAGTCTCTCTGAGGGAGTGCTGCCCAAACAGTTCACCAAGACTTCTGAAAACCTCTTAGCCACGCAGTTGCTCAAAGGCCATGGTAGCTGGGGATGATGGGAGTTGTAGTCTAACAATATCTTGGTACCCAAGTTCGAGAACCCCTGCGGCGAGCAGTTTAAACTTGCAACTGCGGGTATTCAATGAACTAAATTAATTACCCTAAAGCCCTGTTAAATCAACTGGCACTTAAGTTCTTACACAGGAAGGGTTACAAATTGTAGATGAGCGGCAGATGGTTTTCTTCGACTAAATCCAAACGGCTTTGAGACCTGAGTCTGAACGCATTAAAATATTAACCATCATAATCGCCTTTTGCTGCTAAAACACCACACACCGCAGCATGAGGTAGGGGCTTATGAGGATTAGTGATTTAAAGACCAGTTGAAGCGTGCTCTGCTGTTTAATCTCTTCTGATAGCGTCTGTGGGCATTGTTTAAACCGGGGCCTTTCCAGTGGCACAGAACAGAGCCTAAAGGTTTGACAGCCAGGATTCTCAAGAGTCAAGCTGGGTGTCTCTGCATGCCACACCTATCTAGGCAACCTTGGTCCTCCTGCTGTTATTGAACTACAGCTCCCAACATTCCCAGCCACAACTGTGGCTAGGAATGATGGGAGTTGTAGTTCAACAATAGCTGGAGAGCCAAAGTTGCCTACCTTGTCCCAAGGGGTTTTTTGTATCTGTCGTGAATGACAGGTAAGAGCCTCCAGGTTTAGAGGCAGTTTACCTCCCACTTAGATTGAGAGGGGAGACCTGGAGGGCCCCACACTACAGACCCATAGACAGAGCAGGGGTTCCCAGCACTGAGGTCCCCCAGAGCAGAGGTTCTCAACCTTGGGTCCCCAGATTATGTTGGGCTACATCTCCCATCATCCCCAGTCACATGCCACTGTGGCTGGGGACGATAGGAGTTGTAGTCCATCATCATCTGGGGCCCCAAAGTTGGGAATCCCTGCCATACATTATCGGAGGAGGAGGGCTAAGCACCGGGCTGGCAGACTGCTGCTCTCCAGGCAGGGAGGCTGAGCTCTGAGGTCTTTAAGTGTGCAGTCTGCCTCTAGCTCAGTGGTGGAGCAGTACCACCGGCGGCCTGTGTGCGGCCGCTGCAGCCGCCCCACTGACATCAGACACAGGACTAGTCACGCCCCCCACAACTGATGTCAGACATGGGGCTAGCCACGCCCCTCACGTCTGATGTCAGACATGGGGCTAGCCACGCCCCCCAAGTCTGACGTCAGACATGGGGCTAGCCACGCCCCCCACATCTGACGTCAGCTGCGGGGGGCAGGATCTGGCTCCCGAATGGATCCTTGAGGCTCCGTTCGGGAATTGGAGTTAAACTAAGGCTGCCGCTGCTTTTGCAGCACAGCCAGGAGCGGCTCTTCCCTGAAGGGGCCACGCAGCCCCAGCTCGGGAGCTAAATTAGCACCCCCAAATCTGATTTCAGACGCGAGGGGCATGTCAGGGCCGCGAAGTGCGGCCCCTGATTGGGCGCAGCCCGGGTTCTTTGAACCCGTTCGCCTAATGATAACTCCGCCCCTGCTCTAGCTGCTATTGGATCAATGTGTTTGTCGCCCTTGTCCATGGTGTTACCCTAGGAACATAGGAAGCTGCCTTCTACAAAGTCATACCCCTGGTCCATCTAGCTCAGGATTGTACACAGACTGGCAGAAGCTTCTCCAAAGTTGCAGGCAGGAATCTCTCTCAGCCCTCTCTTGGAGATGCTGCCAGGGAGGGAACTTGGAACCTAGAGGCTCTTCCCAGAGTGGCCCCATCCCCTCAGGGGAATATTTTACAGTGCTCACATGTGTAGTCTCCCATTCAACTGCAAACCATTGTAGTAATTGTAAACCGCCCAGAGACACATGTTTTGGGTGGTATAGAAATATTAAAGGGGAAGAGGAAAAAAGGGGGGGAACAGGGGTGACCCCTGCTTAGCAAAGGGCACAATTCATGCTCGCTACCACAAGACCAGCCACTTAATGGCACATTGGGGAAATGACTTGATTATCAAGCCAGAGGTTGCTGGTTCGAATCCCCGCTGGTATGTTTCCCAGACTATGGGAAACACCTATATTGGGCAGCAGCGATATAGGAAGGTGCTGAAAGGCATCATCTCCTACTGCGTGGGAGGAGGCCATGGGAAACCCCTCCTGTATTCTACCAAAGACAACCACAGGGCTCTGTGGGCACCAGGAGTCAACACTGACTCGATGGCACACTTTACCTTTACCACAAGACCAGCTCTCCTCCTGGCCAATGCTGCCTGGCTGCATTAGTCCCCAGACCTTGTGGGCTCTGTTTCATGAGACTGGTCAGCAACCCCAAGTCCTAGGGCTAGACTCTTGCTAAGGCCTGGAAGGTGCCTACGTCTGCATACCCAAAAGGTACTTCAAGGCCCTCTAGGAGGCATGCAGAGCCCTCCTACTTCCCCATGCTGCAGACGCACTATTTGTTCCCCATCCTAAGATCACCAGCTTGAAGCTGATGCATCTTCAGTGATGCGTCCACTGTTCCCGACTGGCTGGCTACATGCCGAAGCTCAGGATACCCCTCCCCACAACTCGACTGATAGACTTCCAAACATTAGCACTGAGTGCTAGGACAAGTGAACTTGTCACATTAATAGCAATGAGACTTTTTATGAGTAACATAAGACCCATTCACACATTACATTCTCTGCACTCATACAATGAATGTACAGTGTACACAGGTACAGTCAACTGCATGTTATGCTGAACTCAGGTACAGAAGTGCACTTCCTGTCTGTACCATGCATTTGAAGGGCCTGTATCCAGGTTCACTTTTTAAGATGAACCCAGGTACGGTCATTCACACAAACACCCATACGAATGCACAGACATCTGTACACTCGTACAGCATAATGTCTGAATTGGGCTAGTGCGTAGATGTGAACCAGTGACTGGAGTAGCTCATCTCATACAGTGAGGGAAATAAGTATTTGATCCCCTGCTGATTTTGTCCGTTTGCCCTCTGACACAGAAATGACCAGACTATAATTGGAATGGTAAGTTTATTGTAGCTGTGAGAGACAGAATAACAACAAGCAAACCCTCAAAAGCCCAGTGCCCAAAAGTCAGCGATGGATTTGCATTGTAGTGAGGGAAATAAGTATTCGATCCCCTATCAACCAGCAAGATTTCAGGCTCCCAGGTGTCTTTTCACTATATGCAGGTAACGAGCTGAGTTGAGGAACACCCTCTGTAAGGGAGTGCTCCTAATCCCAGCTTGTTGCAGTACCTGTATAAAAGACACCTGTCCATAGAAGCAAGCAATCACTCAGCTTCCAAACTCACCACCATGCCCAAGACCAAAGAGCTGTCGAAGGATGTCAGGGACAAGGTTGTAGACCTGCACAAGGCTGGACTGGGCTACAAGACTATCGCCAAGCAGCTTGGTGAGAAGGTGACTACAGTTGGCACGATAACTCGCAAATGGAAGAAACACAAAATAACTGTCAATCTCCCTCGGTCTGGGGCTCCATGCAAGATCTCACCTCGTGGAGTTGCAATGATCATGAGAACGGTGACAAAGCAGCCCAGAACTACACGGGGGGAACTTGTCAATGATCTCAGGGCAGCTGGAACCATAGTCACCAAGAAAACAATTGGTAACACACTACGCCGTGAAGGACTGAAATCTTGCAGTGCCCGCAAGGTCCCCCTGCTCAAGGCAGCACATGTACAGGCCCGTCTGCAGTTTGCCAATGCACATCTGAATGATCCAGAGGAGAACTGGGCGAAAGTGTTGTGGTCAGATGAGACCAAAATCGAGCTCTTTGGCATCAACTCAACTCGCTGTGTGTGGAGGAGGAGGAATGCTGCCTATGAGCCCAAGAACACCATCCCCACCATCAAACATGGAGGTGGACACATTATGCTTTGGGGGTGTTTTTCTGCTAAGGGGACAGGACACCTTCACCGCATCGAAGGGACGATGGACGGGACCATGTACCGTCAGATCTTGGGTGAGCACCTCCTTCCCTCAGCCAGGGCATTGAGAATGGGTCGTGGATGGGTATTCCAGCATGACAATGACCCAAAACACACAGCCAAGGCAACAAAGGAGTGGCTCAAGAAGAAGCACATGAAGGTCCTGGAGTGGCCCAGCCAGTCTCCAGACCTTAATCCCATAGAAAATCTGTGGAGGGAGCTGAAGGTTCGGGTTGCCAAACATCAGCCTCGAAACCTTTCTGACTTGGAGAGGATCTGCAAAGAGGAGTGAGGCAACATCCCTCCTGGGTTGTGTGCAAACCTGGTGGCCAGCTACAAGAAACGTCTGACCTCTGTGAATGCCAACAAGGGTTTTGCCACCAAGTACTAAGACATCTTTTGCGAAGGGATCGAATACTTATTTCCCTCACTACAATGCAAATCCATCGCTGACTTTTGGGCCCTGGGCTTTTGAGGGTTTGTTTGTTGTTATTCTGCCTCTCACAGCTACAATAAACCTACCATTCCAATTATAGCCTGGTCATTTCTGTGTCAGAGGGCAAACGGACAAAATCAGCAGGGGATCAAATACTTATTTCCCTCACTGTAACTAACATTTAAATTTGTGGATGCAACACACACACACACACACACACACACACACACAGAGTCACTATGGGTTACCTGAGTTGAAGGTTTGCAACAAAAGGTGTACGCTTTTTTAAAAAAGTTGAGAACGCCTGCTCTAAGGATACACACTACAGAGGATAGGATGCAACTGTACATAATACAGAAAGCTCAATTGCCTTCTTGGCCATCTGTCATTGAAAAGACACGCCTCAAAATCTGGTATACGGAAATGAAATAAAAGGTCCATTCACACGTTATGTCCAACACTCGTACAATGAATGTACAGTGTACACAGGTACAGCTCTATACACAGGTAAAGTCATTCACATGTTGAACGCAGGTACAGAAGTATACTTCCTAGCTATAGCAGGAATTTGAAGGGCCTGCACCCAGGTTCACTTTTAAGATGAACACAGGTATAGTCATTCCCAAAAACACGTGTAAGAGTGCACAAACCTCTGTACACTCGAACAGCATATCTAAATTGGACTCAGCTAGGTCTCATACTGGCACATCTGCTGTAAGAATGGTTGTAAAACAGAAGACTGGAAAGCAATCCTGCTGCTGTTTTGGTGCTAGCAATGAATGCCAGTCATGTCCACATTCATTCATTCATTCGATTTCTATACCGCCCTTCCAAAAATGGCTCAGGGTGGTTTACACAGAGAAATAATAAATAAACAAGATGGATCCCTGTCCCCAAAGAGCTCACAGTCCAAAAAGAAACACAAGGCAGATACCAGCAACAATCACTGGAGGTACTGTGCTGGGGGTGGAGAGGGCCACTTACTCTCTCTCTCTGCTAAATAAAGAGAATCACCACGTTAAAAGGTGCCTCTTTGCCAAGCTAGCAGGGGTATTTCTTGCATTCCTTCTGGAAATGGCACAAGCGGTACACAAAGCGGCAAACAAAGCGGCACACAGTGATGCATGAGCATCAGCAGAGGGAAGATTCCTGTTGCATTTTCAAAATTGTGCTGTTAAGCCGGGAAGAGTCTAACGGGTTTTAATCCCGTGTTTCGGTAATCAGCAGCCAAAGGAGAGCAGAGCTCTTGGCTGAAGGACTGGAAACAAGCCAGAAAAACTGATATTGTGCATTGCAGAGTTTCCCAGCCTCCAGTCCCCAGATGATGTTTGACTACAACTCCCATCATCTCCAGCCACAAAGGTCTTTGGGTGATTGGAGTTGTAGTCTGACATCACCTGGAGGTGCGAGACTGGGAGGCCCTGGTGTATTGCAACTGGAAATGGGCCCACCACTTTTTGGAAAGCTATGGGGATGAGACCATCGTGGTAGAGCATTTGCTTTGTATGCAGAAGGTCCCAGGTTCAATCTCTGGCAGCATCTCCAGGTAGGGCTGGGAAAGACGCTTGCCTGAAACCTTGGAGAAGCCGCTGCTAGTCAGTGCAGACAAGAGTGAGCTAGATGGACCAATGGCCTAACTCAGTATAAGGCAGCTTCCTATGCATTTTTAAAAGTAGTGAGCCAAAGGAAGGAGATCAAACTCATTATTAATGCAGAGATTGTGGGTGATGTCCTCCATATTTCTCCATCTCTGCATCTCCCTCTCTCGTGACTTTGGCCACAGCCAAATCTCCCAGGAGTAGAGTATATGCTCTGTAAGCAGAGGATCCCACATTCAACCCCTGGCCTGATCTCCAAATAAGGCTGGGAAAAGACAACCTTGTTGGTCAATGGGACGGACAACACTAGGAAAGACAACACTGTTGGTCAATGGGACGTTCCCCCATTGCCCACTGGGCTGATTACAAAAAGGGAGGAGAGTTGAGGAGGAAATGAGGGGTGGGCATTTGACTACTGGAGATGCTCTATAGCAGAGGGGTTCCCAACCTGCGGTTCTCCAAATGTTGTTGAAGTTACTACAACTCCCACCATCCCCAGCCACAATAAACTGTAGTGGGGGTGATGCGAGTTGAAGTGTACCTCAGGCTGGGAATCCCTGCTCTAGAGGACATCTACGGTACTGGTGTGTCCTTTTCTTATTTCCTCTTCTGCATTCTCCCCCATTCTCATAATCAGCCCAGCAAGCAATAAAGAAGCGGCAGAGGAGATGAAGGAGGGCGTCCCATCACTCAGCAAGAAGCTGCTCCAATGGCGAAGGGACGTCTTGCCACTCCTGGTGGTGCCCCCAAAACCCGCCACTTGAGGTGAGTGCTTCACCTCCCTTCATGGAAGGGCTGCCCCTGGGAGGTGGAAAAACTGTGCCTGGACTCCACCACTCCAGACTGCAGGTGAGGGCTCACATTCATGATATGTTCCCTACGGACAAAATGTTATCTGCATGCAGGAAACTAACATATTGAGAAGAAGGCTCAGCTCTTTTCCCCGACACGCCGCTTTCCTAGGTGCATAGAGCTTTTTTGTCCAGAAGAGCATTCAGCCATGGGTCTGGACTCCACCATGCAAGTCCTCACCTGCAATCTGAAGTGGTACAGTCTGGACACAAGTGGATCACCTTGTCTCCCGTTTAGAAGAACTAGGCCTCTAACTTTCTAGCCCAGTGGAACCAAAAACCAGTAGCGATCTGCAAATCAAGGTAAAAGAAAGCTGTACTTTTGTCTCCCGGCAAGATGGAACGGTAGAAGCGGTCCCTCTTTTTCTTCTCTTCCGGATTGGGAGGCAAAGGCCTCGAGCCGTGGTTTAAGGTTCCCAAGTCTTTGCTGCCAGTGCTGATCATCGTGCTGGTGTTCCTCATCGGTGGTGCAGGCGGCTTGTCCTCCGCTTCTAGCCCATTATTGGACATTTTCAGCGACAGCTGCTCGAGCTGGATTTGAGAAGGAAGGAAGGAAGGTTAGCACCAGTGTGGTATAGTGGTTAGAGTACAGGACTAACACCAGGGAGGCCTGAGTTAAAATACCCATACAGCCATGAAACCCACTGGATGACTCTGGGCTAATCTTCCAGACTAACCTACCTCACAGGGTTGTTGTGAGGATAAACATAACAGTATATACTGCTTGGAGGAATCGTGGGGTATTAACAAACAAAACAAAGCAAAGATGCTGTATTCAAGCAGTCACCAAAAAAACCTTCTAACCATAGATGATAGAATCAGGTAGCACAAGAGCCCTATTCAGACATTATGTTTTACGAGTATACAGATATCTGTACACCCACACACTTTTGTGTGTGAATGACTGTACCCGCATCCATGTTAAAAGTGAATTTGCGTACATTTGTACCCTCAAATGCATAAAATCGGAAGTGTACTGCTGTACCTGTGTTCAGTATAACATGTGAAGAACTGTACCTGTGTACACTGTACACTTGTTATACAAGTGTTCAACATTAGGAGTGTGCACGGTTCAGTCCGGGCACAATTCAAAAGACCGCCGGACCGGTCCGGAGGTCCGGCTGGGCGGGGGACTGTTGCTTTAAGTGGGGGGGTAGCACTCCCCCCCCGCCGCTCTTCCCCCTCCGGCGCTGGTCAGCTGAAAAATCTTCTTGGGGCGGCAGAGTTCCTCCCTGCCGCCCCTGCCCCTGCCGTTGTTTGTAAAGCCTTGAACAGAGATGAGCGCTAGCAGCATCCATGTGCCCTGCGCAGCGCACGCGCTCGTCTCTGACGCTGCCGTGCACGCGCTGTGACGTATGCAAGGGGGTAAGTACTACCACCACCCCGCTTAAAGCAACAGTCCCCCCCGTGCCGGACCGGGGGTGCACCGGACCATGCCCACCCCTATTCAACATAGCTGAGGCTGAATCCAGATAAGACGGAGGCACTTATTGTGTTGGGTCGGAACTGAGGAAATGATTTTGATCTGCCTGTTTTGGATGGGGTCATACTTCCCCAGAAGGAACAGGTACACAGTCTGGGGGTGCTTCTGGACACAAAACTCTCCCTGGTGTCCCAGGCTGAGGCAGGGGCCAGAGGTGCCTTTTATCAGCTTTGGCTGATATGCCAGCTGCGTCCGTTTCTTGAGATAAATGACCTCAGAACAGTGGTACATCTGCTGGTCACCTCCAGACTTGACGACTGC
The DNA here is from genome assembly GCF_027244095.1 of Hemicordylus capensis. Taxonomy (NCBI): domain Eukaryota; kingdom Metazoa; phylum Chordata; class Lepidosauria; order Squamata; family Cordylidae; genus Hemicordylus; species Hemicordylus capensis. The sequence goes on from NC_069659.1 coordinate 9,742,186, forward strand.
AATGCACTCTATGTGGGGCTGCCTTTGTACATAGTCTGAAAACTGCAGTTAGTCCAGAATGCAGCAGCCAGATTGGTTGGAGATTGGTCTCGGAGAGACCATATCACTCCTATCTTAAAAATCTACACTGGCTGCCAATAAGTTTCCGGGCAAAGTACAAGGTTTTGGTTATAACCTATAAAGCCCTAAACAGCTTGGGCCCTGGGTATTTAAGAGAATGTCTTCTTTGCTGTGAACCACATAGCCCATTGAGATCATCTGGAGGTTCGTCTGCAGTTGCCACCGGCTCATCTTGTGGCTACTTGCGGACGGGCCTTCTCCATTGCTGCCCCGAGGCTTTGGAACACACTTCCTGCTGATATAAGAACCTCCCCATCTCTTACAACGTTTTAAAAGGCAATCAAGACGCATTTGTTCACCCAGGCTTTTAATTAGACATTGTTTTAACTGTGTTTTAATCGTGTTTTAATAGTTTTTTTAACATCTTAAATTTTAATGCATTGATCTTTTTATTAGTTTTTATTGTCCTGTAAACCGCCCAGAGAACTCGCGTTTTGGGCTGTATAAAAATGTGATAGATAGATAGATAGATAGATAGATAGATAGATAGATAGATAGATAGATAGATAGATAGATAGATAGTCTGAATAGGGCATGGGTAAATTCTGGAGTTTGCTGCTGGACACAGGATGTGGCAATATTCCACATGCACTCCTGACTTGATTGTCTCATGCTACATGGTTCCTGATGATCCTCAAGGCCTTGAGCACTTTCGTGTCAAACTGTGTATCTTTTGACAAACAGCTGCCAGAGACAGCAACTCGTTTTAGAATGCAGTCAAAGAGACCTCTCCAGAAAACGGTTACACAGCTTCTGCTTTCCGCCTCCTTTTGGTCTCTCCAGCTGCCAGTTTTGTTATTCTCCAGTGCAACAGCACAGGAGGGCAGGGCCGGATGGCAGCCAGGGGCATGAATTACAGAGGAAGCGGGATGCTGATGCCAAGGAACGCCCCACCTGAACAACAGAAAGCTCAACGCCCCATCTGGCAGATAGGAGTTTGCCCCGGCCATTAAAATGAAACCTTCACCGGGGAATTCCTAATAGCAAGTTTCCGAGCGCTAAGAATCAATTACAATGCTACTCATTAAAATTCCTCCTGCTAGAAAATTGGAAATCCATACCTTACTGTAGAATGCCAGCTGAATTTGAGCACTATGGTGTGTATTGTGCATTCACACCACACAAGGATGGAATTTTGGTATTGTGGATAGTATTCCACAATCTGATAATCTTTCTAATCCTTTTTTCATGGGTGGTGGTGGTTTTTTTACCAAGGCTGTTAAATGTAGCCTTGGTCCCATGTGGGCAGTGCCTGATGGAATTTCAGAAGCAAAAATGAGAGGCAGGCTTTAGTCTTGCCCATGCGGAGTAGGAACAAGCTATGCAAATATATGCAGTGTTGTTCAAGTTGCATAATGTATTCCCAGCAGAGACTTGTGGTGTAGAATTTTGGTTATGTGGGTTTGAATTTCTTTTTTAGTCATTTTCATTCAGGACACAGCAAACCAAAAATGTAAAACTATATTCACATAAGAACATAAGAGCCCTGCTGGATCAGGCCCAAGACCTATCTAGTCCAGCATCCTGTTTCTCACAGTGGCCCAACAGATGCCTCCAAGAAGCCCACAGGCAAGAGGTGGGGGCATGCCCCCCTCCGGCTGTTGACCCTAACCCTAACCCTGCAACTGGTATTTAGAGGCATCTTGCCTCTAAGGCTGGAGGTGGCCTATAGCCATCAAGACTAGCAGCCATTGATACTGTATGCCATGAATTTATCTAAGCCCCCATTGAAGCCATCCATGCTAGTGGCCACCAGCACATCCTGTGGCAGGGAATTCCACAGATTATGTGCTATGTGAAAAAGTACTTCCTTTAGTCAGTCCTAAATTTCCTGGCCTTCAGTTTCATGGGATGACCTCTGGTTCTAGTGTTGTGAGAGAGGAAGAAAATTTTTTCTCTGCCCATTCTCAATACTCCATGCATAATTTTATACACCTCATCGGAACATAGGCTGCTGCCATATACTGAGTCAGACCATTGGTCTATCTAGCTCAGTATTGTCTACACAGACTGGCAGTAGCTTCTCCAAGGTTGCAGGCAGAAAGAGAGGAATATCTTACAGTGTCACACATCAAGTTTCCCCTTCATATGCAACCAGGCAGACCCTGCTTAGCTAAGGGGACAAGTCATGCTTGCTACCACAAGACCAGCTCTCCTCTATTATGTCTTCTCTTAAAAGGTAAAGATAAAGTGTGCCATCAAGTCACTTCCTAATCCTGGCACCCACAGAGCCCTGTGGTTTTCTTTTGGTAGAATACAGGAGGGTTCTTTTCCAAACTAATAAGCCCCAGATTCTGTAGCCTTTCCTCATAAGGAAGGTGCTCCAGGCCCTTGACCATCGGTTGCTCTCTTCTGCACCTTTTCCAGTTCTACAATGTCCTTCCTAAGATATGGTAATCAGAACTCTATGCAGTACTTCAAATCTGGCCACACCATAGATTTGTATAAAAGTATTACAATATTGGCCTTTTTATTTTCAATCCCCTTTCTAATGATCACTAGCATGGATATTACCTTTTTCACAGCAGACGTTCACTGAGTCGACACTTTCAACGAGCTGTCCACCACAACCCCAAGATCTTTCTCCTGGTCAGTCACCGACAGCTCAGACCCCATCAGAGTTGGGGTTTTTTGTCCCATCACTTTACACTTGCCAAAACTAAACCGCACCTGCCATTTTGTTGCCCACTCACCAGTTTGGAGAGATCCTTTTGGAGCTCCTCACAATCTGTTTTGGATTTCATTGCCCTGAACAGTTCAGTGTCATCTGCAAATTTGGCCACTTCGCTGCCTACTTCTAAATCGCTTATGAATAAGTTAGAGAGCACTGGTTCCAATACAGATCCCTGGGGGACCCCACTTCTTACTTTACTGTTGTGAGAACACGAGGCAGAGTTGGAACGTGGCCAAGAAGAATTAAAGCTCTCATTTATTTATTTTTTAAAAGCACAAGTTTCTAGCCCTTATGGTGGAGGAAGCTTGAAAGAAACACTTGGCCCATTTTTAGCAAAATATGAGCAGCAGGAAGGAGATGGAGCTGCCAAACCACTATTGGTCAGGAGGTTCAGTCCTCTGTGCATAGTTTCTTATTTCTCCCCTGAGCCCAGTAGAGGCAGAACAAATTAGGCAAAAGAAACTGTGCCCCTTTGCATAACTAATTAAGATTGCAGTGTTTGTGTGACCTTGGTGCATAGTTTAAAAAAAAAACATCAAACAGAGAGTGGACATTTTGAAACTGCTTTCAAGTGATCTGCCCGTTGCAGAGTATTGTGGGGGATGTGCTAAGATATGTGCACACATTTCAGGCAGAGTATTGGCTCAGCCTTTTGGACCTTGTGGTAAAAGTGGTGAAAAGCTCTCTCTGCTGATAAGTGCAGGTTAAGTGCTACTTGAAAGGTCCAAGAGCAGAGCTAGCCAGCTATTCAGCTGGCAACCCAACCTGACATAATGGTTGCCAACATTTTCTCCTTTTAACAGCTGCCTGAAATTTAACAAGTGAGGCTTTTCCCACGAAGTCAGCCACCTAATGGCACAGCGGGAAATGGCTTGACTACCAAGCCTGAGGCTGCCGGTTTGAATCCCCGCGGGTATTTTTCCCAGACTATGGGAAACACCTCTATCAGGCAGCAGCAATATAGGAAGATGCTGAAAGGCATCATCTCATACTCCGCAGGAAGAGGCAATGGTCAACCCCTCCTGTATTCTACCAAAGACAACCACAGGGCTCTGTAGGCGCCAGGAGTCGACACTGCCTCAATGGCAAAACTTTACTTTACATCCCAGTACAAAGAAAAGCTTTACCCACTAAATTTTCACCTGTCATGAAGGTATTAAGGGCCTGTGGGAGCTGCAGCTTGCTGATCTTGTGGAAGCAAGCATGAACTGTCCCCTCTGCTAAGCAGGGTCTGCCCTGGTGTGCATTTGAATGAGAGACCACATGTACAGTGAGGGAAATAAGTATTTGATCCCCTGCTGATTTTGTCCGTTTGCCCTCTGACACAGAAATGACCAGGCTATAATTGGAATGGTAGGTTTATTGTAGCTGTGAGAGGCAGAATAACAACAAACAAACCCTCAAAAGCCCAGTGCCCAAAAGTCAGCGATGGATTTGCATTGTAGTGAGGGAAATAAGTATTCGATCCCTTCGCAAAAGATGTCTTAGTACTTGGTGGCAAAACCCTTGTTGGCAATCACAGAGGTCAGACGTTTCTTGTAGTTGGCCACCAGGTTTCCACACAACCCAGGAGGGATGTTGCCTCACTCCTCTTTGCAGATCCTCTCCAAGTCAGAAAGGTTTCGAGGCTGATGTTTGGCAACCCGAACCTTCAGCTCCCTCCACAGATTTTCTATGGGATTAAGGTCTGGAGACTGGCTGGGCCACTCCAGGACTTTCATGTGCTTCTTCTTGAGCCACTCCTTTGTTGCCTTGGCTGTGTGTTTTGGGTCATTGTCATGCTGGAATACCCATCCACGACCTATTCTCAATGCCCTGGCTGAGGGAAGGAGGTGCTCACCCAAGATCTGACGGTACATGGTCCCGTCCATCGTCCCTTCGATGCGGTGAAGGTGTCCTGTCCCCTTAGCAGAAAAACACCCCCAAAGCATAATGTGTCCACCTCCATGTTTGACGGTGGGGATGGTGTTCTTGGGCTCATAGGCAGCATTCCTCCTCCTCCACACACGGCGAGTTGAGTTGATGCTAAAGAGCTCGATTTTGGTCTCATCTGACCACAACACTTTCGCCCAGTTCTCCTCTTGATCATTCAGATGTGCATTGGCAAACTGCAGACGGGCCTGTACATGTGCTGCCTTGAGCAGGGGGACCTTGCGGGCACTGCAAGATTTCAGTCCTTCACGGCGTAGTGTGTTACCAATTGTTTTCTTGGTGACTATGGTTCCAGCTGCCCTGAGATCATTGACAAGTTCCCCCCGTGTAGTTCTGGGCTGCTTTGTCACCGTTCTCATGATCATTGCAACTCCACGAGGTGAGATCTTGCATGGAGCCCCAGACCGAGGGAGATTGACAGTTATTTTGTGTTTCTTCCATTTGCGAGTTATCGTGCCAACTGTAGTCACCTTCTCACCAAGCTGCTTGGCGATAGTCTTGTAGCCCAGTCCAGCCTTGTGCAGGTCTACAACCTTGTCCCTGACATCCTTCGACAGCTCTTTGGTCTTGGGCATGGTGGTGAGTTTGGAAGCTGAGTGATTGCTTGCTTCTATGGACAGGTGTCTTTTATACAGGTACTGCAACAAGCTGGGATTAGGAGCACTCCCTTACAGAGGGTGTTCCTCAACTCAGCTCGTTACCTGCATATAGTGAAAAGACACCTGGGAGCCTGAAATCTTGCTGGTTGATAGGGGATCGAATACTTATTTCCCTCACTACAATGCAAATCCATCGCTGACTTTTGGGCACTGGGCTTTTGAGGGTTTGTTTGTTGTTATTCTGTCTCTCACAGCTACAATAAACCTACCATTCCAATTATAGCCTGGTCATTTCTGTGTCAGAGGGCAAACGGACAAAATCAGCAGGGAATCAAATACTTATTTCCCTCACTGTATGAGCACTGTCAGATGGGGATGGGGCCACTCTGGGAAGAGCACCTGCACACTTGAATGCAGAAGGTTCCGAGTTCCCTCCCTGGCAGCATCTCCAAGATAAGGCTGAGAGAGAGTCCTGGCTGCAGCCTTGGAGAAGCCGCTGCCAGTCTGTGTAGAGTAGACAGTACTGAGCTAGATGGACCAATGGTCTGACTCAGTATAAGGTAGGGATGTGCACAGAACTGTTCAGTGCTCCATTCTAGGAGTGCCAAACCTGTTCTGTGGACCAGCATTCGAGCCGGTTCGGAGGTGTGTGTTGTGTGTGTGTGGATAACTCTAAGGCCGGGGGAGGGTGCTCTCACCCCTCCTGCCACATTTCCCCCACCAGCGCTGTGTCTGGCAGGGCGGCAACACACTTCCCATCCACCCCGTTGCTTCCTTGGACCAAAAGTGACTGGAGGTTCCCGGTGTGTGCACGCACGTCGTAGGGATGTTCCATGCACATCCCTAGTATTATGCAGCTTCCTATATAACCCTAACTGGAGGCTTTGCATTATACACTGGAGTCCAGGGGATTAGGACTCTCATCTTTTACCTAATTTATTATGTTGCACTTCAATGTAATTTGGAATTACATGGAATTAAGGCCGGTACACACGGGGGATTTTCACACTGTGCCTAAGAATGCAAGAAAGGTGCCGCTGATTCAGGCTAAAGGTCCTTCTAGGGAAGCATGTTCTTTCTAGTTAACTCTGTTTCTAACCCCGGTCTGGGAACACCTGCCATAAACTAACTGTGCATTGTTAGAGCACTTTCTTTTTCCTGCCAGTTTTATTTGGTGACCCCAAGTTCTATCATGCATGAGAGAGACAAGTCTTTTTCCATACCATGCACCATTTTATAAACCTCTTTCATGCCTTCCCCATGGTCAATTTTGCTTTAAAGCTAGGCCCCAAATGCTTTAGTCCAAGGGTGGCCAACCCAAGGATCTCCAGCAGTTGTTGGACTACAACTCCCATCATCCCCTGCTGTGATGCAGAGGGTGATGGGAGTTGTAGTCCAGCAACCACTGGAGAGCCTCAGGTGGGCCACCCTGGCTTTAGCCTTCCCTCGTAGGCAAGATGTATCAATCCCTAGATTGTTACCCTTTTCTGCATCTTTCTGCTCCAAAGTTTCCTCCCCTCCTCCCAAGGAAGCACCAACCTAGTCTTTAACACATTTGGCTTGCGTTCCAGTGCCACCTGCCAAAATCCTTGCTGCAAGCAAAAGCACACTATGGGATCAAGACTGCTCCTGCCTGACATCATCCAGACAGACAAAAGCCAGCCGGGAGCTGCAGCTGAGCTAAGCAAGATTTCCTGCCTTTCTCACTGTGCCATTTTCAAGGGGCAGAGAGTCATTTTCCATATCATCTACTGCCATTAAGGACAGAAGTCCAATTAGGCAGCCGGCTTTTCATGTCAAGCCAGACAAGGGCCGATCCTTTCGCATTCAGGCATAATTGCGCTGCATTCAAATACCAACGCTCTGGCCAGGACTCAAAAGACACTGATGTGGAGGCTTTTAAAGGAAATATTTCAACGGTTCCGTAGAGCTCCGCTTCTCAGGAGTGGCAGCTTTGGAAATTAAAGTTCAGAAATGGACGTCATCCATCGAGACGCAATATACCAGTGATAACTGAGCCGTCGGAGGGATCTTTGCCCCTCTTAACGTGAGACACTCTGAAGAGTGAAAAGGCACTCCTATAAATAGTGAGCATCATTCATTCTCAACGGGACATTTAAGCACACCTCCCCACACTCCTAATTTTAGCCTCCTCTTCATGAGCTTCGGAGTCCTTCTCTCCACCTGCCCCCTAATCAGGCTGAAGCCAAAGAAACCAAAAATTTGATCCTTGAGCGCATGCATTCATTCAGAACACACTCAGAAACATGCGGCTAAAAGCAAAACCCATTAAAGCTTGAACTGTAGATAATGTCTGCTTGGCAACAAATGAGAGAGAGAGAGAGAGAGAGAGAGAGAGAGAGAGAGAGAGAGAGAGAGAGAGAGAGACTTTAAAGCAGTCTTCAAAAGCATATTAAGAGCCTTGCTGGATTTGATCAGGCCCACCAAGCCCAAGAAAGATCTTGTTTCAACATTGGTCAGCCAAATGCCACTGGGAAGCAGAGCATAGAAGTGACGACTTTCCCCTGTGTCCCCTGTGGCTCGTTTCCAGATCTGGGGGCCAAGCCAGAAGTGATATGGGATTTCCAGGACTGCAACTCCCAGCATGGTTTTCTTCTGCAAAAACCAGATAAGGGCAGCGTCCCAATTTGGTTCCCCGGCAGCTTCCTCCGAGGATGTTACCCTTTTGCCTCTGTGCAACCCAGAGTTCTGCTTTACACAGAGTCAGACCATTGGTCCATCTAGCTCCCTGCACTGACTGGCAGCAGCATTCAGGTAGGAGTCTTTCCCAGGCCGACCTGGATATACTACCAGAGACTGAACCTGGCACCTTCTGCAGGCAAAACAGATGCTATACCATCTACGGCCCCATCCAAAATTATACAGCCTATCTCAGCCCACCAGCAGCTGGGTTACAACTAGCCACCCGTCACACCCGCCAGGTCCTCCAGCAGGTCTGTCTGGCCCAACAGCCATAGGAACATAAGGAGCTGCCTTCTACCGAGTCAGACCATTGGTCCATCTAGCTCAGTGTTGTCTACACAGACTGGCAGCGGCTTCTCCAAGTTTGCATGCAGGAGTCTCTCTCAGTCCTATCTGGAGATGCTGCCAGGGAGGGAACTTGCAGGTGCCCTTCCCAGAGTGGCTCCATCCCTATCTTACAGTGCTCATGCATGTAGTCTCCCATTCAAATGCAAACCAGGGTAGACCCTGCTTAACAAAGGGTGACAATGTATGCTTGCTACCACAAGACCAGCTCTCCTCCAGCCACCATTCCCTGACTTTAATCAATCTCCCCAGCTGCCGTTAGCTGCAGTATGGGCAGAAAGGGTTAGCACACACCCTCCTCCTCCTCAACTGTGGTCCTGATCCAAATCCACCCCACTTCTTGGGCTTGGCTGCTTTTTTAGAAATAAAAAAGGAAGACACTGGGAGTTCCTGTCACAGAACTGTCACTCCACATCTAGTTTGGCTCTGGTATTCAGTAGCATACTATTTTGAATGCAGAGATTCCATTTACCATGAGTAATAGCTGTTGATAGACCTATCCTCCAAGGAGCGGTCTAATTTCCCTTTTAACACCATCTCAGTTGGAAGCCGTCACCACTTCTTGTGGCAGTGAATTCCACAGGCTCATAATGCACATCGTGTGAAAAAAGGAACCCTTTTCTTTTGCTGAATCTTCCCCAAATTAACCTCCCTGGCTGACCCCAAACTGTATTAAGAGAGGGAGGGAGAAAAATGCTCTCTTTTTCCTCTGTTCGCCATTTTATAACACCCCTATTGTGCCCTCCCATCATATTTTCCCTAAACTTAAAAAAAAAAACAAAAACCAGAGCCCAGGGTGTTACTTCAGTCTCTCCTCTTAGGGAATATGCACAAATTCCTCAGTCATTCTATCTGCCCTTTTCTGCACCTTTTCCAAGCTCCAGGAGATGTTTTGAAGGCGGAGCAACCACTACTGCACACAGGATTCCAAATGTGTCTGCACTGAGGATTTACAAGGACCCAGTGCATAGCTACAATATGGGCAGGTGGTGTGGCTGCACACAGGCTGCCAATGTCCAGGCAGGCTGCCTGCCGCCTCCGCCTCCTCCATGCTGGGCGCTCGACACTCCTGAGGCCCAACACGAGCCTCCGGCACAAAGGGCTAAACGTCCCAATCTCTCCAAGCTGCAAATAACCCCCTTGCCAAATAACACAAACACAACTGTGTGCATGTGAACTCTCACCAAATGTCACCACACTGAGTCTGCCAATCACTGTATGTGCAACATGGCACACAGGCAGGCACATGATAAACTAATCACATTCACCTTCATTTCCCCTCACACCAGGGGAATACTGCACCCTTCTGTTGCAGGTCCATACTTGTAATTTATAAACCTCTATCATGTCCCTCCTTCAGGCAACTTTTTCTAAACTAAAAAAATCCCAAACACTTTAGCTTTTCCTTGGAAGGATGTTGCTGAAACAACATCATTTGATCATTTGGGCTAGCCTTTTCTGCTCCACATTATGCTTCCTGGAGATGGAGCAAGCTGTAGTAAAACACAACATTCCACGTGTGGCCACACTAGGAGTTGTATATTAAAGAGGAACAAACTAGAGCTGTTTCTTTCCTTCTCCCTCTTCTACACCCGCTCCTGCCCATCTCTCTCTCTCTCTCTCTCCTGCCCATTATCAATACCACAATCTGGTCGTTCAGTCCAGGTATATGTGAAATTCCTCTGATTTGATTCCAGGTCTGAGGTAACCCTTGCTGCAGCCAAATTTTTAGCAGCTCTGATTAAACGCAGAAGGAAATTAATAGCTTGACACGGTTGTTCTGTTGATATCAAATGGTACATCAAATTGTTTCTGGTGTTTGTTGTTTTTTATGCTGTATTTTGGGTCTGTTCACTGTAATAAACTGACTGACTGACTATAAAGTAAAGGCTAAGATAGGAAGCAAAGGGAAGTGGGAAGAGGCCGCAGAGTAAGAGGGCCCCACCGGCCATATGGTGACAACTTCACCCAATGCAGCAGAAGCACATGTTGGCCCCCTCCTGTTGTAACAACCACCTGCAGGACCTCCAAATGTGCAAATCGCAGCACATGCCACACACATAATGATATCCGAGGCATACCAATTGCTCAAGTCTCCCCAGAAGAACTCATAAAAGCAAGGCATTTATAATTCATATGTGCCCAGAAGCAAATAGTAATTGAAAGGTTCTAAGCTAGCTGTTATAACGTCCACATTTTTTTAAAAAAAAGGACGGCCATACGAAAGGAAAGAGACTAGCGCTGCTGTTCTTCTGTCTGTCTTAAGCTGGAAAACATCTTACCCATGGGTGGCGAAAGACCTCTGGGCACCTGAGGCAGGGCACCAAATGCCGCTGCCCATGTCCCTTGTGTACACACACACACACACACACACACACACACACACACACACATTCAGTCCCAGACTTAGGCACAAGTTAAGTAAGCTATAGCTCACGCCTCATGTTATGAGAGGCCTCTGAATACCAAAACATGACTCAATGAGTGAAAATAAAGGGGTGGGGAGACTCTGAAACAGACACTATAGTTGTGATAAGACAAAAATATACTTATAAGGCTACACAATTATTTATTTATTTCATTTCATTTCATTTCATTTCTAGACCACTCCATCCAAAGGCTCTGGGCGGTGCACCACCAATTTGAAAAACATAAAAACAAACACCATTTAAAAAAACACTGCTTAAAACAATATAAAAAGAAAACAATTCAGAGTCGTTTAAAACCAATTAAAATACTAAAACACAATTTAAAAAACCTGGAAGGCCCAGGCCAAGCAGTTTTGAGAGATCTCCTGAAAGCCAATAATGAACTGAAATTATGAATTTCTGCCGGGAGTGCATTCCACAGCCCAGGAGCGGCTACCAAGAAGGCCCGCCTCTGAGTCGCCACCAGACGTACCGGTGGTAACTAGAGATGGACCTCTCCAGATGACCTCAACGTGTGATGGGGATCATACCAAAGGAGGCGCTCTCTAAGGTAGCCTGGACCCAAGCCATTCAGGGCTTTAAAAGGTAATAACCAGCACTTTGTATTTTGCCTGGAAACATAAGAACATAAGAACAGCCGTGCTGGATCAGGCCCAAGGCCCATCTAGTCCAGCATCCTGTTTCGCACAGTGGCCCACCAGATGCCGCTGGAAGCCACAGGCTGGAGTTGAGGGCCTGCCCTCTCTCCTGCCATTACTCCCCTGCAACTGGTTCTCAGAGGCATCCTGCCCTTGAGGCTGGAGGTGGCCCACAGCCCTCCAACTAGTAGCCATTGATAGACCTCTCCTCCATGAAGTCATCCAAACCCCTCTTAAAGCCATCCAGGTTGTTGGCTGTCACCACATCCTGTGGCAGAGAGTTCCACAATGGTCTCTCCGGGTTACCCCAGAGACCAATCTCGCTGCCACATTTTGAACTAACTGAAGTTTCCGAACTATGTACAAAGGGAGCCCCATGTAGAGCACATTGCAGTTGTCGAGCCTGGAAGTTACCAGCTGATGCACCACTATTCTGAGATCATTTTCTTCCAGGAATGGACGCAGCTGTCAAATGTTTATCATATTGAGTTTATAAATTCATACAGAAATCACTAAGTTAGATCAGAATTTTATCAGACCAAGGCCCAGTTTAGTCCAATATCCACCATCATGGTTACAAGTAGCATTTGCCTCTTCAGATGAATGCTGCTGTCACATAGGAAACTGCCTTATACTGAATCAGACCCGTGGGCCATCTAGCTCAGTATTGTCTACACCAGGGATTCTCAACATTGGGTCCCCAGATGTTATTGGACTTCAACTCCCATAATCCCTAGAACCAGTGGCCCTTGGTTGGGGATTATGGGAGTTGAAGCCCAATAACATCTGGGGACCCAACGTTGAGAATCCCTGGTCTACACTGACTGGCAGCGGCTTCTCCAAGGTTGCAGGCAGGAGTCCCTCTCAGTCCTATCCTGGAGATGCCAAGGAAGGAACCTGGAACCTTCTGCATGCAATAATGCAGGTGCTCTTCCCAGAGCAGCCACATCCCCTAAGGGAAATTATCTTACCATGTTTACACAAGCAGTCTCCCATTCAAATGCAAACCAGGGCAGACCCTGTTTAGCAAAGGGGGGAATTCATGCTTGCTACTACAAGACCACCATTAGCAGTTCTGCAATGGGGATGAGTGACACACCGTGGCCAGACCTCTGACCCATTGTGCAATGCTATAGGGCCTTTTAAGCTTAGGGTCTCAAAATGTCAATTCGGCCCTGCCACCTTTCTCTTGGTTTTTTAAATGCGTGGGGGGCAGGATAACATCTTGCCACCCCAATAACCTGCTGCCTGAGGTGACTGCCTTACCTCATGGAAGAGACACCTTTCGTCTAATCAGACTTTTAAGGCCCTCTCCTTTCCCTGGGGCACAAGGGTCACTATGACTGGTTATCAATCACATCAATTTGTCACCTGAAGCACACACACAAACCTTGGGATTCCAGCAAGATAGCAAGAGGGACTAGTTATGCATTCTTACTCTGTGCCTCAAAATTCTCTTCTACGTGTGTTGCATGACGTTAGTTACACTTAATGAACCATCAAGTCTATTTCTTCCTTCAGCAATCAAGAGTGTCTGGAGCCATGTCAGCCACCAGAATTGGAGATCCCAACCAGGTTCTTTGTTGTTGTGGCTGCAAACGAGAATAAAAAGCGCATAATGCGCCAAGATGGAGGCCCACTTCAGACATTACCAGAGTGGCTGCAATCCAAGTCAGTGGTCTCAAAGAAGAACCATGTAAGCAGCCACAAACTGTGGCTCCTTCCCATAGCTCAGGGTTGCTTGCTGAGAGGCAACAATAACATGGGGGAAAGGAACATTATTGAACCAAGCTGCACAGGACCAAACCACAGGGACATAGCTCCCATGTTGCCCCTGGCTCTAGCCAGACTTTAAGAGCATAGGAACAGCCCTGCTGAATCAGGCCCAAGGCCCATCTAGTCCAGCCTCCTGTTTCGCACAGTGGCCCACCAGATGCCGTTGGAAGCCTACAGCAGGAGTTCAGGGCATGCCCTCTCTCCTGCTGTTGCTCCCCTGCAACTACTATTCAGAGGCATCCTGTCTTGGAGGTTGGAGGTGACCTATAGTCCTCCAACTAGTAGCCAATGATAGATCTCTTCTCCATGAAGTTACCCAAACCCCTCTTAAATCCATCCAGGTTGTTGGCTGTCACCACACCTTGTGGCAGAGAATTCCACAAGGTGATTATGCATTGTGTGAAAAAGTACTTCCTTTTAGTCCTAAATTTCCTGGCAATCAATTTCATGGGATGACCCCTGGTTCTGTTGTTATTTGAGAGGGAGAAGAATTTCTCCCTCTCCACTTTCTCCACACCATGCATGATTGTATAGACCTCTATCATGTCTCCCCGCAGTCATCTTTTTTCTAAACTAAACAGCCCCAGGTGTTGTAGCCTTGCCTCATTACGTTCTGTGTGTATACAGGTACTGTATCTGTGCATCTGTATATGTTTTTGTGTGAATGACTGTGCATGTATTCATTTTAAAAGTGAACCTGGGTACAGGCCCCCTGAAATAATACAGATATTATTTACATTACATTATACAGATGATAATACAGGAAGTGTGCTACTGAATGTGCACTGAAGATGGCTGACCTACTGAGGAAAGTACTCAATGTAGCCCCACTGAAATTGAAAAGGACAAGTTAAAAGTTTGTTCTCAATATGTCAATCAATATGTAGATAGGGCTCCAGAAACACTAGAATTGGGTTGAAGCATGACCCACTAGAGAAAGAGGGAATGGAACCAGTGTTCCCTCTAAGGCATGCGCACGCACACAAGGTTTTGTTTTTTTTTAATGTCTGTTCAGTTAATTTTAAATCACACTCAGATTGAATTAGGAAGGTCCCACTCAGAATATGTTTGCACACGCACTGCCTTGATGCTGCCACCCAGAACAAAATTCATTCTGCACACAGATAAAAAAAGATTAGAGAGAACACTGGATGGGCCCCTAGCTCAGTGGTGGAGCATCTGCTTTGCATGCATAAGACTCTAGGGTCAATCTCTGGCAGCATCTCCTGGGAGAGACTCCTGCCTGAAACCTCGGAGAGCTGCTGCCAGTCAGTGTAGACAATACTGAGCTAGATGGATCAGAGGTCTGACTCAGTACAAGGCAGTTTCCTAGGTTCCTATGTAAGAGTAGGAATTAGGTCCAAGAGAGCAAAATCTATGCTGCCACCCGCACCCCCACACAAAATCCTTATTTTTATTTACCGATGTTCAAGATTTCTTACAAATCATTAAATTTTTGGAATTGTTTTCTGAGCCATTTTTGGAAGGGCAGCATATAAATAAAATAAAATAAAAATAAAAATAAAAATAAAAATAATAAAATAAATTAAAATAAATAATAAAATTAAATTAAAAATTAAAAAATTAAAATTAAAATTAAAATAAAATAAAATAAAATGTTTTTCTTTTATTTTGTTCCATGTGTTTTTTTGTTTATCCGCAGAACCTTATAAAAACTGCTATATCACTGTTGGACACCTATCATGGCAACGCAAATCCATCCTTACAATGGAGGCATATTCATACATGGACATGCTGGTGAGAAACAGAAGGGGAAGTTCAGTGTCTCGATTACAATTCTTTAATATGTATATACAAATCTATATTTAGCTAGAGGCTGCAGAGAGTTTGTCCTGGCCTTCAGCAAGTTACAGGGAGAGATTTCAGATCTTTTAAAAAAGAGAGTACTGGATGTACAGAGTACTAGACGTGCTGTGCTCTGAGATAAACTGATTTGACAGGTACTTTTTCTCTATAGCAAGAACATTCTGAGAATGACTGGCATTTAATGGGACATATTTGTATTTCCATCCTTGCAGCCACCAATAAAAAAAGAAAATGCATTCTTTATTCAAGGTGTAGGGCTGCTTTTTATCCTTAACACTGATTGAGTGAGTAAGTGATTGAAAAAAGTAGTTCTTTAGGAATACCTGCTCCCACAATGTTTCCAGTCAGGAGGCCCATTCACAACCAACTCTGTTCTGTTCTGCTAATAATGTGGGCTTTATTTATTTTTACATTTATATCCCACTCTTCCTCCAAGGTCTACACGGTTACGTTTATCCCCACAACAACCCAGTGAGGTAGGTTAGGCTGAGACAGAAGTGACTGCCCCAGAGTCACCCAGTGAGCTTCATGGCCGAACTGGGATTTGAACTCAGTTCTCCCCAGAGATAGTCCAACACTAACCACTATACCACGCTAGCTCTCAGCCACACTCATGCCTCAGGCTGCCGAGTGTGGCTCAGAAGAGCCCTGATAGGGAGGGGAGAATTGCAGGTCTCATGAGAGGCCAAGCCTCCGCCATTTTTCAAGATGGCTCACTGGAAGATTTAAGGACTGGCACTGGCTCGAAGAGTTTAGGCGGCTTCTGGGAGGAAGCTCATGCGCATGAGGGGAGCTACAAATGCTTCAGCTACAAATCCTTCATGGCTGCTGGGAGGACCCTCCCATTTGCAGTGGCAGCAGTGCTGCAGGTCTCTAGGCCAAGAGTGTCACGCCACTGCCGCCACTGCCACAAGAAGGTGGGAAATGGGGCCTTGGGTGTCCGCCATGGGCCTTCTTATGAGCCTGGACAAGGGCCCAGTCTGGCTGGGCCGTGACATTGAACCTGCTTCTCATGCACATGACCACCTTTCAGCCTCAGTTCCTCAGCTGTAAAATGAGAAAAGCGAGGACTTACCTCAGGATTTTTGTCCGCAATCCTGTTTCACACCCTCTCTGTTGGATCAGGAGCCACCTGTGAGGAACACCACACAAATAATAAACTATATAATAGTCCATCAATCGTTCTGTATTTACAAATCAACTTTTCAAGTAAATGTGCCCTATCAAATACACTTTTCACCAAGCAACAGAATGTAGCTTGTGCAGGTAGGCATGTGCATGAAATTGATTTAGTGTTTCGTTCTGAGCTCTAAATGGAATGCTAAATCCATGTAACATCCCGTCAGAATATCCAGTCTAGCCAATTGTTCCAAACGGAACGGCCCGTTTCGAGTTGTAACGTTCCGAGCATCATTCTGGAATCCAAAATGGTGCTCTTCTTGCCCCTGCGCACACACAGCTGCCATTTGTCAGATTGCTTGATCACGATAGGTTGGAAAAAATGGATTTTAAAACATGAAGGGTTTTTGTTTGTTCTCATGTATAATTAATATTACCCTATTCTTTAACTTAAATGATGGGTGCATTTGCAGGAAATTCCTCCATTTGTAAAATCTTGCATCCAGACCTTCTTTTAGTCATACACCATCTTCAGCTGACGCATGCCTTTGCACTCCACAAACGCTTCTGCTGCCTTGAGACATGATACGCGGGAGGAGTGGGAAGTGGAGAGAGACCACACAAGTTCACTTGGGGTTTTTCATAAACATCAAAAGGACCAGATTCTAATGGAAGCTTCCAAGGCAGCAAAACAAATTTGCAGGCATGGAGTATCCACTTCTAATTGCTACCAAATTAATTAATTACATTTCATTAGTCATACAAATCCCTTTAGCTTTGCACCCACCCCTCCAACGCTGCCTTTTGATCTTCTCGTGAAACAAAGTAAATCTATAGAATCTCTCGATCAAAAGAGCTTAAAAACATATTTTTAAAAAACCAAAACAATCCAGCTCAAACTATCTTTCCAGATTAATTTTCCTATAGCCCAACTCTTTTCCAACAATAAAATCAATGCAGTTGCGATAGACCAAGAGTGACCAACCTGAGGCACACCAGCTGTCCCAGTCGCTGGGGAGTAATGGCAGGTGAAAGGGCACGCCCTCAACTCCTGTCTGTGACTTCCAGTGGCATCTGATGGGCCACTGTGCAAAACAGGATGCTGGACTAGATGGGCCTTGGGCCTGATCCAGCAGGGCTGTTCTTATGTTCTTATGTTGTTGGATTACAACTCCCATCATTCCCAGTCACAATACATTGGCAGAGGTTGATGCAAGTTGTAGCTCAACAACAGTGGATAGCCTCAGCTTGGCCGCTACAGACTTTGGACTTCAACCATTGCACACTTGGTGTTAGAAAACAGTCACACACACCCAAGAACAAGGAAGGGGCTGATTAGGTGATGCATGAGATAAAACCGGGGAAGTGAAAACGAGAATCTGCACTGTGCGTGCTGAGGAAAACTGCACTGGCTGAATTTCTGCCTTCCATCCATTCCTTAAAGGCACAGAGTTTCTCTCAGAGAAAAAGGTGGCAACCCAGCCAGGACCTACTATTGGCCACAGTCCTGCCACTGGAAGATTGCTCATCCTTGCCTGGTAGTCATTTGTGGTGGTTGTATTGCATCTTTTTAGACTGCAGTGCATTAACATCAGTAGCAGAGCAATCCACTTCTGTGCATTTCACACAGTCCCTGCAGTTTCACACAGCCCCATAAGCCCTTCTCTTATCTCCTCATTAGCTGAGATGAAAGGCGCTGGCTATGCCATGGTCCTTTTGCCCTGGGTCAAGTCATATGGAGGGTGCTGCGTTAGAAAATGGCACCCTAACTGGTGATTTCTGCCCAGAACGAGAGGAATAGCTGTATTCCTGAACTCTCTGGCACTGTTTCAGTTATCGTCATGGACATAGAAAGAGAATACAGGAAGTGGTGATGGATACTAGATTGGATGGCTTTAAAAAGGTAAAGGCAAAGTGTGCCGTCGAGTTGGTGTCGACTCCTTGTGAGCACAGAGCCATGTGGTTGTCTTTGGTAGGAGGGGTTTATCAATGCCATCTCCCACACAGTATGAGATGATGCTTTTCAGCATCTTCCTATATCGCTGCTGTCCGATATAGGTATCTCCTGTAGTCTGGGAAACATACCAGCAGGGATTCGAACCGGCAGCCTCTGGCTTGCTAGGCAAGTCATTTCCCATTGCGCCATTAGGTGGCTTGGCTTTAAAAGGGGCTTAGAAAAATTTGTGGAGGACAGGTCTATCAATGGCTACTAGTTTGGTGGCTACAGACTACCTCCAGCCTCAGAGGCAAGATGCCTCTCAATACCAGTTGCAGGGAAGCAAGAGAGAAGGCCTGACCTCACCTCACCTCTTGCCTGTGGGCTTCTCAGAGGCATCTGGTGGGCCACTGTGTGGAACAGGATGCTGGACTAGAGAGGCCTTGGGCCTGATCCAGCAGGACTGTTCTTATGTTCTTAATAGAGTCACATGTCATTGCTGTCCTTACTGGACCTTCTGATCGGAAATTACTTTCCACAATTGCATCTCACAGAAAGAGTTTTAGCACAGAGATGCCACGGAACAGAGTGATACCATCAGGGCCGACCCATTCATATGGGCAACCTAGGCAGTCGTCTAGGGTGGTACGTTTTAAGGAGCATAGGTGCCGCCACACCACCACTTCAGCTGCTGCCCCTGCTAGGTGGTAGAGAGATGGCAGCGCATGAAGAGGCTCAAGCTGGGCCCGAGCGAGCCTATCCCCCAGCGAAGGGAGCAGTGGCAGCAGCATCCCTAGGTGTGCTGCCTGTCCACCTACCTGCCAGTCACTGTCTCCTCTCCAGAGCTCAGACGCACATGAGCCACGTGCTGGACAGAGCCTAGTGGACCGGCTTCCAGTCCATTGCCGGGCCCAATTCAAATGGCTGGTTTTACCCTTGGGGCCAGAGAGCGCCCCTTGCCCTATATGTCCTGACTCTCACCTTAAGACCTTCTTTGGACGCCCTGGCCCCTGCCAAATGAGGTGAGGCATGGCAGGTGGTTACTAGGGAGAAGGCCTTTTCAATGATTTTTTTTAGAAAAAAAAGTTTTCTATCGTATTTTGTATTTTCTATTGTAATTTGTGTGTTATTGGATGTTTTCATTGTAGTGCAGCCAGCGTGGTGTAGTGGTTAGAGTGCTGGACTATGACCGGGGAGACCCGAGTTCAAATCCCCATTCAGCCATGAGACTAGCTGGGTGACTCTGGGCCAGTCACGTCTCTCTCAGCCTAACCTACTTCACAGGGTTGTTGTGAGGAGAAACCGAAGTATGTAGTACACCACTCTGGACTCCTTGGAGGAAGTGAGGGATAGAAAATGTAAACATAAATAAATAAATAAAAATTAATTGTGAGTCACCCATGGAACAATTTGTTATGGTGCGACTAACAAATAAAGTTGATTTATTAATAATAATTATTATTATTATTATTTATTTAGTGCCAGGCTCCTGGTGCTAAGGTGGTGAAGTGCAGGCCGGCTCAGGGTCTGAGGGCTGTCGTGGAGGAGTTTATCCCTAGGTGCTTGTACCACTCCTGACTGCTGGGCACACTCAGGGCTCCATACTTCTTCGAGGGGCGGCATCAAGTTCACACTTTTGTCCAGGGCACCAAAAATCCTAGGGCTGGCCTCCGGCTGAAATTCTCTGTGGGGTGGTGCAATGGTGAACATAAGAACAGCCCTGCTGGATCAGGCCCAAGGCCCATCTAGTCCAGCATCCTGTTTCGCACAGTAGCCCACCAGATGCCGCTGGAAGCCACAGACAGGAGTTGAGGGCGTGCCCTCTCTCCTGCTGTTACTCCCCTGCAACTGGTACTCAGAGGCACCCTGCCCTTGAGGCTGGAGGTGGCCCACAGCTCTCCGACTATTAGCCATTGATAGACCTCTCCTCCATGAAGTCATCCAAACCCCTCTTAAAGCCATCCAGGTTGTTGGCTGTCACCACGTCCTGTGACAGAGAGTTCCAGAATTGGATCACGCGTTGTGTGAAAAAGTACTTCCGTTTGTTGGTCCTAGACCTCCTGGCAATCAATTTCATGGAGTGACCCCTGGTTCTAGTGTTGTGTGAGAGGGAAAAGAATCTCTCTCTCTCCACTTGCTCCACACCATGCATGATTTTATAGACCTCTATCATGTCACCCTGCAGTCGTCTTTTTTCTAAACTAAAAATCCCCAGGTGTTGTAGCCTTGCCTCATAAGGAAGGTGCTCTAGGCCCCTGATCATCTTGGTTGCCCTCTTCTGCACCTTTTCCAGTTCTACAATGTCCTTTTTTAGATGTGACCAGAATTGTACGCAGTACTCCAGGTGTGGTCGCACCATAGTTTTGTATAAGGGCATTATAATATTAGCAGTTTTATTGTCAATCCCCTTCCTAATGATCCCTAGCATGGAATTTGCCTTTTTCACAGCTGCCGCACATTGAGTCGACACTTTCGGAGCTCCATTTTTCGAGTTCAGCCTCTGCATTGTCATTATTTGTGCCCTGGGCAAATAATGTGCAAAGAGACACCTTTGGAAGTGGCAACTCTCTTCTATTCAGCAGAGAGAGAGAGAGCAACTGTTCCTATTCCTCCCAGCACTGCATCTCTCCATTGGCGGCGGCTGCCGTGCCTGTGACTGCGAGTCCTTTTGGGGCAGGGAACCATTTTCTCATACCTTTTACAAGTAAAACAGCTTTTAAGATTTTTGCGTTGAAAAGTATAATTAATCATCATCATCAGCTTCTTCAGCTGCTGTGACACGATTACCTATTACAGTTTTCCAGCCATGGTACAAGATAAGATTTAAATAACAAGAGCAATTTCTCGGCTGCCCGGAAGCAAGGATAGAGTCACAGGGACCAGCAGGGAGCTCTCCCATGACTAAAGAGCTCATTCCGTTACTTTCACCAAGCATACTGAAAAGAGTTACTGGAATGGCACCATCATCTATAATTGAAAACTGAAGTCTAAGAATGAGGCTGCCAGGTTTGAAGTCTAAGAATGAGGCCGCTACACTCACCTTTATCCTGCTGTCTTCACACAATCACTGTTGCCCAGAGCTGTGTGCATTCTGCAATTATATTATGCACACGCAGACATTTGTGTGAAGTACCCCACCTTAAGTGGCGCAGCGGGGAAATGTTTGACTAACAAGCAGAAGGTTGCTGGTTCGAATCCCTGCTTGTACTATATTGGGCAGCAGCAATATAGGAAGATGCTGAAAGGCATCATCTCGCACTGCACGGGAGGAGGCAGTGGTAAACCCCTCCTGTATTCTACTAAAGACAACCACAGGGCTCTGTGGGCGCCAGGAGTAGACACCGACTCGACGGCACACTTTACCTTTACCTTTTTTAAGCCATCCAACGCCTGTGGGCGCCAGGAGCTGAAATCGACTTGACAGCACACTTTACTTACCCTAGAATTAGCAACCTGAGAAACTTGTCTTCCTAGGAAGCTGCCTTCTGCCCTATCAGACCACTGGTCCACCTAGCTCAGCATTGTCTACAGTACACCGGCCAGAAGCAGTTCTCCCAAGGTTTCAGGAAGTGGTCTTTCCCAGCCCAACCTGGAGATGCTGCCTGCCTGGGACTGAACCTGGGACCTTCTACATGCAAAGCAGAGGCTCTTCCACTGAGCTAGGGTCCCATTCCTGAAACATTTAGATTAACATAAGCAGCTGCCTTATACAAAGTCAGACCCTTGGTCCATCAAGCTCAGTACCATCTACACTAATTGGCAGATGTTCTCCAAGGTTTCAGAAAGGTATTCCTCAGCCCTATCTGAAGATTCTGCCAGGGATTGAACCTGGGACCTTCTGTATGCAAAGCAGATGCACAGCCACAGAGTTACGCCCCGCCACCACTTCCGTTCTTCTCTATTCTTCTTTTGATTGAATCAAATTCCTAGCCTCTGTCACTAAGATAGGCTTGAAAATGTTTCTATGATGTGTGGTGGGCAGGCTCAGAAGCCTGGGGGAGGGACACTGAGATTTTTTTGTGCAGCATTTTAATGTCCATGTTTTATGCTGCAACATCATCTGAAGACACTAGCAGTCTGAACAGCTCTGCTGGGATTTTTCCAGGCTTTGCATCCTCTATTTGTGGCAGCTGGACAATTTGGCTTTCTCAGCAGCAGCACCCGCCACCATCCTCTCCCTTCACCCCACTTTTTGTTCTAGATGGTGCTCTGGAGTTCAGTTCTGCCTATTCAGTGTTTAAAAAGCAGAACATAAAAACATGTTAAGAGCAGCTCTGGGGAATCAGACCAAAGTTCTGTGGAGTTCAGCATCTGAATGTTTAGTCCAGTGGCTTATCGGACGCCAATCCAATCCTCTTGCACCACGGTTATCCTCCCTATCCACTGCGAAGACACAGCAAAGCATGGCGGATAAAAGGGAGCATTAAGAAGTTTAGAGTTTGGTCAACTGGAAAGGCTGAAAAGATTGAGCCTTTCCAGATGACTAAATCGGAAAAGATTTAGTCTCCAGATCCACTTTTTATTTATTGTTCAGTTTATACACCGTATTTATCCGAATAAGAGACAACCCTGGATGTAAGAGGGCCCCCTTAAAAATGGGTTACATATATGTTCTACTATTTACCCAAAAGAGGACCCTAAGTTTAAGACAAACCTCCAAATTCTAACATCAAAGAACTTGGAAAAAACTTAAATCTTAGATTAAGGTAAATACAGAACCGCGTTTCATAAAAACTCATCCCAAGAAGGTTTACAAAAGTTAATAAAACAAAATTCCATAAAATCACATTAAAATATTGAACTCAATTAAGACTATAAAAGCCATTAAAGAATACCATTAATCAACAGCCATAAAAAAAAAGACAGAGCGGTCGAAAAAGACAACCCCTAAGGGGTAAAAGCCTGAACATGTAAAAGAGTTTTCAGGATTTTTTTAAAAGCAGCCGCAGATGCCAGAGAATGGACACACACCAGGAGAGCATCCCAGAGCCTGGGGGCAACAACAGAGAAGGCCCTGTCCAGCATGCACAACAATCAAGCCTCCAATGTTGGCACACAGAGGATGAGGGGTCCCGCCAGAAGAATCGCAACACAACTTTTGGATTGATATCTAGGTCCTCTGATTGGTGCTATGTAAGTGGCACAGTGGGAAAACGCTTGGCTAACAAGCAGAGGGTTGCCAGTTTGAATCCCCGCTGGTACTATATCGAGCAGCAGCGATGTAGGAAGATGCTGAAAGGCATCATCTCATACTGCGCGGGAGGCAGTGGTTAACCCCTCCTGTATTCTACCAAAGACAACCACAGGGCTCTGTGGGCATCAGGAGTTGAAATCGACTTGATGGCACACTTTACCTTACCAAAACATGGTTTGCAAATTATATTTGATCATGGGTTTCCTCAGAAGCTTTCCAGGGGTTCCTCAATAAGCAGGAACTCACTGATGTCAGCCAAGCTTACCCTAGGGATAACTTCACCACCAATACCGATTTTTCCACCTGAAAAGGGCAGCTAGGTATGCTCTAGATCAGGTGCTCCCAATCTTGAATCCCCAGATGTTGCTGGATTACAGCTCCCATCATCCCCAGTCACAATGGCCATTGTGGCTAGGGATGATGGGAACCTCCTGTCTTGACTACTGCAGTGTGCTCTATTTGGGGCTGCCTTAGTGCATACTCCATAAACTGCAGTTGGTCCAGAATATGGCAGCCAGATTGGTCTCTGGGTCATCTTGGAGATACCATATACTCCTGTACTGAAAGAGCTACAATGGCTGCCATTAAGTTTCTGGGCAAAATACAAGGTGCTGGTTATAACCTTAAAAGCCCTAAACAGCTTAGTTCCTAGGTATTTAAGAGAACATGTTCTTCGCCATGAGCTCCACACCACCCATTGAGATCATCTGGAATGGTTTGTCTACAGTTTCCACTGCCTCTTCTAGTGGCTACTCAAGGACGGGCTTTCTCTGTTGCTGCACCAGAGTTGCTAGACTCTGGAATGTACTCACTACTGAAATAAGAGCCTCCCCATCTCTGACAACTTTTAAACAGGCAGTCAAGACACATTTGTTCACTCAGGCTTTTAATCAGACTTGCAATTTTAACAGTTATTAATGTCGTGTTAAATTCTAAATTATTATAATGTTTTTAAGATTTTAATTTTGGTTTAATTTGTATTGTTTTATTGTAAACCGCCCAGAGACAAGTTTTGGGCGGTATATAAATGTGTGTTAAATAAATATAATGAAATATTAATTATTAATTAAATAAAATACATGAAATAAAATCTGGAGGCCCAAGCTTGGCAACACCTTGGACTAAGCCCCTGCTAACTTGGCAAAGAGGCACCTTTTAACGTGGTGATTCTCTTTATTGAGCAGGGGTAGAGCAACTGGCCCTATCCACCCTCAGCATCCCTCCAGTGACGGTTGCTGGTGTATATCTTATGTTTCCTTTCCTTTCCTTTATTTATTTATATATTTATTACATTTATATCCCGCTCTTCCTCCAAGGAGCCCAGAGCAGTGTACTCTATACTTGAGTTTCTCTTTCACAACAACCCTGTGAGGTAGGTGAGGCTGAGAGAGAGAAGTGACTGGCCCAGAGTCACCCAGCTAGTTTCATGGCTGAATGGGGATTTGAACTCGGGTCTCCCCGGTCCTAGTCCAGCACTCTAACCACTACACCACGCTTGCTCTTTTAGACTGTGAGCCCTCTGGGGACAGGGAGCCATCTTATTTTTATTTATTATTTCTCTGTGTAAACCGCCCTGAGCCTTTACCTGCCAAGATTATCTCCACGACTGACCAGATACTGACATCAAAAAAGTGAGTTTTGGGCAGTATAGAAATCTGTCAAATAAAATAAATAAATAAATCTCCAGGAAACTCTTAAAAGCAATCCTAGAGGTTTTAAAAGCTTGATATAATAAAACAATATTGGGAAAGGAGTGGGGGGAGATCTCAAAGAACAGCTTAAGAGTTGGCAACCTTACTAATGGCAGTAACCAGTTGTAGAGAGAATGAATTAGTATTTGGTAAAAGAAAAAAGAAAAAGGAGCCCAGATCTTGTAAGGCAGGCAGACATCAAATTCCAAGTTCCTGATGAGATTCCCAGAAGGTCAGCAGATCCCCTATCCCCTGTAATTTAGCCCCACATATAGTTGAAGCCTTGGGGAGAACAGATGGTGTAAAGGAGGAATGCAAGAGACCATTTGCATCTAAATAGCGGAAATAAGAAGAGAGGGACACATCACCGGACAACAGGCTATGCTCACCTGCTGTTTAAATTCTCCCTGGGAGACTACTCAACTACAAGTATTGATGCTTTTGTAGGGAAGCGTGCTTTTTTCCTGAAGAGCAAACACAGCTTGAATCAAAAGTATCACCCAGACCTGTAGCACAGACCTGTATCTTACTTCACTGTGTCAATAAAAACAAAAAACCAGCTGTTTAAGGAAAGTGTGGCTCACTTCAGTGGGCAGGGAGAGCAAGAAACTATGCTGGCCTTTGGGCCCCAAGTCAGACGACACATCATTCTGCAAGAATTCAAATGAAAAACAGGACTACAAAGAGCAGCTCAGAAGGTGGACTAGATGACCTTCAAAGTCCCTTCCAACTGTATCACTCTAGATGGGTGGTACAGCTGGTCTCATGGTAGCAAGCAGGAATTGCCCCCTCTGCTAAGCAGGGTCCACCCTAGTTTGCATTTGAATGGGAGACTACATGTGAGCACTATAAGATATTCGCCTTAGGGGATGGGGCTGCTCTGGGAAGAGCATCTGCATGCTTGCATGGAGAAGGTTCCAAGTTCCCTCCCTGGCAGCATCTCCAAATAGGGCTGGGAGAGACTCTTGCCTGCAACCCTGGAGAAGCCGCTGCCAGTCTGCGTAGACAATACTGAGCTAGATGGACCAATGGCCTGACTCTGTAGAAGGCAGCTTCCTATGTTTGCATATATTGGTTGCCAGCTAGATACTTGTAATGTGAAATGCTAGCGTCAATTGCACAGAATCAGTGGCTGACATCTTGAATAATGCCACATTTGCACTAGGAAATAACATTAGCACAAAGCTGCTGTGCTGCCTAATTGCACTGAATCCCCAGCGTGTGTTCCAAACTAGTGTAGCGCTAGCATGTCTGCACATGCGCAACAGGTGCACATCCCGAAGCTCCTCTCACATGCTTTAAAGGGGACGTTTGCTCAATAGTGACATTTCAAAAATCCCCGTGCCTTCATACAGCTACGTGATCTTCTTGCCCGAGTGCAACAGGACTGCATAACTTTGCACACACAGACACAGACACACACACCACACCTCCAGATGATGAACTACATCATCCCTGATTGTTGGCCACTCTGGCAGGGGATGATGGGAGCTGTAGTACAACAACAGCTTGAGGACCCAAGCTGTGCAGCCCTGCCCTAGTGCAACTGTGCTGGTTGCATATGCACATTAGTCATGATGTCAGCCAGCATGTATATTCCAGCAGGGAGATAAAAATCAGCTACTGTGGTCACCACTGTATAGGATAACAAACCACATCTAGATTGCCTGAACACCACATCTGTTAGGGCAGCAGCCTTCATACATGGCGTTTCCTGACATTTTGCGGCATGTAATAAGCCCTTAAACATAACATGTTAACCTGAAGGGGTTTTTGTCTATGGAATATTTAATGTATTTGTTTCAAGTGTGAGGGGACCATCTTAGCAACACCAAAACCCTTTTCCTGAATTGCTTTCCTGACATCTTTTTCTGCATGATTAAGTGTCTTCTGCGGATTATTTATTTTGTTTGTTTTGGTTTGGTTTTTTACATTGTATATCCCGCTCTTCCTCCAAGGAGACCAGAGCGGTGTATGACATACTTAAGTTTCTCCTCACAACAACCCTGTGAAGTAGGTTAGGCTGAGAGAGAAGTGACCGGCCCAGAGTCACCCAGCTAGTTTCATGGCTGAATGGGGATTTGAACTCAGGTCTCCCCGGTCCTAGTCCAGCACTCTAACCACTACACCATGCTGGATGTCCAATGCCCTCCCGCCACATCTCCTTTATTGCATGAGGTGGCTGTTCATCTGCATGGCTCTCCAAGGTTCAGATAGGATTCCCTCCCAGCCCTATCTGGAGATGCCAGGGATTGAACCTGGGACCTTCTGCATGCAAGTAGATGCTCTACCACTGAGCTACGGCCCCATTCTCATGGAGTATAGGAATATGCTGCCTACTGAGTTATGCCACTGGTTCATCTAGCTCAGTATTGTCTGCACTGACTGGTAGTGACACTCCAAGGTTTCAGGCAGGCATCTCTCCAAGTGCTCACTGGAGATGCCAGGGAGTAAACCTGTAGCCTTCTGCGTGCAAAGCAGATGCTCTGTCACCTAGTGAGGGCCCCATCCTGCAAGGGGAATCTCTTACAACAGACAGCGCTCCCCAGTAGTCACCCATCCAAATGCAAACCAGTGTTGATGCTGCTTAGCAAGAGGGACAAGTCACGCTCGCGACGACAAGACCAGCTCTCCTGTTCAATATTTTAGTACTTTGCATTCTAAAAGCAGGATACAAGCCTTTTAAGCATATCTACTTCACAGGAACATAGGAAGCTGCCACATACTGAGTCAGATCATCGGTCTCTCTAGCTCACTATTGTCTTCACAGACTGGCAGCGGCTTCTCCAAGGTTGCAGGCAGGAATCGCTCTCAGCCCTATCTTGGAGAAGCCAGGGAGGGAACTTGAAACCTAGATGCTCTTCCCAGAGCGGCTTCATCCCCTAAGGGGAATCTCTTATAGTGCTCACATGTAGTCTCCCATTCATATACAATCAGGGTGCACCCTGCTTAGCTAAGGGGACAAGTCATGCTTGCTACTTCAAGACCAGCTCTCCTCCCAAGGAGACAACTATTCTAGGGAGTAGCTCATACACAGCAAGGAAGGGGGAAAAGAATCCCCCTTTTCTGGCATAGCTGAGGTGACGGGAACAATGCACATTCATTTTTCAAAGAAAGAAGTTCAAATAGCGGGGAGGTAGCAGGAATAAACTGGCAACATCTCCGGCAACTTTTCAAAAGGCACTGAAGACATATCTGTTCACCCAGGCTTTTAATTAGATTTATAGTTTTAATACTTTGAATGTTGGGTTTTAAATGATTTTAATGTTAATGATTTTACTCTTTATATGATTTTAATTGTAAACCGCCCAGAGACACAAGTTTTGGACGGTATAGAAATATGTTAAATAATAATAATAAACTGGCTGTGTAGCTGTTTGGAGACTAGACAGACTTCAGCCAAGTCTGTTCCTGTTCGCTGTTGCATAATGCTGGGAATTGAAGCCAGTCCAGGAACAGGTTTTGCAAAGTTATCGCTTGACTGCTGCGCAAAACAGGAGGAGAACAACTCTCGCCTCAGCAGGAGATATTCTGCCAGGCTGGGTCATTAAAAGTGCTCCAGATACATATATTTAAATGGGGGGGGGGAGTTTCGTAGCCAACAAAAAGCAAATGCTTTAACAAATTAAAGAGATTCTATGGGATAACCTCTCAACCAGGGAATCCCAACCTCAGATCTTCAGTTATTGTTGGACGATAACCCATCATCCCCAACTGAAGGTCACTGTGGCTGGGGATTATGGGATCTGTAGTCCAGCAACATCTGAGGACTCAAGGTTGAGGACCCCCCCAAAAAAACATTTTTGGATGCGAGTAAACAACACTGAGCTATAATATTGGCTCTTAATCAGAACACACAATCAGCACTGCAGGGCTCATTGATCCTGCTTAACTTTTAAACCAGGATCCTTGTGAATGTGAGAATGCAGCCATATTTAAGACTAATAAAGTAGAACTAGCAGCCGCATTGCTGGAATGTATTTATAAACCTTACAAAGCACCTTGTGGTCTTAATAAGGCTTATGGGAGCTTCCAAATTTCAATTCAGAATTTCTACATTATATTCAATGTATAATATATAATATAATTTCATATAATTATATTTATAATATAATTATATGAAGTAATATTATATGAATTCCTGTTATTTTTATTTCTTACTTTGCTAAATTCATTTATCAGTGCTGTGTGTATGTGCACTGTAATGCCTGAGAATTACAGAATGTGGTCCTGGGCACAGGAATTCAGCTTCCTGGGAATCTTGACTTTCACTTTAAAAAGGAAAGCAAGTTTCTAGTCCCTCTCATTGCCAAGCTATGCTTGGAGGCATCTGGGCAATGCCTCGCAAAATCAAAAGCCACCGAGGAGTCTAGAATTCCAGGAG
This sequence comes from Hemicordylus capensis, assembly GCF_027244095.1. Classification (NCBI taxonomy): domain Eukaryota; kingdom Metazoa; phylum Chordata; class Lepidosauria; order Squamata; family Cordylidae; genus Hemicordylus; species Hemicordylus capensis. The sequence goes on from NC_069659.1 coordinate 9,771,553, forward strand.
CTGGAGTTAGAGGCTCAGTTCCGTGCACATCCTTGATTATCCGAAGGGCTGGATCAGACAATATCTTTATTTTTATTTTTATTTTATTGTATTTGTTCAATTTATATACCGCCCTTCCTAAAGTGGCTCAGAACTTACCCTGATCTCTGCCCACCCAGCATACTAGGCCTGCCTCCAGTAATAAGGATTAAAGGAATAACCCATGTATGCCACCCCGAGCATCTTGGAAGAAGGATGGGGGATAAACTGATCCCCGCACAGGGCTGTAAAACTCAAATAAGGCTTCTGCGCATAAAATCCAAAGTGCATAGGCCCAGATCACGAACTCTTACTCTGCTCTGTGAATATGGGCTGGATGAGGATGAAGCCTCAAATGAGCTGGTCCAAAGGAGAACTGAAAGATGAACTCCGGCTGAAGTGGATGAGCTCAGCTGCCTTATAGGAAGATTTCTTATACCCAAAGTATCGTTTGCACTCGTCATCTGGCCGACATCCAGACTGAATTGCTCATTAGTAGTCCCACTAAAAAATTAATATCAACACATTAATCATGACCAACATATCCCATTCATTTTCAAGGGACCACTCATGAGTAATTTAATCCAGAGGTCAGCTCCTGTGTCCAGTTTGAGGCACCACATCTTAAGGAGGATGCTGATAAACTGGAACTCATTCAGGAGGCAGCCAACAGAGGTGACGAGGGGTCTGGAAACCAAGTCCTATGGGGAATGGTTGAAGGAGCTAGGTATATTTAGCCTGAAGAAGAGATGGCCAAAGGGAGATAGGATAGCTGTCTTCAAATATCTGAAGGGCTGTCACAGAGAAGAATTGTTCTCCGTTTCTTCTGAGGGCAGAATTAGGGATGTGCACAGAACCGATTCGGAGGCTCCCCAAACCGGTTCGAACTGTGGGTGGTTCCGCCGATTCGAAGGCAGGGGATGCACCATGGCAGGGGAGGGTGCACTTAACCCTTCGGATGCTCTTCCCCCACACCAGATACTTCCACTCAGTTCCAGTAAACAGGGCAGCAGAAAGGTGCACTGCTGCCCATGGACTTTCGAAAAACCAAGCACCAGCAGGGGAAGAGTGGCGGGAGGGGTAAGTGCACCCTCCCCCGCCCTTAAAGCGGCACACACACACCCCGCCTTCGGGGCCTCCCCTGCCAGGTTCCATGCACATCCCTAGGCATGGGTTGAACTGCAAGAGATTCAGAACATTAGGAAGAATTTCCTGACTGCAAGAGCAGAACAGTCGGCCTGATGCAATGAGAGCGCCGCTTCTTTGCTGGGGTTTTTCCAAACATAAACTGGACAGGCATCCATCAAGGATGCTGTAGCAGTTTCCTGCACTGAGTTGTGCAGGAGTGAGGGAGTAGTGGGTTTCCTGCACTGAAGACCTCCAAGGTAGGCTTGAGCCCGAAATGTTTTGGAGACCATGATAGAGGCCTCCAAAACGTTTCAGCTCTGGGACCGTTTCAGCGGCGGCAGAGGGTTGTTTAAGGGTGGGGGAGGGTGCCCTTACACCTCCCGCCGCTTTCCCCCCACTGGCACTCCATTTGGGCCTTTCATGGGGCAGCAACGTACCTCCCTGCCGGCCTTTCCCCCTTTCGTCGCCAAAAGTCGCCACACGCACGCAACAGGCACACATGCGGCAGGTACTTCCAGCTACTTTTGGCAACGAAAGGGGGAAGGGGCGGCCCATGGATTCCAGTATAAATGGAGTGCTGGCAGGGGGGGAGGTGGCGGGAGGGGTAAATGCACCCTCCCCCGCCCTTAAGGAGCCACCCCCGCCGAAACGTTTCGGGCTCAAGCCTACTCCAAGGCCCCTTCCAACGCCCCTCCCACCAGGCTGACTTGTCAGACTCAACCCCAAGCTCTTTCCTCGCAGCACTCCATGCAGAAGACAGTAGTTTTGAGGACAAGCATGTTCGTTACTGACTGTATGGGGTGAATCATCATTAGACGGAGCATTTAGTCTGAGACTGGGCTTAAAAGTAAAGTAAAGTGTGTCGTCGAGTCAATTTCGACTCCTGGCACCCACAGAGCCCTGTGGTTTTTTATCAGGGGTTAATTTCTCCCATCACCAAGTAACTATAACCAGGCCCTGCACCATTTGATTATGGCGTGGGGCTTCCAGAACTGCTCTCCCTTACAGTCCCTTTGTGCGTCATAAAAAGAGACGGGGTCCACATAAAAATCACAGGATCTAGACCATTATGAAATGTATTCTATTTTGGAGAGTTTGTTCGTTTGTGGATTTGTTGGTGCGAAATAAAGTCGTACTTCCCAATGGCCAAAGACAACAAATGTCACATCAACAACCCTGCCGCTTAAACTAGATGAATGCACTACTTGTTACACTGGAATATGGTGGGTTTAAAGGTTTAACGTGTGTGTATGTTTTCAGAAGGAATTCTGAATCCAATCATCGTCTCTTAACTGTTATTGTTCTCAGATTTTTTTATGCTCAGTAATCAATTCCAAAATGACCTCAGGCCCAAGAAAAGCAGAAGATCTCTCTAAGATTCAAATTGACTATGTATGTTAATTATTCAGTAAAATAATTTCTGCAGTTGAAATCCTACCAGCTTACAACTATTCTTTCATTCCCCTTTGCAAGCACATTAAAAACAATTCTATTGCATATATTTCTTGAAATTTCCTATAAGTGTAATCTACGCAAAATAACTTTGCTTGGACAATGATGAGCCTCGCCTCGCCTCCTAGTTGATAATATTTCTGTGCGTTTTTACTAAAGTGTACAATGTAGCCCAGCTACAGATTTTGGATATTTTTAGTGCAGAATTCCAGCCCTCCATCAAATAGATCTGCCAGCAGTGGCTTAGCATCCGCCCGGTCCATGCAAATACGTTGCCAACCATATGAATTATGGAGGAGTAAAAGATCTGCAATTCCAATGAGGTGCGTTTTCCAACATGGCCCTCAGCACTGGAGCTTAAGAAAGCTTGCAATATAGGTTTAAAGGGAATTGGCAATGTAGATCACATGTAATTGAAATCGCCCCAGCAGAAACTACCCAGAACCACCATAAGGGCCAGGCTGCAGGTTGTTTATGGACAGTCCCCAGATATTGATCATCAAGGCATGGCAGAGAGCCAGATCATGTGCCGTGGCTGTTCAACTCCTGGGATCAGCTGGTGCCGAGTGCCTGATGCTGGGGGAGTTCCATCATGTCATCCGTTTCATCCATCACTTCTCAGCCATCTCGTTAAAGGGCTGGCGTGCCCCAAGATCCCCCCCCCCCAGCTGTCAACTGCTAAAGCCAGAATCAAAAGAGTGATAGGCAGAGACCCAGATCTCCTCCCAGGCCATCTATTAGAACACTGCTCTATTACATCAGGAGGACTCTAGCTTTTGTTGAATGTCAACCTTCCAGCAATTCGCTCAGTGCTGGATTTAGGCAGCGGTAGAGTAGGCACTTGCCTAAGGCGGCAAAATTTGAGGAGCCGTCCCTCTCTGGGGGCGAGAGTAAAACTCCCCCCCCACCTCCTTAAAAACCACTGCTATGCCCAGCGGGATAAGGTCAGCGAAGGCCGTACAGCGGCGGCTGCAGGGGGGAGGGGAAAGTCCCCCCTCCTTTACCTTTAAAATGTCACACAGGGGACGGGGTGGCTGCGGGGTGGGGTGGGCTGAGGGGGACGTTCTCTCTTTTAGCAATGCCACTGCGTGGACAGCGAAGGAGAGCTCCTTCCATCTCCCTTCCTCCCTCCCAAATGACTGTACGGACTGCGGCAGCGGAGGCAGCAAATCCTTGGCCGCCTACAGGCAACAAGAGGCTTAATCCGCCCCTGAATTTGCTATCCCCCAACTCAAGTGAAGCCCATGTATGTATAGCTACATTGCACACTTTCTCTCTCTCACACACACACACACACACACACACACACCACCTTACAACAGAGATTCTCCAGCTTAGGTCCTCAGATGTTGGACTACAACTCCCATCATCACCTTTGGCCACTGTGGCCAGGGATGATGGGAGTTGTAGTCCAACAACATTGGGGGACCCCTGCCTTACATTACCCTTGCTACCTCCCCCATAGTTGCAATTTAGATTTGCCTCCCCAATTTTCAGGGATAGGGCCACAGTTCAGTGATAAAGCACTTGCTTGCCTAGTAGGAGGTCTCCCGTTCAATTCTTGGCATCTCCAGGCAAAGCTGGGAAGGAACCCCATTTGCCAGATGGGCCAGGGGTCTCACGCAGTAGAAGGCAGTGCCGTATGTTTATCCAGAGTATTCATAGCTCATTGGAAGAGCACTTGGTTTGCATGCAGAAGGCCCCAGGTTCAATCCCGCGCATCTGCCTGAAATCCCAGAACTGCTGTCCATCAATGTAGGCAATACTGAGCTAGATGGACCAGTGGTTCAACTCTGTATAAGGCAGCTTCCTATTCTTAAAGACTGGAAGCTTTAGCTCTAGTCAACCTTGGGTCCCCCAAAGTTGCTGGACCATAACTCGCATCATCCCCAGCCACAAGAGGAGAGCTGGTCTTGTGGTAGCAAGCATGACTTGTCCCCTTTGCTTAGCAGGGTCCACCCTGGTTGCATTTGAATGGGAGACTAGAAGTATGTACACTGTAAGATATTCCCCATAGGGCAGGGGTGGAGAGCCTTGGCCCTCCAGCTGTTTTTGAACTACAACTCCCACCATCCCCAGTTTGTGGCTAGGGATGGTGGGAGTTGTAGTTCAAAAACAGCTGGAGGGCCAAGGTTCCCCACCCCTGCCTTATTGGATGGAGCCACTCTGGGAAGAGCAGAAGGTTCCTCTCTGGAATCTCCAAGACAGGGCTGAGAGAGACTCCTGCCCGCAGCCTTGGAGAATCCACTGCCAGTCTGTGAAGACAATACTGAGCGAGATGGACCAATGGTCTGACTCGGTAGAAGGCAGCTTCCTATGTTCCTAAGAGCTGGAGATGATGGGAGTTCTAGTCCAACCATACTGAAGGACCCAAAGTTGAGTACCCCAACTTAGCAGAATCCATAATTATTTTCAAATTAGGATTATGGGCCAGGGTTGGGGAGAAGTCATGATTCCCGTGGTTGGGGAAAAGTCACAATTCCCACTGAAAAGGGTTTCTGGGGAGAATGATTAGCCGGAAACTCAACAGGGACAAGGAGTCTGATGGATGCCCCTATTCTGGTGGCCTGTTCCCATCCCAGGGATCTGTGCTGCACCTTTAAATTCTCCACTGCAGCATGAGAAGAGGCAATGGTGGCTTCTCCTGAGCATTCAAACCCTGGTCCTGCTATTCAGCCCTTCCCTTCATGTGCTGCGAGGAGGACCTCCAGGTGCTGTTTCATAGCAGACAGGACAGCGGGGTGAATACATGATGAACAGCAGTTGCTTTCACTGTATAGAGTTCCTGTTTCCACTGCTAATTACATGATCAGCATCTTATTAAGGGGCCACCAGTGGCCCCTCCCTGCTCCATGCTGAGTCCACCTCGCTATGTGCCTTACCCCAATGCTCAGCTGGTCAGTGTGCATGCATGGTGGCTGGCCCCTTAAATGGCCGCTGGCCCCTTAAATTAAGAGCCACTGGTGGCGCAGTGGTAAAACTGCCGCCCTGTAACCAGAAGGTTACAAGTTCGATCCTGACCAGGGGCTCAAGGTTGACTCAGCCTTCCATCCTTCCGAGGTCGGTAAAATGAGTACCCAGAATGTTGGGGGCAATATGCTAAATCATTGTAAACCGCTTAGAGAGCTCCGGCTATAGAGCGGTATATAAATGTAAGTGCTATTGCTATTGCTATTGCTATTATTTATTGCATCATATCTTATTTATTATTTCCTTTTCTTTGTCAAACACTTTAAGAACTGTTGAAAGGCAATATATAAATACTAGCCAACCCCGCACAGAGCATCTGTGCTGTGCTGTGCTGTGCTGTGCTGTGCTGTGGGGCCGGCTATTTCCCTCTCCCTCTCCCTTCTGCCCTGGTATCTCCTCTCTTCCTCTTCCCTCCAGCCCCGCACTCTCTAGCTCTCTCCCACTCCCGTTCCTCCCCACACACAGAGGGAAGGCCCGGAAGGGCCACGGCGGGCGGCCAGGAGGGGCCGCGGCGGGCGGCAGACGGCCAAGAAGAGCCCCACTGCCCACCGCCGTTTTTCCCCCTCTCATCCACCTGCCGCCACTTTTCTCTCCCCCCTCCGCCCACCCGCTGCCACTTTTCTCCGCTTTTCTCCCCCCCTATGCCCGCCCACTGCTTTTCTCTCTCCATCCGCCCACCGCTTTTCTCTCCCCACTCCACCCGCCTGCCACTTTTCTCTCCCCCTCCACTTTTCTCTCCCCCTCCACCCGCCTGCCGCTTTTCTCTCCCCACTCCACCCGCCTGCCGCTTTTCTCTCCCTCCCTCCACTTTTCTCTCCCCCCTCTACCTGCCCGCCACTTTTCCCTCCCCTCCTCTGCCCACCTGCCGCCGCTTTTCTCCCTCCCCCACTTTTGTCTCCGACTGCCCGCCTGCTGCTGCTTTTCTCTCCCTCCCCTCCACCCGCCCGCTGCCGCCACCACGTTCTTCCCTCTCCTCCTCCTTCCTCACTCAGCCGGGCCTCTCGCCAGAACTCTCGCAGCATGTCGCGAGAGTTCCGCCGCCAAATCCTGGAAACACATGCCAGCTAAGATAATTAATTATATACTCTTAGTAGTATTTTTCTATGCAACTACAAAAAGATATAAGTGTCATTTTTAAAATGGGTGGGGGAGGCATTCCCAGGAGTCTAAAAAAGTTCTTTCATTCCAGGTTGTCATTTCTTTTCCTGGCCTTGTTCTTGTGTGTTTAGCAGCCTGACAGGCAGAAATTAAACCTGCAAATTTCTTCCTGATCTGACAAAATGATAAGCAAGCTTCACCTGCTTAATTAGCAGCTTCCTGCACTGGGTCTTGTCCAGCTCTAACATGCTATGAACTCCATGTCAGGCAGGCTGATGTTAGAGGCCCGGGAGCAAAGAAGTGGGGGGGTTGGCAACTTTGTGCCCCAATCCTAACACATTTACTCAGAAGCAATTAGCACTCGGATCAGTAGAACTTGCTCCATAATAAGCACATCTGCATCCCTCCTTCATTCCGCGTTCGTTTTTATATCATGCTCACAGCCATGGGGATTCCTGAAATCCTTCCCCTGGATTAGGTAACTAAATTGCTAATCACAAATTAGGTAGCAGCAGCACAAGCAAAAATCAAAATACTGCCAGCTGTCAGAAAAGTTTAAAGGCAGGAGGGAGGGAGGGAGGGAGGGAGGGAGGGAGGGAGGGAGGGAGAGCAACCTTCAGATTTAGCCCAAGGGAAAATCCGACAGCTAGTCTTTGAGGGACTGGAATATGAGTCATTGCTGAACAGAGCTGTGAGGATCTGTGAAGATGCCATGCCATCAAGTCCTGCAAGTGTAAAGAAAGCAGAGACACCTCTGTTCACAGATCTCACGCTTCTCAAATGCCAAAGGACTAGGGCTGGCTCTGATTTGTCTGAATTGCACGCTCCAAATGAACCCTGAAGCTGGGGGGTGGGGGGAGGGAGGTAGATGTGCCTGATCAAAAAGCAAAAGAGAAAATGTATAAGACTTGCGAGTTGACATCCAGGTGAAATTGCTCCTGAGTAATATTCTATGGAAATTACTATTAGAATAAAAATTTCGCTTTTAGAGAAACTTACTCTGAATGTCAACCGCTTTCTTTAGAAAGGGAGAGACACTCTGTAACTGTGTTAAACTGTCAACAACAGCGCGAGAAGTAACAGCAGTACCAGAAACAAATCAGGCCTGTCAGCCATGGTGCTCCGGATGCATTTTTACCACGCTGAACAGAAAGGTATTATTTGGGGAGGGAAATAACTTGGTGGAAGAGGACATGACCCATCTGTAAAAGGCCCCAGATTCAATTCCTGGCCTCCCCAGTGAAAAGGAACTCATTCGGGGCCGGCTCATGCATTAGACAGACCTAGGCAGTCGCCGAAGGCACCATATCTCGGGGAGAGGGGACAAAAATGTGGGCACTAACGGCCCCACCACCTGCAAGGAATACCGGAGCAGCGCCAGTAGCAGCTGGTGCAGAGGGAGGCACTGAAGAAGCAGAATATACCTGTAAAAATCCATAAAATGGATCCAAAGGATGATGGCGCTCTATGCCGAGCCCACCCCTGCTACACGACCTGACTTCACCACTCAGCTGGCTGATGCACATGCGCAGCGGCCATTTAAGGGGCCAGCCACCATGCATGCACACTGACCAGCTGAGCATTGGGGTAAGGCACATAGCGAGGTGGACTCAGCATGGAGCAGGGAGGGGCATCAGGTGGCGGAAGCGAGACACTTTACACATTTTTTAAAGTATCACACCGGCTTCTCACTGCCTCCTCTCTGTGCAGCCAGCACCAGGCACCAAAGGATGAAGGTGCAGAATTCAATTTTAACAGAATTGGTCTTGTGGTAGCAAGCATGAATTGTCCCCTTTGCTGAGCAGGGTCTGCCCTAGTTTTGCATATGAGTGGGAGACTGCACTGTAAGTTCGTCCCCTTAGGGGATCCTCTTAGAAGAACATCTGCATGCAAAAGCTTCCAAGTTCCCTCCCTGGCAGCATTTCCAAGATAGGGCTGAGAGAGACTCCTGCCTGCAACCTTGGAGAAGCCGCTGCCAGTCATTGTAGACCAGGGTTTCTCAACGTGTGGGTCCCCAGATGTTATTGGACTTTAACTCCCATAATCCCCAACCCAGTGGCCTTTGGTTGGGAATTATGGGAGTTGAAGTCCAATTACATCTGGGGACCCACACGTTGAGAATCCCTGTTGTAGACAATACTGAGCAAGATGGACCAATGGTCTGACTCAGAATATGGAAGCTTCCTATGTTCCTAATGTGAGGGGGGGTCCCATAGGCATCCTTTGTCGATGGTGCCAGAAGTCCAAGGGCTAGATTTTCTGCTATTCTTCCACATTTCTGTATCATCTGTGGATTTGATAAAAAGCACCGGCTAATCACTCTCATCCAAATTGATGACAACGTTACTAAAGAGCAATGGATCTATCACTGTCCTACTATTAGCAATTAGGAGATGCTGCCAATAATTCATTGACTTTAAATCTCAGTCTTGGGATACACAGCAGTATCACTTTAGATGCCCATCGATTATATGTCAGTAGCGGGGTGCATCCCCTGCCATGGGGAGTGGTACTGACATACCTAACCATTCTACTGTCACGTGTTTATCTCAAGGAAACCCTCTTACAAAAAAATACTGAAGACAGCTTTCCTAACAAGTTTCTGCCATTTGTCTCTCAAAGCATCAAGTGCAAGCCAAGCCACTTGGTTTTATCCTTCCTGGACTTTGAAGAAACAAGATAGAAAAAAGTATTGACACTTTTGAACTTTGGTGCTGGAGGAGACTTTTGAGGATACCATGGACAGCCAGGAAAACATACCAATGGAGCATAAAACAAATCAATCCAGAATTTTCACTCGAGGCACAAATGATGACCAGGCTCAAACTATCATACTTCGGACACACTATGTGAAGACCCAGCTCCCTTGAGAAGTCCACAATGCTGTGAAAGGTTGAAAGAAAGAGAAGAAGAGGACGACCAGAAGCAAGGTGGATGGACTCTATTACAACAGCAATGAATGCAACACTGAGAGACCTCAAAGGCCAAGTGGAAGACAGATCATCCTGGAGATAATCTATCTATGTGGTCGCTAAGAGTCGACACCGACTTGACAGCACTTCATCAATCAAATCACTATACAGATTAAGATCATCTGGGGAGGTCCAGTTACAGCTGGTTGGGAAAGCTGGTCTTGTGCCAGCAAGCATGAATTGTCCCCTTTGCTAAGCAGGGACTGTCCTGGTTTGCATTTGGATGGGAGACTACATGTGTGAGCACTGTAAGATATTCCCCTTAGGGGATGTGGTCCACTCTGGGAAGAGCATCTGCATGCAGAAAGTTCCAAGTTCCCTCCCTGGCATCTCCATGATGGAGCTGAGAGAGACTCCTGCCTGCAACCTTGGAGAAGCCGCTGCCAGTCTGGACAGACAATCCTGAGCAACATGGACCAATGGTCTGACTTGGTAGAAGGCAGATTCCTGTGTTCCAATGTATGGTTACCACCGGCTCCTTTGGTGACTACTCAAGACCAGGCCTTCTCTGTGGCTGCCTCAGGGCTCTGGAATGCACTTCCTGACAGTATTTTAAATTTTATGTGTTAATCTTTTTATTGGTTTTTATTGTCTTGTAAACCACCCAGATAACTCACGTTTTGGGCGGTATAAAAATGTGATAGATAGATAGATAGATAGATAGATAGATAGATAGATAGATAGATAGATAGATAGATATCAGAGCTTCTTCATATCTCCCAGTTTATAAAAAGACCCTTAAGAGACATCTGTTTCCTCAGGCTTTAAATTAATTAATTTTAAATTGAGATGGGAATTGTAGTAGTCCAACCACAACTGGGAACCCAAGGTTGGAAACCCCTAATGTTCTGCAATATCGGAAGCTTCTGCCACTCTTTTTTTTTTTTTTTTTTAAATTAAGATCAATTCAAAGCTTCCCATCAAAGCCAGAGTATCAGACACCAAGAGGTGAGATGAGGAGAGATGTGATCCAGGGCTATTTTAAGAGCACAGAATCAAGTCACTAGGTAAATTAACAAACAGTCTAAAGCCAGCCCTTCTAATATTACAAAACTGTCTGCTTAGAGGAAGGCTGGTAAAAGAAACATCCGCAATAGAATAAAATAGCCCCATATGCAAACCCCTAGATCAAAATTCAGGAATACTGGGTAGCATCTGTGGTTGTCCTTAATCTGAAACAGGAGACCTTATTCTGGATTAAGGACTCCTGTTAATTTCATTTATACACCACTTTTCAATAGAAGTTCTCAAAGTGGTTTACATAGAACAAGAAGAAGGTGGTTTCCTAAAATGAAATACACAGTAAACAACAGCAGCAGTAACTGCAGGGACACTGTGTTCAGGCATGGGCGTAACTATAACAGGGCAAGGGAAGACAGTTGTCTGGGGGCCCACTGCCTTGGGGGGGGCAGAGGCAAGTCATATGGCTGACTCCCCCAACCACACACTTGCCCAGGCTTCCTTCAGTTGTATCTATCCTCCAAAATTGATGTGAGTGTTAAGACCTGGAGCTACCAGAACAGCATGTCTTTCTCTAGTACCATTAAATGACTTGCATCTTCCACAATTTACAAAACCTTTTTAAAAATAATTTAGGATGGTGTTCTATTGTGGCACATAGGTTTCATACTTCATGAGCTGAGCTTCAGTAAGGGGGGACCCATTCTAAAATCTTGTCTCTGTGCCCCCTCCAACCTTGCTACGCCCCTGTGTTCAGGTTAGGGAAATAGGAAGCTGCCACATACTGAGTCAGAGCATTGGTCTATCTTGCTCAGTATTGTCTACACAGACTGGCAGCAGCTTCTCCAAGGTTACAGGCAGGAGTCTCTCTCAACGCTATCTGGAGATGCCAGGGAGAGAACTTGGGACCTTCACAAATAAATATCCTGTATTTGTGCATCTTCAAAAAGGGGGTAGGGGAAAGGAGGTGACACATGATTTGTGCATCTGAATGCATGATTTATCTCTGTCATTTAAGGTGATGCATTAGGAACATAGGAAGCTGCCTTCTACTGAGTCAGACCATTGGTCCATCTAGCTCGGTATTGTCTACCCAGACTGGCAGCAGCTTCTCCCAGGTTGCAGGCAGGAGTCTCTCTCAACCCCCTCTGGAGATGCCAGGGAGGGAACTTGGAACCTTCTGCAGGCAAGCAGGCAGGTGTTCTTCCCAGAGTAGCCCCATCCCCTTACAGTGCTCACATGCAGTCTCCCAATCAAATGCAAACCGGGGCAGACCCTGCTTAACAAAGAGGACCATGCATGCTTGCAACCACAAGACCAGCTCTCCTCCCACAGCAAGCATGAATCTGAAAATCTCTATATATTCATGGCATACAAAAGCAGACAAATGTTTCCTTTAATCTTAGAGAACCATTTTTACTTTTAAGAACAACTGAAACATTTAGCAGTGGACCATCTACAGAAGCAGAAGGCTAGCAAAATTCTCCTTCCTACTTTGCAGGGCCAATGCAAGTCAACTAGCTTGCCAAGTGGTTACATGAATAGCACGGTAGCTTAGTGCTCAGTAAGCATCCATCTGAGCTTGTTCTGGCTGCAGTCGAAAAGTCACATGCACCAAAGCTCTCAGTTTCTCAGTTAAACTTTCTCTCTAAGGAATCGAACAGTGCTATCTAATGCAGGTTGCCTTTTTTCATATTTAAAACTCTTGAAAAAGACAGACTTTATGCAAACATTGCCCCATTTCGTTTTAATGAAGTATTCAAAATGTGGCTATATAAAGGAGCAGATTTGAAATTCTAAGCTACCTGCAGTGAGACTCTCAAAATAGCCAAGAGCACAGGAGAACGGCTTTTGCTTGCAATGGATTTTAAGGCTTTGCAATGGATTTTAAGGCTGTGAAGAAAGGTTCTCTTGTCATATCCTATGGACTGTGAAGACCAGGACTAATAGGTTCTGAATCCAGTTCTTTAAGAGTGAAACTAAGCATTGCATTAAATGTTTCGTTTGGCCCTGCATATATGTAGGGTTTTTCCTTGCTCTTTTTTTTTTTTTTTTAACTAAAATTGCACCACAAAGGGAAACGATCAGGGCTTTGGTGCATGGGAAGAGGATATTTAACCCCTTCCCTTGTGTCATGGTCATAAGAGCCTTGCTGGACCAGGCACAATCAAGGCCTCTCTCATCCAGCATCCGATCTCCCACAGTGACCCACCAGATGTCTCCAGGAAGCCCACAAGCAGGGGATATGGGTATGCCTTGTCTCCTGCTACTTGGATTCCAAGACACTTCATCTCCGAGCCGAGAGGCAGCATATAGCCAGCAAGACTTACACAGGAACACTGTTCCCTCTAACAGGGATTCCCAGATGTGGTTGACTACAATGCCCAGCATCCCCAGCTGCAGCGGCCTTTGGCTGGGGATTCTGGGAGTTGTAGTCAACCACATCTGGGAATCTCTGTTAGAGGGAACACTGCACAGGAAGCTGCTTTATGCAGAGTCACACCATTGGTCCATCTAGCTCAGTACTGTCTTAGTGTTGCCAGGACTAGATGGTGAAAAAAGTAGATATCTGTTACCAAAAAGTAGAAATAGAGGATGCTTTTCACACACACACACCCCAAAAAAGTCTCCAAAAAGTTTCCAGTTTGCATAAAATTTGCATAGGTTTATTGGTATTATATATGCATATTTTGATAAAAATTAGATAAGCTGAGAATAGATACAGCTCATCACTGTGAAGCTGATGGCCATAAGAACATGAGAACAGCCCTGCTGGATCAGGCCCAAGAAGGCCCATCTAGTCCAGCATCCTGTTTTGCACAGTGGCCCACCAGAAGCCACAGACAGGAGCTGAAAGGGGCCTGCCCTCCCTCCTGCTGTGACTCCCCTGCAACTGGTACTCAGGCATCCTGCCTTGGAGGCTGGAGGTGGCCTACAGCCCTCCAACTTTTATTCCTGTCCTGGAGTAGAGGCAGGGCTAACAAACAGCCAGCAGCAAGGGCACTGAAAAAGCACCCTGCACTTGCCTCTCTGTACATAATATCTATCTCATTCAACTGTTAATATTCCCAATTCAACGCCACTGTCTTATCCTTGCATGCCACAACTCTCTCCTCTGGATTCCAGAGTGACAGCAGCATCAGCCATTGAAGGAATGCTGCGCTGGAGTTGGGTAGGGCCAGTTGCTCTTCCCATGATTAATAAATGGAAGAAATTTGTCACTTTAAAAGGTGCCTTTTTCCTCAGCTAGTGGGGGTAGCTGCCGAGTAAAGTTAGTTAAAGGGGGAAAGGAAAAGGTGGTGTCCTCCAATCGGTGTCGACTCCCGGCAACCACAGAGCCATGCGGTTTTCTCGGTAGAATCCCGGAGAGGTTGACCATTGCCTTCTCCTGTGCAGTGTGAGATGATGCCTTCCAGCACCTTCCTATATCGCTGCTGCCTGATACAGGTTTTTCCCCATAGTCTGGGAAACACACCAGCGGGGATTCGAACCAACAGCCTCCTGCTCTCTAGGCAGGTTGCTTCGCCACTGCACCACAGTTAGCTAACTGTTAACCTCTCACTGCCGCCGCCACTGCCTCTACACGAAGCAAGTATGCTGCTGCTGCACCTGCCAGGACTATGTGTCCTTGCTCCTGCATTACATGACTCTGTAACCTGCCCCTGAAGCAGAACCTCCCCTCTGGCGTCCCCACTGGAGGAACGATCAATAGGAAGGGGAAGGAGACAGGCGAAGAGAAGCTGCTCAGGAGAGCAGAGTGTTCTGAACCAACAAAATGTTCCAGCTGCACCACAACACCTGCAAATGGTCCCCAAAATAGTCACATGTCCTCTGCTAAGCAAGCCAAGAGGAACCTCTTAGGGGTGATTCTTTTATATTTAGCAGGGGGAGAGCAACTGGCCCTATCCAACCCCAGCACAGCATCCCTCCAGTGGCTGCCATTGGTGTCTAGCTTATGTTTCTCTTTAAGACTATGATCGCTTTGGGGACAGGGAACCATCTTAATTATTTTTCTATGTAAACCGCTTTGGAAGCTTTTGTTGAAAAGCGGTATTTAGAAGTAGTAGTCGTCGTAGTCCTTTATAAAAGGTCCCTAGCTGGCAACTCTGGTATTTTCTACACTGACTGGCAGCAGCTCCCCAGATGGGTATATAAACACTATATACACACACACAATACAATATTATTGATATATTGTTTTTCAAAAGAAAGGTTCAATGCAGTTCATATAGAAAAAGAAACAGCAGAAGATGGTTCCCTGTCTCCAGTCCTTCCCCCAAAAGGAAGGAGAATCTGCAAGGAAAGATGTGCAGACCTGTATATATTTGTGCTGTATAAAAGCAAACAAAAACAGAATGGATTTCCTTGCCTCCTACAGGTGCAGCTGTGAAGGACAGGTGGTGGAAGCACTCCAGCTCCTTGTTCCTGCAAGGAGGGTGGATTCGTGAACTTTGGTTATGTACACAAGCCCTTAGGAAGTGCCTGTTGCCCGGGAAAAGCATGGTGCAGAATGCAAGTTTTAAAACGGGTAACATCGGATCATAGTGTTTAGTCCGTAGCCAGCCACCGGGGCAGCTGCTTTACGTGCCTGAGGCAGGGGGTCAAATGAGGCCACACTTTTGTGCACCCTCCTCCCATCCCCACCCCCAACACTTTTAAAAGCAGAGGGAAGGAGGGCATCTTGACACCTTGCTGGTGCCATAATTATAGGAACATAAAAAGCTGCCATATACTGAGTCAGACCATTGGTCCATCTAGCTCAGTATTGTCTTCACAGACTGGCAGCGGCTTCTCCAAGGTTGCAGGCAGGAATCTCTCTCAGCCCTATCTTGGAGATGCCAGGGAGGGAACTTGAAACCTAGATGCTCTTCCCAGAACAGTTCCATCCCCTGAGGGGAATCTCTTACAGTGCTTACACTTCTCATCTCCCAGTCATATGCAACCTGGGCGGACCCTGCTTAGCTAAGGCAACCACCAGACCAGCTCTCCCCTCTACTAATCTGCTGCCTGAGGCCACTGCTTCACCTCGCCTCACAGAAGAGCCATCATGTTTAAAGGAGATGCTTACTCAATACTGACTCAATAGAAAGACTTACGCTCCTCCTTTTTTTCTTACTGCCTCTTATAGCCTAACAGTCTAATAGTCCGTCCGTTATCTAGTTTTAATACATAGGCTTTTATATTTGTCTTTTAATCTTTACACTTTTAATTTTTATTTTTAAAAAACTCATCTCTTTTATATCTCTTCAGGCTTTTATGCTCTCATGTTTCTTGTGTACTTTCTATTATTCTTATTACTACTAATATTAATATTATTATGTCCCTTACATAATATTATTAAGTACCATACCATATGCAATCACCCTGTGTACTTTCTATCTACTCTTATTTTAAATATGTAATCATCCCTTGTAATTTATGCTGGTCTATGACTGTGATAAAGATTGATCAGTTGGTCTAAGGGAGGAGAGCTGGTCTTGTGGTAGCAAGCCTGAATTGTCCCCTTTGCTAAGCAGGGTCTGCCCTGATTTGCATTTGAATGGGAGACTCCATGTGTGAGCACTGTAAGATATTCCCCGGCTTGAAGAAGGTTCCAAGTTCCCTCCAAGATAGGGCTGAGAGAGACTCCAGCCTGCAACTTTGGAAAAGCTGCTGCCAGTCTGGGTAGACAATACTGAGCTAGATGGACCAATGGTCTGACTCAGTAGAAAGCAGCTTCCTGTTGTTCTTGCCAGACATACAGATTATTCAATAACTAGCTTCCCCTGCGTGGCAGCCCACCGGCCTAGTGCACTGCTTCTCCTCCCATCCTCATCGCTAATCGGCAGCTCACTCACGAACTCTTGTGAGAGCTGCCACACATGGGATTAGTGACAGATACGTTTAAGAGAATTAAATATAGAGATAGAAGAAAGATAGGAAAGGGAGTGGGAAATGAATTGAAGCAAACACTTCATTAGGTCGCCAACAAGCCACACTAAGAAAGTTCCCCAGGGACCCAGCAGAATAGCAGAATAATGAGAAATTCCACATGCAGAACAAACTCCTTCTGTGGCTTTACCACACTTTAGCATTCAGTCTTTTTTTTTTTTTTTTTTTTGCATACGAACATAAAAAACCTGCCTTCTACAGAGTCAGAGCATTGGTCCACCTAGTCCAGTCTTTTCCACTCTGACTAGCAACAGCTCTCCAGAGTCTCTCCCTCATCACTGGCTGTATAATACTTTAACCAGGAATGGAACTTGGGACCGTCCACACACAAAGCAGGTACTCTGCAACTGAGCTATGGCCATTCCTCAAGTTACAACACATCGTTCTTCTCTCTCTGCCTTAGCCCCCACCTTCAAATGAAACCAAGTCTCAGTTTCTGCAGCCATACTGTCCATATTCTCACACACCCAACTCTGTCTCTCCCTTTCTTCCTCACTTTGATCTTGCCCACTGTCAAAATGCAGATTGTAAGCTTCTACAGGCAGGGACCCATCTTTGATTTTTGTTGTTGTTGTTGTTCATGTTGATGATGTTATTCTCTACACCATGTAAACGGATGATCCAAAATATTTTAAATATGTTCCTAACTGAATATGTTCCTAACATGTCTGCATCTACATCATTCTTTGGGCTCCTCTGAATAATCAGAAGGCAATGAACAACCATGTGTCCTTCCACCATTTTTCCCTTTTCTGAATGGCTAGGCCTGATGAAGAGTCCAATATTACTCAGACACTTACATCCTGCATTTTTCAAAATGCAAGTTGTTCCCAACGGAGAATTTTTGTTTCACTTGCTTGGTATGCCTTGTTCTGCTGGACCCAAGCAGCTCCTAAGACTTTGATCTTACAATTAAAATAAATTATTCTGTGTTAATACAAAAATACAGCTTATTATGAAATTATACACATGCAGATTATCTTGGTGGTTACAGTCGCTACAGGGAAGCCACTAGGTCAAACACAATTGGATCAGGATCAAAACGATGCTTCACTCTACAGATTCTCTGTGGACCACGACCCCACTTCACCCTTGGCTATCCCTCATGATGTATTTGCTTTTCCTAATATGGATTTCTGCAATCCAGTTATGTAAAAGAGCTTCTCCACTCTTAATTAACATATAATTCACATGTGCTCGCCGCAAAGATCGTATCAAAGATAAGCCATTTGTCTTTTTAAAGAAAAACCTCTTGGGAAGCAGCCATGTTAGGAATCTACCTTATCTCCCACCACCAAAACCAGAAAACAAAGAGAAAATTTGAGAGGGGGAGCTGGTCTTCACAAAGGAAAGGTTCTAATGTAAGGGGGGTGTCCTCCTCCCCCCATAAAAGGAAGAGGGAGGGAGGAGAGTAAAGAGGCTAGCTCCTTGGTAGAGAGCCTGGTTTGCATGCAGAAAGGGGCACCTTCAAAAGTGGCAATTCTCATATTTAGCAGTGGGCAGGGAGCAACTGGCCCTCTACAATCCTGGCACAGCTCTTTCCTTCCAGTGACTGTAGCCAATGTCTACCTTGCCCTTCTTTTTAGATTGTGAGCCATTTGGGGCAGGGGCCACTCTAGAACTAGACTGGAGGAGTCAGGATTATTATTAGGGGAGCCAGGATTTTGCTATGCATTAAGTATTTTATAGAAATAAGGTCATTGACTGGCTTCTGCAGCTTGTTCTGGGGTGGAGGAGTGAGTAAATGAGGCCTCTTTAAACAATGGAGGCCTTAATTAATTCAAGCGATAAAACCACAATATACTATGACTGCATTGTTGGACACTTTGCTGGAAAGTTGCCGTCTGGAGGATGGGGGAACAGGAATTTTGGGGAGAAGCACCAACTACCCCTTAGAATCATCCCTGCTATGGGGACAAGAAACCACATTCTTCTTCTTTCCCTCTGCCTTTGAGAACTTTTGGTGGGAAAGCAGTATATAATAATCATAATTATTCAGTTCTTATCTCAGGTGAAGGAGCCAAGGTCACAGCTGCTGGAAAAGCAATTTGACACCGTTCCAGGAAATCCCTGGATTATCGGACTGTAAGTAAAGTAAAGTTGTGCCCTCGAGTCAGTGTCAACTCCTGGAGCCCATAGAGCCCTGGGGTTGTCTTTCATAGAATACAAGAGGAGTTTATCATTGCCTTCTCCCACGCAGTATGAGATGATGCCTTTCCGCACCTTCCTATATCGCTGCTGCCTGATATACATGTTTCCCATATTCTGGGAAACATAACAGTGGAGATTCGAACCAGCAACCTCTTGCTCGCTAGGCAAGTCATTTCCCCACTGCACCATTAGGTATCAGACTGTACAAGGCTAGAAAGGCCTTGGTTCTAGCTCTCAGCAATTCTTAGAGTCAGGTCTGCTCTGTGCTAAACAAACAAATAAATATCAGAAGATAAGGAGAGCCCTGCTGGATCAGGCTAAAGTTTGTAAAGTGCAGGACCCCATTTCCCACAGGAGGCTTCTAACTAGGTGCCTCCAGGATGTCTACAAAGCAGGCCTTGAAGGAAACAGCATTTCCCCATTATTACCCCACAACAACTGGCATTCTGTGGTATACTGCCTCACAATATGGAGGTTCCATACAGCTGTCATGGCTTAACAGCCACTGACAGACCTAACTTCCATGAATGGGTCCAAGCCTGTTGCAAAGCCACCTAAGATAGTGGCTATCACCACACATACCCACACCCTAGCAGAAAACGCCCACAATGCAGCTGAAAGTACACAGCCCACTCAGCACCCCCTCAGAAGAGCCATGTCTTAACTTTACAATGGGACAAGCTGAAGAATGGAACCAGGTTGGCTTTCCTGGAGAGGGAATTCCACATGTGGGTGCCACCACCGAACAGGCCCTGCATCTTCTGCCCTGCACCAAACAGGACATCATGAGAAGAAATGCATCACTGCATTTCAGTTTTATTTTATTATTTTAAACAATAAAATAAAATAGGGGCTGGAAGGGGTGATCTGGACTGGGACTGTGGAGACAGGGAGTCAACTTTTTTCCTGACAAAAATGCATCCCTCCCCAAAGTTGCTATTTGCCCTGAAGGAAACAAATCTGCATAGACTTAAATCCCTCCCAGAGCAAAGAGGAACTGGTGGGGTGGAAGGTGATTTTTGTCAGGAAAATGGTGGGGAAAGGGTGCCCCGCCCCACCCTTTTCACTTACCCCATTTAGATAGGCAGTACCACTAAGTATAAATGATGGAATTGTTTAATGCCACTTTAGTCTCCACTTTTCCCCAGTTTACTGAGTAAGAGTTGAACATTTGGGATATCAGAATTGAGTCTTGGGTATCTGTCTTTGAGATGAATTGCATTCTACTTTGGAACACCATTAACAGGCTGGAGAAGAACACCACAGCTTGCAACCCTGTCTGCCGATTGTGGGGGGAGAGCTCATTTTTCTTTGCAGCTAGCATTTGCATAAAAAAGAGAATTAATAGAGCCAGAAACAACATAGACCGGTATTGTGAGTTGGGGAGCAAAGGAAAATCCACAGAGATCAACCTCCACTGTCACTTTATGAAGAGAGAACCCCTGCTGAGTGAGACGCGGGGTGGGGTGGTGGGAGACCCACAAATATGAAGCATACAAGACAAGATACTATCATTTATTTATTTCAACCTGCTCATCTTTCTGAATTGAAAAAGGGTAGTCAGGGATGACCAGCTTGTGGCTCTCCAGCTGTTTGTTGCTGGACTACAACTCCCATCATCCCCAACTGCAAAAAACTGGCCAGCCCTAGAACAAACGGAGAAGACTAAGACCAAAGAGGAAGAAAGGAAGATAAAGCATGGAAGACTCAACCCTTAGGGTTGCCAAAGCCTTTAGATCGACACGTCGGTGTAAAACTAACATATTAAGGGTTCCCAACCTTGAGTCCCCAGAGGTTTTTGGACTACAGCTCCCATCATCCCCACCACAATGGCTGAAGTCCAACCACATCTGGATGCCCAAAATTGGGAACCCCTGTGTTAACTGATTAAATCTGTCAGGGCAGATTGTAATGCCAGGACATACCTTTTCCCCGCGCATAATTAAGCTATGGAATTCCCCACCATGTGATGTGGTGATGGACACCAACTTGGATGGCTTTTAAAGGGGCTTCTAAAGACAGGTCTTATCAATGGCTATTGATAAGTCTGGATGGCTACAGAGGCTCTGAAGCAGGATGCCTCTGCTTGCCAGTTGCAGGGGAGCAACAGCAGGGGAGAGGGCATGCCTTCAGCTCTTGCCTGTGGGCTTCCCAGGGGCATCTGGTGGGCCACTGTGGGAAACAGGCTGCTGGCCTAGATGGGCCTTCTTGGGCCTGATCCAGCAGGGCGGTTCTTATATTCTAATGACCAGGATAAATTTGTTGCAGAGTTAAAGGCTAAATCACGAGTTGTTGAAAGAAGAATAACCCAACCACTGCAATGCACAACAGAGAAACAACCCAAGACTGAAATCCCATAATCACAAAAATATGGATAAAATTATATATTTGGAGATTCAGCCTAATCAGCCGCCTTTGATGGCTGAAATCCCAGCAAGGGTTCTTTGTCCTTTGTGGTTTCCCCCCCTCCTCCAAATTTTATTCTGACAGCAATGCTGTGAGGTGGGTCACGGCTGTGAGATGGAGGCTAGCCCAAGTTTTGGGACTGTGTGAAGATCTGAACTTGTGTCTTCCTAGTGCCAACACTCTAACCATTCAGCCACACTGCCTGTCCTGTGCTGGAGCAGCCTTTGAAAGAACAAGTGTGACATATATTGTGCTTAGGGCCCTCACTGGATTAAAGAAATTGCAGTTGTTTAGACCCTATTGGTCCTAATTGTTAATTCTGCATGTTTAGGCAATATTCTGAAGGGGGAGACACAGTGAGTCCTTTTGGACAATGCTTTCTCAGCCTGCACAATTAAGTGGGGGGACATGCAGAGAGCACACATGCTGTGACATCTTTCAGGGAAGCCACAATGCCCTCCCACTGCGTCCCTTTATCACATGGGGAAGGCCATTTAGGAACATAGGAAGCTGCCTTCTACCAAGTCAGACCCTTGGTCCATCTAGCTCAGTGTTGTCTACTGAGCGGCTTCTCCAAGGTTGCAGGCAGGAGTCTCTCAGCTCAATGTTGGAGATGCCAGGGAGGGAACTTGGAACCTTCTGCATGCAAGCAGGCAGGTGTTCTTCCCAGAGTGGCTCCATTTCCCAAGGGGAATATCTTACAGTGCTCACACATGTAGTCTCCCATTCAAATGTAAACCGGGGCAGACCCTGCTTAGTGTGGCTTCATATATTCCAAGTATCTGCATAATTATTCAGCAGCAAATGTTCTAATCCTAATTGTTATCCAGCCTTACAGATCATAACTGACTTGCCCACAACCACACAAGCCGGCCTCCTGAATCCGGCAGCAAAAGGCATTGCAACAGATTCAGCGTGGAGATGCCTTCTGTCTCATGTTTCCAATCTAGTTAATTGTCATTTTAAAAAACCACATACATCAGCATGCTCTCCTTTGAACCAGACAGACCAAGAGAATCTGGCCACAACAGCAGTCCTGCTCAAAGTCTCTCATCAGAAAAGCTCAAATCACCAGGAGGCAGTGGGATAAACAGATGAAAAGCTAACTTGATACGCTCAAGGTCAGCTATAAGATTCCTCCCCATGCTGCTCAAAGGTTTAATTCATTATGAATCAAAAGCGGGAAAGCAGAATTCAGAAGAAAAAGAGAGGGCATCCCTGGGATGATCAACGTGACAGCAGCTCTGTATTTAATGAGGGTTCCTATAGAATACGTCACATTTGCATTAGAATATTTGATCCATGGACAACCTTGTGCTAAATAAACCACAGAAAAAAAACCCACTAAAGGTGAGGAAGGGTTTTTGGCCCACTGAACTCACCGAGGCTTACTTCTGAGCAAGCGTGGTTTGTTCAGAAATATTCTAGAAAAGGGTTTCTTAACCTTGGGCTCCCAGATGTTGTTGGACTACAACTCCCATCATCCCCAGACATGGCCTTTGTGGCTGAGGATGATGGGAGTTGTAGTCCAACAACATCTGGGGGCCCATAGTTAAGAAACCCTGTTCTAGAATCTTAGAGTTGGGAGGGACTTTGGAGATCTTCTCGTCCAACCCCCTGCTCAGTGTAAGAAATTGCAACAGCAACCCTGACAGATCCCTATCCAGCCTCGGTCTGGAAATATCCAGCAAAGAAGAGCAACGAGGCAGACTGTCCCACTATCAAAAATCTCTTGCAGTTAAGGAAATTCCTCCTAATGTCTAATATAAATCTGCTTCCTTGCTATTTCAACCCAGAGGTTCTAGTCCTGCCCTCAAGAACAACAAAGAAGTGAGCTTAGTAAGCCATGCTTCCAGGTAAACATACATAGGACTGCGTCTTTTAAGTGCTTTTCCAGGTGGTTCGGACGATACGGTGGGCTGGCTCGGACGATACAATCAAGCTCACCTCACCGATTATGGCCATGCACGAACGTGTTCTGCTCCATGTTCCGGCATACCTTTTCCCTTCTCTGAATCACAAGAGATAATCCGATCTAACCCTGCAACATGCAATTAGGAGGGGGGAAATATGTGGGGAAAGGGAGTGGAACGTGCTCAGCCTTAATCATGTGATGAGCAGGGTCAGCAGGTCAGCTCGAAAGTATCATACAAACTGGCCCAGACAGAAGACATTGGGCCAATTCAGACACGTCAATGAGCCCCTAAAAGCCAAAAGCCTGTGCATTTTCCTTCTCCTCTCCTCCTCTTTCATGTGCAAGAAGAGAGTGAACTTTTACTCTCACTTTGAAACAAGCCACAGTTCCAGTTTACGTCCAAACTCAGGAACTGTGGTTTATAACAAACCACAGCTAGGAAATAAAAAACCAGAATCAAATCAGTGTTTCAGATCTCCGTTTGCTCCCTAGATGTGGTCTGAAGCAAGCCACAGTTTCCCGAGTTTGGACCTACAACAGAACCATGGTTTCTTCAACGTGGAAGGAAAGGTTTTCCCTCTTCTCCTCTTGGGTGCAATGAAGGGAGAGAGGAGAGTGGGAGCGTGCAGCTCACAGAGGGTTTGTTCAAGCCATGGTTTCTCCTTACTTCTGAACAAGGAAACCACGGTTTCTCCTGGCTTTCTGCAATACCAGGAGTTTAAGCAATTGTTTTATCTACCACTGGTTAAGTTAGTATCCGGGAACAGAATACATAAACCGCTGAAAGCCAGCATACTGTAAGGCATAGGATCTCAGACTTTTATCCTTTGTGGCTGGGGGAAAATGGGTACTACAGTCCAACAACACTTTGGGACCCAAGTCTGAAAACCCCTTGTGTAAGGGGTAGAGAGTTGACTAGACCTGGGTTCAAATCACTGCTAACTTGCTAGCTTCAGCCAAGTTGCTGTATTTCCAACCCAGTAGATTCATGCAGTAGAATGAAATGGTAGAAGAGACTGCAGGTAGGAAGGCCTGCTGTGCTAGCTTTCTACTTGCAGGGATTTTTATTTTTTTTAAGAGAGGCATTCAAAAATGGCATCTCCCACCACTTTGGGTGGAAGATTACCATTTTTGAATGTTTCTCTACATTAAAAAGACATCCCTGCAAGTAGAAAGCTAGCATAGCAGGGATATAGCTGGGCTAGGACGTATCTCTCTGCAGTGTTAATTTTCAAGTTTTTTTACCCACGGGAGCATCCAAAACTGTGATCCCACCACCATCACCAGCATGAAGTGAATCCATTCTACCACCTCAGAAGTCAACCATTGTGTTCTGTCATGTACAAAGAGACCTGGCTTCAGTGTAACCAACCTCAAAGCAAGGTTGTTTTCAGGATAAAGTGGGATAAGCCACTGCCCTTAGTTCCAAGGATAGGACACAGATATAATACACTCAAAGCTAACGAAGATGATTCATATATTATAAATGAAAAGAAACCATCATTCTCACAGGGCATAAAATAATCTAGACACAATTTACCATTGAGTCAGAACTTTAAAAATAATAAAGTAACTAATAAAGGTATTAAAACCAGCCAGATGGCAAACCTGTAGGAATCCACAGCTTCTTGTTTTCTTTATATTTTATTATCCCCCAGTTTCTAGTTGTCACCCAGACTAATGTTGCACATGTCAAAAAACATTATATATGGGGGAGATTAGCAAATTTCACCTATTTCCCCTTTCCCTCTGTAGCTTCCTGTGCCTCTGGAAAATGTGTCCCTGAGGGTTGCAAGATCTTCAGTGACATATTTTCTGGAGGCACAGAAGGCTGCGTCAGGACAGGGTTGTAGTTAGTGTGAATGCAGGAATGTGTAGTATGAATGACAGGAATTTAGGTGACACATCTGAAGAATATGTGAAGGAGAGCAAATATTCAGCAGGTAGATGCCAATTTAGGAAGACAGTTGGAGACATCTTGATGCAGGTCCACCCAGAGGATTTATGGGGCCTAGGACAAATGTGTTGTTATGGTCCCTCTAAAATAGGGCTGCTCAACTTCGGCCCTCCAGCTGTTTTTGGACTACAACTCCCATAATCTCCAGCCATAGCCGTCTATAGCCAGGGATTATGGGAATTGTAGACCAACATCTGCAGAAAGGCTGAAGTTGAGCAGCCCTGACTCATGTATGTGTGTACCAAGTTTGGGGGGGGGGGCATATGTGCAAATTCTTGCACAGATAATGCACCTGTGAGAATTCTCTCATATAGCTCTCCTTGCCTTGTTTATCGTGGCCGGGGTCTCCATTTTGCAGCTCAATGTCATCATATCCTCTGATAAACCATTCTCTTTCTCTCTTTAAATGGAAATCTTGAACAATACACCAAGAATTCTGTTGAATAATGAGACATGGGTTGGGCAGAGATTAATAGTATGCATGGGACCCGAGGTGGGGGTCCTTGCTTCATGTGTGCCCAGGGCAGATTGCACCACACACACACACACACACACACAAACTCCACCGTGGTTAGCCCTGCCTTGATGAGAAGGTAGTTGCAACCTCTTGATAAGGACTTTACAAGCAAGCAGCTGCAGGTCTGTAAAAAAATGGCACAAACAACTTTGCATGAGAAAGCACAGAATGGAAAGTTACTGAAGCACTTTAGTAAGGGATGGAGAGCCTGGACTGTTATAAAAGGAAAGCCAAATGGACAAGGTTCTTGAGGAACATCAGGGAATTGCCAGTGGAAACAACAGTGCACCACCAGACCCTCGGTTTCCACCTTTGCTTGGCTGGGTCGGCCACCCAGTATGAATGAAGGCAATATGAATGAATAGGTCTAGTTATTAGACTGTACAACCGCTATATTGGATTAATAAAATGCTCTTACTCGAAGGATTTCCTCTTCATTGCCTGTTCCCTTGAGTTCAACTGAGCTTTATGACAGCTGCAGAAGCATCACCCCCGATAACTAAGCATCACCCCTGCTAACTAAGCAAAGAGGCATCTTTCAAAGTGGTGATTCTCTTACATTTAGCAGGGGGAGAGCAACTGGCTCTATCCAACCCCAGCACAGCATCTTTCCAGTGGCTGTTGCTGGTATCTACCTTATGTTTTAGATTGTAAAACTAAAAAGGTGACTTCATGCATCACGCCAAAAACATTCAGCAGAGCAGCCAGAGCCCCCAAAACACACACACCCTACCTCTGGTGTCAGGACAGACATGCCAAGATGGAGAGTGGTGTATGAACCCACCAATCTCTGCTTATGCCGCCTTCCTTGAGGTTCGGAACCCAACAACTGTTGCTCACTTCGGATCTTAGCTGCAGTTGTCTGGGTCAGACTGTGGGTAAGCCCAGATATGCCCATATGGGTGGGTTTGTATTACACGGCCAATCTCGGCATGTCCATCCTGAGACCGAAAATAGGTACACATGCCTTCCTGGGTCTCAAGCTGCTGTGCTGAGCTTCAGGCTTGGTGCAACATGTGAAGCCACCCAGGGTCTCTTCTTGGCCATCCCATCAACCTTGCTCCACATTCCAATGCCACCGAGTAAGGAAAGAGCAGTGCGCAATGAGACGCCTGTTTTAAAAAGGGGCCTAGACAAGCTCATGGAGGACAAAGTCTATCATTGGCTACTAGTCTTGGTGACTATAGGCCACCTCCAGGTTCAGACGCAGGAGGCCTCTCAATACCAGTTGCGGGGGAGCAACAGCAGGAGAGAGGGCCGGCCCTCAGCTCTTGCTTGTGGGCTTCCCAGAGGCATCTGATGGGCCACTGTGTGAAACAGGATGCTGGACTAGATGGGCTTCCTTGGGCCTGATCCAGCAGGGATGTTCTTATGCAGCTGTACATACTGCCTTTTCTTGCATTTTACAGGCCAAGAGAGACTGCAGCTTCAGTGCCCTGGCACTGGTGTTTTGATTGCATGGAGGAAAAGGAAGAAGCAGATCAATCAAGAGAAGTAGTAAGCACTTACATTATGGTGGGTTTTTTAAAGACAGAATCTATTGCCTTTTAAAATGAATCCAAGGATTTATTTTTTTTTTAAGATAGACTGCTTTTCCAAAAGATTCAAAATATTTATCATAACAAAAATACAATTTAAAAAATTAATATTTAGATTAACAGAATATCTGTGACATCATGGAAAGAGCCAGAGAAAATAATATTGTACGCCCAAGGGTAGTGGCAGGAAAAGAAAGGGAAAGACAGGGAGAAAGGGAACATGTTTTTTCTTTTATTGAGGATTCTTAACATCCATTATTTTATTTATTTATTTATTAGAAACCTTTAATATACTGCCCACTCCAAAGACTCTGAGTGGTGTACAAAAACATGCAGAGCAAGACAGCATTAAAATTACATTCTAAATTAAAAACTAAAGTAACTAACAAAAAAGAAAAAAAAACCAATAGGTAAACTACAGGGCAAAAGCCTGACGAAAAAGAAAAGTCTTCAATAGAGATTTAAAAATCAATAAGGAAGGAGCTACACAAACCTGAAGGGGGAGTTCCAGAGAAGTGGGGCAGCAACCGAAAAGGCCCTTTCACAGGTCTGTTTAATGCAAATTTAGTATGCATGTCATCTGCTTAATGACACATGCAGCTGCCTTTTATGGAGTCAGTCCACTGACTCATCTAACATTGTCTACTCTGACCGGCAGCAGCTCTCCAGGGCTTCAGACAGGGATCCCCTTCCCAGGTATGTTGACTTAGACCCTTTAACTGGAGAGTCCAAAGACTGAATCTGGAACTTCTGCATGCAAAGCGGGCGCTCAGCTAGTAAGCAATGGCCTGTATCCTGCAGGGAGGAAAGTGAATATAAGTGGGTGGATGTTAAGAATTAATCTGCATAAGTTCACTTTGTCAGCAACATAGCCAATCAAATCACGCAATCTGTTGATGCCCAAAGCCAAATCCGAGTGACGGCAATGCTTCCAGCAATCATTACGGCATCTTGTAGGTAAAAAGATAGCAACTGAGCTCAGTAGCAACAGGAAACACAATTGCCAATGGGCGGTCATCTGCAAATCCAGCTCACCAACGGTGAGTGCCCCGCAACCCTCTGGTGAACAGGACTCCCAGCAGACACACGTACCGCCTCCCCGGAGGTCTCCTTTGCACTGCCATTTTTGAGAACAAGAAAAAGCAGGTATCCTTTCCGAGTAGGAGGAAAGGACTCCCCATGTTTCTCACCATCTCCATCTCCCAGTGCAATAAGAGAAGACCCTCATGTCTCCCAAACGCTATGCCTGTGTGCCAGAAAAGGATATGAAGGAACAGACAACATTGGGAGCAACCACAAATAATGGATGGCTAGTGAGAGCTAAGCCTAAATTTGTGGAGCCGGTGGGCAGTGTTCTCTCTAAACGTTTTTCACCTGTGTGCAGAATGAGTTTTGTTCAGGGCAGCAGTATGTGCACACCTGCATTCAGAGTGAGGCCTTCCTGATTCAACCTGAGCGGGATCTAAAATTAACTGAGCAGACACACACAAAAACCCCGTGTGAGCACACACACATGCGCATGCCTTAGGGAACACTACTGGTAGGATGAGCAAGAGAGGAGAGCTGGTCTTGTGGTAGCAAGCATGACTTGTCCCCTTAGCTAAGCAGGGTCCCCCCTGGTTGCATCTGAATAGGAGACCACATGTGAGCACTGGAAGATATTCCCCTTAAGGGATGGAGCCGCTCTGGGAAGAACAGAAGGTTTCAAGTTCCATCCCTGGCTTCTCCAAGATAGGGCTGAGAGAGAATCCTGCCTGCAACCTTGGAGAAGCCGCTGCCAGTCTGTGAAGACAATACTGAGCTAAATAGACCAATGGTCTGACTCAGTATTCGGCAGCTTCCTATGTTCCTTTATGCGCCAGGTAGACCGGGCCTCTGGCAGAAGTTCCTTTAGACGTCGTATCGCGCACGCGCGCCCCAGGCCCCAGTTCGGCCACAGACTTTGCCGAGAGAGGCGCTCTGTTCGCGAGCTCCTCTCTTTTTTTGGAAACAATGCGGTGAGCACTCGGGGGGGCGGGGGGAGGGAGGGCGGGACGGCGGCAGTACTTTACTAATTTTTGGCCCTAATCCGCTCGCGGGGGGGGGGGCGGCGGGGGCGTCTGGTTTCCAGCGCCCCATTTACGAGGTACAATACGGTCTCTGGCGGGGGCAAAGAGGCGGGAGGGATAAGTAAGCCCTCCCCGCCCTTAAAGGGGGACCCCCCCACCCGGACCCGGACCGGCCAAGTCCGAACCAGTCTGGAAGTTCGGAGGCCTTTAGAATGGCCTCCAGACCGGTTCGGACACACCCCCACCCAGCCCTCCCGCATCACAGAGCTGGATAAAAGCTTTCCTAGAGATGCACCCTCGTCTATCTAAATTTCCCAACCAGAGAACAGAAGAGGACAAAGGTCTACCTACCACGGTCTACCAGTAGGTCCCTGGCCTATTTCCAAGATCCCAACTAGTTCCTGCCACTGCTCCCTCTAAGGATCATCACAAGTTTTTGGATGTCCGCTCAGGTTGAATCAGGAAAGCCCCACTCTGAATGCACATGGTGCGCGCACACTGCCTTGATACTGCCGCCCAGAACAAAACTCATTCCGCACAGAGATGGAAAACGTTAGAGGGACCACTGGTCCCTGCTGCTTGCTGGGATATTATTTAAAATGTTTTTATCCTGCCCCTCCAGTGCACTACTGCTCAGGGCAGCTCGCAACATTAATAAAATTGATACAATAAAGAATTAAAAATTGATTTAAAAAGTTAAAACGACCAGGATAAAACCACCAAATAAAATGACAATTTTTTTTTTAAAAAAACACCCTGAAATTAAAAGTTATCAAGAAAAAGCTAAACACTAAGAAACCTGCCAGATAAAAACAGCAATTAAATATTTAAATGCCTCTCTAAAAAGATGCATCTTCAATTGTTTCTTTAAAATACTGAGGGATGGAGTATGGAGAAGCTCTTCCAGGAGGGCAGAGTAATTACTTCTGCTCTATAAGTAATTGAACAAGAAGCCAACTTTAACTGAGATGCAAGAGTTTGATATTTATTACTAACTAAATGTAGGTTAAGAAAACAACAGACTAACAGTCTGTAATGCAGAGAGAGGGAAAAGCTTTCAGTTTGAATTCAAGGCAACAAGAGAGGAGCACAGAAACAAAGCGTGACTCCACCCGCAAGCCTGTACATAGGGACATTCACATAGAGAAGCACACCCCATACAAAGAACTGAGACAATATCTATGGCAAAATCCCAGCAGGCATTTCACAGTCTAGGGGCCACAACCGAAAAGGCCCTGCCTCTAGTCCCCACCAGCCAGATCTCTGTTAGCGGTGCAAGGCCTGATATGCCAACCGGAGGAATACTTGTGAAGAATGCTTCAGACCTCAGTCTGATAGTGACCAGCCATCATGCCTATATGCCACCTCCAGACTCAGAGGCAGGTTGCCCCTGGATGCCGGTTCTGGGGGTCTGCCTTCTTCTTGCATAACACTAGAACCGGGGGACATCCATGAAACTGATTGCCAAGATATTTAGTACTGACAGAAGGAAGTACTTTTTCACACAACCTGTGGTTCCAATAGGTTCCATATTAACCTATGGAATTCTCTGCCACAAGATGTGGTGACAGCCATCTGGTGGGCCACTGTGCGAAACAGGATGCTGGACTAGATGGGCCTTGGGCCTGATCCAGCAGGGCTGTTCTTATGTTCTTACCAGCCTGAATGGCTTTAAGAAGGGCTTAAATAAATTCATGGAGTTCAAGTCTATCAATGGCTACCAGTCTGACGGCTGTAGGCCTCCAAAACGCTTCTAAATACCAGTTGCAGGGAAGCAACAGCAGGAGAGAGGGCATGCCCTCAGCTCTTGCCTGTGGGCTTCCAAGAGGCATCTGGTGGGCCACTGTGTGAAACAAGATGCTGGGATCTGCAAGCCATTTCTTATGTTCTTAAGCAAGAGTGCATATCCAAGATCACTTAACACATATTAGCTATGCATTAGCCGTTCAGAGATCCCAAGTACGTACTCTTGCTTCATAAATTTAACGCACACTTGTACACCAATGGGAATTCTGTTTTAAAGAAAAAAAGGAAGAAAGACCACACACAAGTTACCTCAACCCTGGCTAATGGGGATGATGCCTCAGAGATGGACCAGCATCTTCCCGCTTCCTGGCAGCATCTTGCAGACTGGACTGCCTGCCAATTTCCAATCTAGCATAGTGATTGTGGGGGCAAAACCAAAGAGAAGGATATGGACAACATTCATTAACATGGAGGAAAAGAGTAATATAGCTCTAGTGAATGCTCCCTTATCAAACTAATTGCTAGCACAGCATTTTTCCAGGCAATTATTTTAGGTCCTTTGCAAAGGAAAAAGCAGACAGAATCATGTTATCCTCCTTCCACCTTCTGCTTTTCATTGACTTTTATCTACGATGCTATGCTGGTAGACTAGGCAAACAACCAGACGTGGTCCAGCCTCAGCCTTGTGGTTTGCAAATGCTGCCAATCTAAACCCACTTGGCGTCAGCGGTCCACGAAGAAGAAGGTCTCCAACAGAAAAAGAAGAAAAAAAGCTCCAACTGCCACCAAGCATTAATCTGTTTTGTGGTCTGCAAAGGAAACAAGCATTTCCACCACCCAAGACAGTTCTTTGTATCGCTTTCCAGGGCACAACGTGCAAAATTATTTCCTTGTGCAAAAAGTTAGGAATGTGTGTGCTGAAATAAGAAGAATCCCTGATTTGTCCCCATGAATAGGCTGTTTCTTAAAGTCTGGCCTGCTTGAAAAATTCCCCCCCAACCATCAGTTTCCCAGACTTCTGATCAACAAGACACTTTTTCCAAGCAAAAATTGGAGAGTCTTGCAACATAATATGTTACGAGTGGAATGGAGTAAGAATTGGACACCCTAGGAGGAGCTCATCCACCCTGTCGTGTTTCTGCATGAGTCCCTGATCTGGAGACATCTCCGGACTGGAAGGAAGAGAGCCCAGAGCAGCAAAGAACAAATGAAAATATTATTAATAAAAAATATGTATAATAATATATGTTGGCCCTCGTACCGGCCAACAGCTGGATGTGAACCTTGTTTTAGATGGGGTGGCACTGCCCCCGAAGGAGCTTGTACATGATTTGGGGGTCCTTTTGGACTCACACCTCCTGCTTGAACAGCAGGTGGAGGCTGCAGACAGAAGTGCCTTTGCCCAGCTCCATCTGATTCGTCAATAACGCCCTTACCTTGATCGGCAAGCATTAATGACAGTGACCCATGCCCTTGTGTTATCTCCCGCCTAGATAATTGTAACGCCCTCTATCTAGGCTTACCTTTGAGGACGATCGGAAAGCTACAACAGGTCCAGAATGCAGCGGCTCGTTTACTTATGGGTGCCAGAAAATATGACAGGGTAACACCTCTCCTGCAGTCATTGCACTGGTTGCCTATTCGCTACCGAGTTCAATTTAAGGTCCTGGTTTTGACCTTCAAAGCCTTGAGGAGTTTGGCACCTGTCTACCTACAGACCCACCTCTCCCATCCAGTTACATCCCGTCTGGTCAGATCTGCTCAGATGGCCCTTTCGTCGGTCCCCGATTTCCGAGGGGTTCAGGGCGCTAGGACCCGTGAAAGGGCCTTCTCAGTTGCTGCCCCACTTCTCTGGAATTCCCTTCCCCTGCAGATTCATTTAGCTCCTTCCTTGTTGATTTTTAAATCTCTACTGAAGACTTTTGTTCCCCCCCGCCCCAGGCTTTTACCCTGCAGTTTACCTATTTGCTTTTTTCTTTTCTGTTAGTTACTTTAGTTTTATTTAGAATGTAATTTTAATGCTGTCTTGTTTTGCATGTCTTTGTACACCGCCCAGAGTCTTGGGAGTGGGAGGTATATCAAATTTTTCTAATAAATAAATAAATAAATAATAACTATGTTCCACTGTTCAACAACAAAGCTTATCAAACCAGTTTATATAACAAAAGGTTTCAGAAAATTCTTCCCTGTTCTCTCTCTCTCTCTCTCTCTCACACACACACACACACACACACACTCTAAACCAACACCTTTTTAATTGCCTCACTGCACAATTATAAGGAGGAAATAGTATTATCAATCACTCCTGATGCCGTTATGCAATAGGCAGGTAATTGCCCGTAATTGATGTATCTCTGCACAGCCAGTGCTGCATAGCATTACCCAGCTCACAAGGAAGGAGAATTTCACTCTGTTCTGAGTGCAGTTGGAATACTGTGTCCAGTTCTGAGCTCCACGTGTTAAGGATGACATTGATAAACTGGGACCTATCAGAGGAGGGCAATGAAGATGGCGAGAGATCTGGAAAACAAATCCTATGAGGAACTGTTGAAAGAGCTGGGTATGTTTCGCCTGGAGAAGAGAAGACTAAAGGGAGATGTGGCAGCATCTTCAAAGTTCTGAAGGGTCGTCACACAGATGAAGGTCTTGTTCTCTGTTGCTCTTCAGGGTACAGCTAGAACCAACCCATTGACGTTACAAGGAAGCAGATTCAAGTCGGACGTTAGGAAGCATTTCCTAACTGTAAGGCAGGGCTGCTCAACTTCAGCCCTCCTGCAGACATTGGCCCACAAACCAGTGTTCCCTCTAAAAGGGATTCCCAGATATGAACTACAACTCCCAGAATCCCCAACTGCAATGGCTTTTGCTTGGGGGTTATGGGAGTGGTAGTCAACAGCATCTGGGAATCCCTGTTAGAGCGAACATTGCCTAAAACTCCCATAATTCCTGGCTATTGGCCACTGTGTCTGGGGATTGTGGGAGTTGTAGTCCAAAAACAGCTGCGGGGGGGGGGGTGCCTAAGCTGAGCAGGCCTGCTGAAAGGGCTGTTTGGTGGTAGTGGAACAGTCTGCCTTCCACAGTGCTGGGCTCTCCTTGGCTGAAGGTTTTCAAATGAAGGCTGGACAGTTATCGGTCAGGAATGCTGTAGCAACCTCCTGCACTAAGCATGGGGGTGGACTAGAGGACCTCCAAGGTCCCATCTAACTCTTAACATTTTATTATTCTTAGTTGCAGAGGGGGCTAAGTGTACCACTATGGCTTAGTTGCAGACCAGAACCAGGGAAACCCAGTTTCAAGCCCCTCACTCCACCATGCAGCTCATTGGGTTAATCTTGGGCTAGCCATCAACTCTTTGCCTGACCTACCTCACAGGGTTGTTGTGAGGATAAAGTGCGGGGGGGGGAGCTGCCATAAAACCCCACCCACCACCCATGGCAAAACACCATTTAAAACAAGCTACTTAAAACAATGTAAAAAAATTAAAACAATTCAAAATCATTTAAAACCAATTAAAATATTTAAAAACAAAACAATTTTACAACATTGGAAGGCTAGGCCAAACAAGTCTTTTTGGGCTCTCTTGAAGGCCAACGAGTCCAAACTACGGATATCTGCCAGGAGTGCATTCCACAGGCCAGGAGCAACTATAGAGAAGGCCCAGTTCCGAGTTATGAGATATAATTTTATTCCAGAAGGGGCTTCTTGCGAAACAGATGCAATATTCCATTGACAGTAGCCAAATTTATTTCCCCAGAAGACCCATAGAAATTAGACATAATCATTTCCAGAGGTACTCATTGTGCGGGGTCGAAACTCGAGAGACGATTTTGATCTGCCTGTTCTGGATGGGGTCACACTTCCCCAGAAGGAACAGGTACGCAGTCTGGGGATGCTTCTGGAGCTAAGCCTCTCCCTGGTCTCCCAGGTTGAGGCAGTGGCCAGGAGTGCCTTCTATCACCTTCGGCTGATACGCCAGCTCTGCTTGCTGCTTGTCCGTTTCTTGAGATGAACGACCTCAAAACAGTGGTACATCTGCTGGTAACCTCCAGGCTGGATTACTGCAATGTGCTCTATGTGGGGCTGCCCTTGTATGTAGTCCAGAAACTATAGTTGGTCCAGAATGTGCAGCCAGGCTGGTCTCTGGGTCATCTCGGAGAGACCATATAACTCCTGTATTGAAGGAGCTACACTGGCTGCCAATATGTTTCCGGGCAAAATACAAGGTGTTGGTTATAACCTATAAAGCCCTAAACAGCTTGGGCCCTGCGTATTTCAGAGAACGTCCTCTTCGTCATGAACCCCACTGCCCACTGAGATCATCAAGGAAGGTCCCTCTGCATTTGCCACCGGCTCGTCTGGTGGCTACTCAGGGATGGGCCTTCTCTGCTGCTGCCCCGAGGCTTTGGAATGTGCTCCCTAGTGAAATAAGAGCCTCCCCATCTCTGGCAGCTTTTAAAAAGTCTTTAAAGACACATCTGTTCACCCAGGCTTTTAACTAATATTGTTTTAATGGTGTTTTAAAATATTCTTTTAAAAATTTTAAATTCTTGTAATGTTTTAAACTTTTTGTTTTTGTTTTAACTAATGTTCTACTTTCTGTTTTTATTTTGTTGTAAACCACCCAGAGATGCAAGTTTTGGGCAGTATAAAAATAGGTTAAATAAAATGAATGAATCAATGAAATGAAATGAAATGAAATAAATAATAAATTTCTGAATGGGGCCACAGCTCAGCGGAAGAGCATCTGTTTTGCATGCAGAAGTTCCCAAATTCAATCCCTGGCAGCATCTCCAGGTAGGGCTGGGAAAGACGCCTGCCTGAAACCTTGGAGAGCCACTGCCAGTCAGTGTAGACAATATTGACCTAGATGGACCAGACTCCGTATAAGGCAGCTTCCTATGTATTCATGGCATCTGGAGGGTGCCTGCCACCAAGAAGAGCGACACGCCACTGCAACCCCAGAAGAAGCTGCAAAAATAGCAGTAATGAAGCCACACCACCCCCAGAAATCAGCTCCCCCCGGAAAAAAAAATTTCGAAATTTTTTAGCCCCTGAAAAACAAGTAGCCAACTAAGTCCTTCATTTTCATGGAGTGGCGATCTTGAGGAGGCCTCTCCCTCCGCTCTAGTTGATCCTGCAGACCCCCCAAGCGTATGGGGTATTGCATCAGCCAATGCAAGCAACAAGAAAACCAAGCCTTGGGGACAGGAGTGGGGGATTAACAGCTGTAGCGAATGGTGCCCAGAAAGAATGTCACAAGAAGCCATTCAGCCAAGTGACAGGGAAGGCACCAAGCAGCTACCCTGGAGCGATGGATCACCCTTGGCAGGAGAACCCCAGTCGACAAGCAGCAAGCGGAGCAGGACAGATGCAGCCCACCTGCCAGGAAGCTGATGCAGCTCTGAAGATGCCCCACCGGTCTGTTTCCCAGAGGTGGTCTCTGTTTTCTGGGCCACATCTGTGGTAAATTGTTGACCCTATTATTTTGCCTTCTGGGGTGTGCACGCCTTTTTAAAACTGTAGTGCATACAGCCAGGCCTACTCAACTTAGTCCCCCCCCCCAGCTGTTTTTGGACTACAACTCCCATAATCCCCAGCCACAGTGGCCAATAGCCAAGAATTATTAGAGTTGTAGGCCAACATCTGCAGGAGGGCCGAAGTTGAGCGGTTGACACACACATGCCCTGGTATATCCTTCCACACACATCCTTCAGGCTTCTGCTCCTTTCTTTCAGAATCTATAGGTATAGGTACAATGAATGCAGCCACCCAATGGCACAGCGGGGAAGTAACTCGACTACGGAGCAAGAGGTTGCTGGTTTGAATCCCTGAACCCCTATTTCAGGCAGCAGCGATATAGGAAAATGCTGAAAGGCATCATCTCCTACTGCACGGGAGATGGCAATGGTAAACCTCTCCTGTATTCTACCAAAAGGAAACCACAGGATTCTGTGGTTGCCAGGAGTCGACACAAACTCGACGGTACAACTTTACTTTACAATGAATGCACTCATGATGGGAGAAGTAGATCTGCATGTTCATCAAAACTTCTGTAGAGAACTCCCTTTACAGGGTTCCTGACCATGTGCAAAGAGCCATCCACAGACAGACGTTATCAACGAATGCACATACCCTGTTTCCCTGAAAGTAAGACCTACCCCGAAAGTAAGACCTAGCAGTAATTTCTGATGTACCGCTAATTGCCCTGGTGCATTTTTTGGGGCTAAAATTAATATAAGACACTGTCTTATTTTCGGGGAAACACGGTAGGTGACGGATGGAACTTGCCACACTTTTAGTGCTTTGGACAGTCTCTGGGTGCAAATCGAATACATGCGAGCACTAGCACATGCAGTTGTTCAGTACACTTGTTTCCCGTCCATCACACCATCCTGTCCCATACCTGCCTACCCAGAATGTAAACATGGCTGAATGGCATCTGAACGTGCCTGAACTGTATACCTGCAACAAGATCAATGGCGAGGTGAAGTATCCTATTAAGATTTCCACCTCCCTACCCAAGGAGGACCACAGAAACATGGGAAGCTTGCCTTATACTGACTCAGACCTTTGGCTCATCTAGCTCAGTAGTGCCTACACCATGGCTGCACCACTTCGGCCCTCCTGCAGAGGTTGGGACTACAACCCCCATAATCCCCAAGTACTGGCCATTGGGATGATGGGAGTTGTACTCCAAAAACAGCTGGAGGGCCGACACTATGCAGCCCTGGTCTCCACCGACTGGCAGCCCCTTCTCCAAGGGCTTTTCTCCAAAGTTCCAGGGCAGGCGTCTTTCCCAGCCCTACCTGGAGATGTCAGGGATTGAACTCTGGTCCTTCTGCATACAAAGCAGATGCTGTACCACTGAGTTACGGCCCCATCCCCTCAGTGAACTTCAGTTTTTCAAAAGTCAATGCAAAGAAGCCAATTGCAGAGTCAATTAATGCAATATACAGCAAGCAAAGAAGAGGCTTCAGCAATGTCTAGTGCAAGAGTACTCAACCTTGGGCTCCCAGATGTTGCTGAACTGCAGGTCCCATCATCCATAATGGCTGGGGATAATGGTAGTTGTAGCCCAACAACATTTGGGAATCCAAGGCGGTGAACCTCCAGTCTAATTGTTTGTGGTGGGGTGTTGGGGGAGATCCTCAGCAGGGAGAACAGGAATATTACAAGCAAGCAACATCCACACACACCCACTTCCATTCCTGAAAAGTCCATAAAGCTCCAGACCTGAATTGTCAAGCGCCTCCAGACTCAGCCCCACAGTTCCCAGGGAGCTGGTATTTTTGAAATAAAACTTGCAATTCTCCTACCTGTATGGATCGGTTTTTGAAGTGTCCACTGAGGCAGGAAACCTGGGTTTGGGCTGTACCACTTCAGGTAGAGACCCAAGTTTGGGACAATATAGAAATATTATAAATAAATAAATAAATAAATAAATAAATACCACTCAGGACTGCAGGCACATGATCAACTCTCTGAATGACCCTCCATACAAAAACAAAAAACAAAAAACCTCGACACAGAAAACCAGCATGTCAAGGAGAAGCGTTCTGCTATTATTGATAACACACCATCTATGCACACGGTATAGCTACCTAATGGAGCAGTGGGGAAATGACTTGATTAGCAAGCCAGAGGTTGCCGGTTCGAATCCCCACTGGTATGTTTCCCAGACTATGGGAAACACCTATGGGAAACAGGCAGCAGAGATATAGGAAGATGCGGAAAGGCATCATCTCATACTGTGCGGGAGGAGGCAATGGTCAACCCCTCCAGTATTCTACCAAAGACAACCACAGGGCTCTGTTGTTTCCAGGAGTCGACACTGACTCGACGGCACACTGTACTTTGTGTACAGGGTTCTTGGTAGATCCTGGCCCCAAGAGGCTCACAAAACAGATATTGACACATGGGAGACATGGTCAAATGAGGGGAGAATACGAAATTCAGGGGCAGCCCTTGAGTTTTGGGGTTGATTTGGGGCGGGGTGGGGGGGAGCCAAGAAGTGCACAGCCCCGGCCTTAACTTGAGCCATGCAGATTGCTCATTTGTGAGGTCGAATGATCAGCCCATGCAGACAACCAGAGAACGACTAGCCCACGCTGGTCTGAGGATCGGTGGGAGAGAGACCCCAGTCTATCATGGAGGTGGGGGAGCTCGTAACACTAGAAAAGATGCCGCTGTTCATTTGGAAATCCGGCCTAGGACCATTTCTTTTTGGAAAGGCATGCGGAGGGAGGCAATTCCTCTTCAAGGGAGGGAGTGCCGGTTAGGAGACCAGCTGTTTTGAGAGCAAGGAAGAACGTGTATTTTGGAGTGCAGAAGGTGCAGGCCCTTTGAGGAACAGGGTGCAGGATTACAGCTTGCATTCTTACACCACTGAATGTGCACAACTTCAGGGGTGCAAAACAAGAGGGGGGAGAGAATAATAGGAAATGCTCTGTTTTGGCACTGTTTATGCGCCCCCCCTACCCCAGAACTGGTGTCCTGGGCGACTGCCCAGGTTTGCCTAGAGGACAGGTTGCCCCTGACGCAATTATTTCAGTACCACACTTCCCTGCAGTTACAACAGGAGATGGAAATTAAGATGCCTAGAGACGAACCTATCAGGAGGTATAAAAATATGATACATTTATAAAATAAATAAATTAAGGGGTTGTGCCAAAAACTTGAGACTTCTAGCCTAGCCTCCTCCATGAAATGCTGGTTTTCCACATGCTGTCTGAAACATAGGAAGCTGCCATATACTGAGTCAGACCATTAGTCCATCTCGCTCAATATTGTCTTCACAGACTGGCAGCAGCTTCTCCAAGGTTGCAGGCAGGAATCTTTCTCAGCCGCACCCTGGTTAAGCACCTCAGTGAGAACTAGGTTAGAGGAAATGAACCTTCTGTTCCTGCACTGGATACCAGATCCTCAACTAGATTCCAAATCCAAACCGCAGCACACACCCCCAGACATGCAAATGTCTTGATCTCCCTCCATTCACATGCTAAATCTTCAAGACTTGCCTCTGAACTGCTTCAAGCTGTAACAAGAGTCCGCCTTAAGCATTTGTTTTATTGGCCCCAATAGATGGGTGGGGCAGTCCGGGTTAAACGTTAACTTGGTCTTAGGCAGTTTCTTTGCAATCAGTTTGACTAAAGGGGCACCGGAGAGGACTAAAGCACCTGAGATTTCAGGATCCCAAATAGGCCAAACAAAAAGCCAACCCCAAAACCCCACCCCCCAAACATGCTATGTTCCTGGGATTAGTCTGGCCCTGTGTTTGGAAAACTAGTTTGTGAAAAAGTATGAACAGGTGTTAGGCTGTGGCCGGGGGGCGGATAAAAAAGTACCAGCAGACGTTTGTTGTTTTTGGTTTAGGGTTTGTGT
This sequence comes from Hemicordylus capensis, assembly GCF_027244095.1. NCBI lineage: Eukaryota > Metazoa > Chordata > Lepidosauria > Squamata > Cordylidae > Hemicordylus > Hemicordylus capensis. The sequence continues at coordinate 9,811,741 of NC_069659.1, forward strand.
GTTTTTATTATTTTCAAACCACAAAGATTGCCATTATCATTATTTTTTTACATTTTATATCTCGCTCTTCCTCCAAGGAGCCCAGAGCAGTATACTACATACTTAGGTTCCTCCTCACAACAACCCTGTGAAGTAGGTTAGGCTGAGAGAGAAGTGACTGGCCCAGAGACACCCAGCTAGTTTCATGGCTGAATGGGGATTTGAACTCGGGTCTCCCCGGTCCTAGTCCAGCACTCTAACCACTACACCACGCTGGCTCATCATTAGAAATTATACATTCACAGTCAGGACTTTTGTATGAAACAGGTTGGTGGGTGAGCCGTCCATTGGATCAGGGTTCTCAGCCTTGAATTCCCCAGATATTGTTGGATTACATCACACACACCCCAGTGACTTTGTCCGCTGCAGCAGGGGATGATGGGAGCTGCAGTCACCAACAAGTTGGGGACCAAGGCTGAAAACCCCTGAACTACACATGACAACGATATACAACAAATATTATACCACTTTTAAACCAATATAAGATGAATATTTATATACCGCTTTTCAAGAGAAGTTCCCAAAGTGGTTTACATAGATATAAATAAATGAAAAAAAAATCAGTAAAATGGCTCCCTGTCCACAAATGGGTTCACAATCTTAAAAAGAAACAGAAACCAAGACACCAGCAACAGCCACTTGTCGGGATGCTGTGCTGGGGGTGGATCGGGCCAGCTGCTCTCCCCCTGCTAAATAAAGAGAATCACCACGTTAAAAGGTGCCTCTTTGCCAAGTTAGCAGGGGACATCTTAATGTTAATGATTAAGGTAGTCTTTTCATTCATGACCACAACCACACCATATCAGGCTGGACGCGATTAACTCAATTTTATAAAAAAAGGGAACTTCAGCATCCATAAGTGATTTGCACATTCCCAGCCACTTACCAAGCCAAGATCTGAACTCGGATTGTGTCACTATCCTAAAACCACTTGCTTCAGTGTTGTGGTTTATTTTATTTTTTTAAGAGTTAGAAAGAAACCCGGGTTCAAATTCTGGTTCAGCTATGCAGCTCACTGGGTGGCCTCGGGGAAGTCAGCCTCTCAGCCTAGAACTTGGGGTCACTCATTGAAACAGGCGACAGTAAATTCAGGACAGACAAAATAAAGGACTTCACACAACACATAATATATGAAACTCATTGCTACAAGATGTAGCAACGGTCACTAGAGACCTTTAAAAGGGGAATTAAACACATGCATGGAGGAGAAATCTCTACTGGCAGCTATTAGCCAGGATGAGTAAGTGAGCCTCCATGTTCAGAAGCAGTATGGACTCAGCATCAATTGCTAGAGAGCGCTGGCAGGAGAAGGCGGTTGCCTTCAACTCCTACATGCAGGCTTCCTGGAGGCATCTGGAGAAGAAGAATGCTGCACGCTTGGTCTAATCCAGCAGGGCTTTTCTTAAATTTTCATGAAGCTCCCCAAGACGGAGTGAGAGCATTGGTTCAACTAGCCAAACAAAGTCTACCATGACTGGCAGCAACTCTCCAGACTTTAGGGCTTTGCAGCACTGCTACCCATAACCTTTTTTTAAACAGAAGATGCCAAGATTCGAACCTGGGCCCTTCTGCTTGTAACGCATGTGTTTTCTCATAGAGTGATGGCTTTTCCTCAGCCATTCACATGGGCCCACCAACCATGCAAGAGAAGCTAACAGGGGCTTTAGTGGTGTTTGGGGGTGGGGTATTCACTCCCCACTTCAGTGGTAGAGCATCTGCTTTGCATACAGAAGGTCCAAGGCTCAATCTCTAGGTAGGGCTGGGAAGGACTCCTGCCTGCAGCCTTGGAGAGCTGCTGCTAGTCAGTGCAGACAGTACTGAACTAGACGGATCAAGGGCCTGACTCTGGTATGAGGCAGTCTCCTATGTTCCTGTGAAGTTTTTGGACTACAACTCCCATCATCCCCAATGGCTTTCCAGCCACTATGGCTGGGGATGATGAGCGATAGTCCAGCCATATCGGACGACCCAAGGTCAAGAACCTCCGACTTAAGCTGTCAGGCAATGTGGACAATCCTGGAGAGCCGGTCTTGTGGAAGCAAGCATGACTTGTCCACTTAGCTAAGCAGGGTTCGCCCTGGTTGCATATGAATGGGAGACTTGATGTGTGAGCACTGCAAGATATTCCCCTCAGGGGGTGGATGGAGCCGCTCTGGGAAGAGCAGAAGGTTCCAAGTTCCTTCCCTGGTAGCATCTCCAAGATAGGGCTGAGAGAGAAGCCTGCCTGCAACCTTGGAGAAGCCACTGCCATTCTATGAAGACAATACTAGATAGACCAATGGTCTGGCTCAGTATATGGTAGCTTCCTATTGTCCCCTCAGGGGATGGAGCCGCTCTGGGAAGAGCAGAAGGTTCCAAGTTTCCTCCCTGGCTTCTCCAAGATAGTGCTTCGTGCCTAGAACCTTGGAGAAGCCGCTGCCAGTCTGTGTAGACAATACTGAGCTAGATGGCCCAATGGTCTGATTCAGTATTAGGCAGCTTCCTATGCTCCTGTGAAGAAAGCCCTGTAGCCTACAGGAGCCTGCACTGATCTGGTCTGATGTAGCAGTTTTTTATCGAGCTGTAACCCTGACCCCCAGGAGCGTGGCCGGTCCTTAATGAGATACACGGAGCTAGTGCGGGTGCAGAGTGTTTTGAGGACGACAGTATTTAATAGTGCATAGATGGCGGTATTATTCGACCGTTTCAAGGGAGCAAAGATCACATCCTGACACACTTTGCACTGATGGATTACAAACAATGCTTTTAATTTAAAAAAAAAATCTCTTGCACAGCTCTCATTTGGGAAGCAAATGGATAAGAGCCCTGCCCCATAATCCAAGCAGATGCCTGATTTCCAGACTCCAAAGAAGCGGTGGGGGAACTGACCCAGGCATTTAGGCAGGAGAGTGCCATGCACACCACCCTTCCCAGAGGCAACCCAGCCTGCAAATCTGATCACCAACCACAGTAACCACCCACATTGCTCCTCCAATCTGGAGAGTATTCACTGTGGCCCTGAACGCCTCTGTCAACTAAGCGCCAAGAAGGTGAACCCTGGATTGCATTTATTGCTCTTTATGAAAGCTGAGATAAAATGAACTGCCTGCCCTCCTTGTGTCGTGTTTAACAATCACCAAGTATAGGTTTACTTCCTGCATTGCCAACAAGCAATGTGAACATATGAAGCTGCCTTATACTGAGTCTGGCTATTGGTCCATCTGGCCCAAAGTTGCCTACTCTGACTGGCAGCAGCTTCCCAGGGTTTCAGGCAGGGTCTCTTCTCAAGCCTTCCAGCTGAGCGCCTTTTAACTGGTGATGCTGAGATTGAATGAGGGGATGAGACTATAGCTCAGTGGTAGAGCATCTGCTTTGCATGCAGAAGGTCCCAGATTCAAGCCCTGGCAGCATCTCCAGGGAGGGCTGGGAGAACCTCCTGCCTGAAAACTGGGAAAGCTACTGCCAGTCAGTGTAGACAATACTGAACTAGATGGACCAACGTCTGACTCTATGAATTGGATCTGCGAATTTGGACTACAAACCCAATCTCTCACTGCTGCTGCAGGGCATGATGAGAGTTGTAGTCCAACAACAGCTGAAAAGCCACAGGCTGGCCACTCTTGAACTATGGGCTCTCCCCATAGCTTTCAAGTTCCCTTCCTGGCTTCTCCAAGATAGGGCTGAGAGAGACTCCTGCCTGCAACCTTGGAGAAGCCGCTGCCAGTCTGGGTAGACAATACTGAGCTTGATAGACCAATGGTCTGACTCAGTATGTGGCAGCTTCCTATGTTCCCTAGCAGAAGCATCAACCTGCACAGTATAGGACCCGCAGCCCACCCCACTTTCATTCCTCACTATCCCCAGAAAACTATGCCTCTCCTCATACACAAGCTCACTATTATGTGAAGTGCCTTGAAAGCATTGCACTTGAGCACTCTTAAAGCCCTGCCTGTGATGGCTCATCTGCCCATGCAAGTCATCAATGGAGGATGCAGTCATCAAGTGATGAGCATGCATTACTGGAACAGCCCTAATAAATCAGATTCCCTGACTCAGCAGGGAGGACACATCTAAGAGTTGAGGGGGGGAAATGCATCTTCTTTTAACCAATGGTTTTGAGAGCCACAGAGGAGCTAAAGCAGGGATTCTCAAATGTGGGTCCCCAGATACTGTTGGACTACAACTCCCATCATCTCCAGTGACAATGACCAAGGCCATTGTGGCTGGGGGTGATGTAAGTTGTAGCCCAACATCATCCGGGGAATCAGGTTTGAGAATCCCTGGACTAAGGGGTCTTCACCTCTACCTTCAGTGTAAGTGACCAGGAATATGCAACCATGCACCCACCTCAGAAATACCCTGGGTGCTTGGAATTAAGTGCCTTCATAGGTTATCTGGAAGTGATTCTTTAACACTGGAGATAGCCCCGGAAATACACTCTAGGAGGAACGTAGGAAGCTGCCTTCTACCGAGTCAGACCCTTGGTCCGTCTAGCTCAATATGGTCTCTCCAGACTGGCAGCGGCTTCTCCAAGGTTGCAGGCAGGAATCTCTCTCAGCCCTATCCTGGAGATGCTGCCAGGGAGGGAACTTGGAACCTCCTGCTCTTCCCCTAAGAGGAATGCCTTACAGTGCTCACATGTAGTCTCCCATTCAATTATAAACCAGGGTGGACCCTGCTTAGCAAAGGGGACAGTTCACGCTTGCTACCACCAGACCAGCTCTCCTCCCATAGACCAGGGTTTCTTAACTTTGGGCCCCCAGATGTTGTTGGACTACAACTCCCATCATCCTCACCCACAAAGGCCATGTCTGGGGATGATGGGAGTTGTCATCCAACAACATCTGGGGGCCCAAAGTTAAGAAACCCTGCCACAGACCATTGTCTTGGGGCCTAAATCCATTTACCTCCTCATAGAGCAATGATAGCCAAGCCAAGGCTTTCCAGCTGTTGTCAAGACTACAACTTCCATCCCCCCACTACAAATTATTGCAGTAGGGTGATGGGAGTTGTAGTCCAACAGCAGCTCTATAGTCTCACAGTTGGCCACCCCTGCTTTAGACCTATTAAATCATTGTTTCACTCCCTCAAACACACATGCAAATTCAACTGTATCCAAAGCACTGGTGTTCACTGATGTGCCTACCTAGGTTTCCTCGCAATTAAAGTCCCCCATCCAAAGCCCGATGCACAATCCAGCCAAGCCAAAGTATTTGGAGTTAAAACGGCTGAAGTCCTTTCGAAAGTCCCTTTGAGCTCGGAAACCACCCCAGCCGATCACCTGTGACCTGTGTGAACGGCTTCGTGTGGGGAGCGGGGAGCCAGGTGCTTGGGGCCCAGCCTCTTCACCCCATCATCAGTAAAGCCAGAAAGGATCTGCTCAAGTCCTCAACTCAGTCCGAGACAAGGGGGAGGAGCAGCTGCCGCCGCCGCCGCCTCCACCCCGGGTTGATCCTTTTGTTAAACAGCCCACTGGAAGGGCTGCGATTGTTTAACGGATCAGCTCAGGGCAGCAGACACAGGGATGGGCCCCTCACCCCCACTCTGGGGCTGCCAGCAGGGCTCACCATTTATCTCGAGATACAGATACACATAAAAAGCGCAATGTGGCTCTCTGGGAAGCCGAATGCCAAATTAATTCCGCATCTGCCTGATCAAGACACGTGTGGTGCCCTGCATTGCTGAGTTAAAAGAGAGAAGATCTGGCCAGAAAGAGAACAAGAAAAAACACCCCAAACACCTCCCTTTTCTCTAAGCTACAGACAACACCTAGCGGGGCAAACCCAGCCAGCACCGTGAGCCGACCGTGAGGCTCTCGACCCTCTGCCACCACGAGAAACACCCATCCAACTTTAGCAGCAGGATTTTAGGGGGCGGGGGGGGGCACGCGCACACACAAAAGGCGAAGTCTCCCCGGATCCAAGAAGTTGGCAGTACCAGAGCTGGGTGGGAGGGGGAAACCAGAGGAGAAGACCACACGTCTGAACGCGGAGACACGGATCTCCCGGCACAGCTGAGCCAAAAGCCCAGCGAAGTCCTCCAAGCAAGATTTTATAGCAGGTTGAAAGCAGGCAAGAGAGACTCACCGGCTTTTTCTTCTCCCCGCTCTACTGCAGGCAAGCAGGGGATTTGTTTCCTTCTTCTCCTGCTGCTGCTGCCGCCGCCGCTCTGCGCTGCTCCCACTTCCTCGCACGCCTCTCCAAGCCAGGCGAAAAAGAAGGGAAAGCAGCCAGCCCGGACCTGCTCGCCGCGCGCGCACCTCTTCTCCCCACCCCGATTGGCAGCACCTCCAGCCTCGCCACCAGCCCAGCCGGCAGCAGCGCTCCTTTCGCCCACTGAAGGACTGCGGCGGCAGCGCCCGCCCCCTCGGCCACCCACTCCGCCTCGCCCATTGGCTTGCCTCCCCTCGGACCCGCCTCTTTCATTGGCTGCTGGGGATGTCCTGCTTGGCTCCCCTTTCTTGCTCAGAGAACTAGGTGGGCTGGAGGCGGAGGATGGAGGAGAGGATGAAGGAGGCGTGTGAAATCCATCCGAGGAGAAGGAGGGGAGAAGGAGGGAGGAAAGGAGAGACAGAGAGAGATAGAGATAGAGAGAGGATCGCATCATCCCCGCAGAGCAACCAGTACACCTTGAAGACTGTGGAAAAGTTTGAGAATAAATGCTTTATTCTTGTGGTTTTTAAAAATAAAATTTACAAATTAATATAAAATGGAAGTATAGCTTATACATTGATATAACTATTAAATTATAACTATTATATATTATAATAATTATAATTATAACTATTATATTATAATTATAATTATAACTATTATAATTATAACTATAACTATTAAATTATAACTATTAAATCGTACCGCTAATGCATACATATGATAAAATAATTCATACAGTGTAATATCTCATATAGTGTAATAATTCATTATTACATTATATATTCATACTATTATATATTCATACAGTGAATAAAATAATTCATACAGTGTAATATCAATAGACGTTGAAGTGGTGGATAGCTTCGGACTTTTTGGATCGACCATCAACAGTAAAGGATCTAGAAGTCAAGAAATATGCCGCAGACTAGCGCTTGGCAGGGTTGCAATGAAGGCCTTGGAAAGGATATTTAGATGCCGTGATGTGTCTACACCTACAAAGATTAGAATAGTTTAGACAATGGTTTTCCCCGTGACACTCTATGGATGCGAAAGCTGGACCTTGAAGAAGCAAGATAGAAAAAGCATTGATGCTTTTGAACTTTGGAGCTGGAGAAGATACCGTGGACAGCCAGGAAAACAAAAAAAATTATTTATTATTTATTACATTTATATCCCACTCTTCCTCCAAGGAACCCAGAGCGGTGTACTACATACTTAAGTTTCTCCTCACAACAACCCTGTGAAGTAGGTTAGGCTGAGAAAGAAGTGACTGGCCAGAGTCACTCAGCAAGCAGGGGCGTAACTACTATTAGGCAAGGGGAGGCTGCTGCCTGGGGGCCCCCACGCATCGAGGGGCCCCCCAGAGGCAAGTCACATTGACTCAGCCTTCCATCCTTCCGAGGTCAGTAAAATGAGTACCCAGAATGTTGGGGGCAATATGCTAAATCATTGTAAACCGCTTAGAGAGCTTCAGCTATAGAGCGGTATATAAATGTAAGTGCTATTGCTATATATATATATTGTGAAAAGTGTGTGTGTGTATCAGCGAGGGGCCCATTTTAACATTTTGTCTCCGGGCCCACTCCAGCCTTGTTACGCCCCTGCCAGCAAGTATCATGGCTGAATGGGGATTTGAACTCGGGTCTCCCCAGTTGTAGTCCAGCACTCTAACCACTGCACCACGCTGGCTCTTGGATCACAGAACAAATCAATCCAGAATTTTCACTTGAGGCACAAATGACCTGGCTCAAACTATCATACTTTGGACACATTATGTGAAAACCCAGCTCCTTCAAGAAGTCTATAATGCTGAGGAAAGTGGAAGGAAAGAGAAGAAGAGGATGACCAGCAGCAAGGTAGATGGACTCGATGATGATAGCAATGAATGCCCCACTGAGAGACCTTAAAGTTGAAGACACATCATCCTGGAGAGGATCTATCTATGTGGTCGCTAAGAGTCGACACCGGCTTGATGGCACTCAAGCAATCAAGCAATCAATATCTTTTCAGCCCGGCTTTTAATAATATTTAATTGGTTTAAAATGTTTTTTTAAAAATGAATTTTATGTTAATTTTAATTGTTTTTATTTTATGTTTGTGTTTAAAAAATTAAATGTTGTTTTAAGTTTTTTGTATGTTAAGTGTCCTGAGCTGTTCTGGGATAGATGGTATATAAAAGAAATAAATACATACATAAATTAATAAACCAATAACAATTAAACATTCATACTGAATGATCAGTTTAATTATTAAACCAATTAATAGTGAACATATAATTATAAATTAAACATTAAGCTATCTATAACATAATCAATATAAAAATAAACAAATTATGATTCAATATTGTGTCATTGCATCTTTCTTTGAAGGAGCTCGGGGCAGTTTATAAGGTGTCTGCCCCACCATTTTTATCTTCAGAACAACCCTGTGAGGTAGGCTTGGCTAGAGAGAGCGACAGGCTCAAGGTCACCCAGTGAGGTTCATGAGTGGGGGTTTCATCTTAAATCTCCCAAGTCCTCGTCTTAATTGCAACAACGTTTAGTTGGTGATGGAAAATAATCTTCATAATTAGGGTCCTTGCATGGATTAAAGAAATCTTGGAGAGAAATCCTAAACTTTAGTCAGGAATTGGATTTGGATTGCATCCTACACTTGTCTACTCAAGTTCCATTGAGTTCAATGGGACGTAAAGGTCAAGGTCAAGTGTGCCGCTGAGTCGGTGTCAACTCCTGGTGACCACCACAGAGCCCCGTGGTTGTCTTTGGTAGAATACAGGAGGGGTTTACCATTGCTTCCTCCTGTGCAGTATGAGATGATGCCTTTCAGCATCTTCCTATATTGCTGCTGCCCGATATAGGTGTTTCCCATACCAGTGGAAATTTGAACCGGCAATCTCTGGCTTGATAATTAAGTCATTTCCCCGCTGCGCCATTAGGGGGCTCACTGGGACTTACACCTAGTTAAGTGTATTTAGGACTGCAGCCTTAGTTGACTAATCATACGAGTTTGAGGTAATTAATTGGCTGACAATTAATTAATAGTCTTGTGCCTGTTTGCCTTCACATATTCATTGCGTTCAGTGGGGCTTGCTCCCAAGAAAGTGTGCATGGGGTTGTGCCTAAATCTGAATAAATCTGCAAACGAGAAAAATAGATCAAAACAGGGGAAAGCATAATTTCCTTGCTTCTAATAGTGCATGTCCCATGTATCATAATAGGCATCATCTGCGAAGAAGCATTCTCTATCATAGAGAAGGCAGTGCCTCTTAACACAGTACTTGCTGCCTGCAGTTTTTATAAATACATATATTTTTTTTAAAAAGTCTGGTGATCATTTAATTGGGGACACATTTTTATTTATAAATTAATCAAACATTGCAGCCCTAGCAACAAACCTGAGGTGTTTTTTGTTTGTTTGTTTTTATGTATTTGATGTGAATGGTTTTGTACCATGAGGAAGGTAGTACAGAATTTAGTAAACAGAAATGGCAGGAGAGCTGGTATTGTGGGAGCAAGCATGAATTGTTCACTTTGCTAAGCAGGGTCTGCCCTGGTTTGCATTTGAATGGGAGACTAAATCGGAACACCACAAGATATTCCCCTCATGGGGCTGCTCTGGAAAGAGCATCTGCAGGGGCAGAGCCACCATTGGGAGAACAGGTTCAAAGAACCCAGGTCGTGCCCAATCAGGGGCCACGCCTCGTGGCCCCGACACGCCCACTGCGTCTGACGCCAGATGCGGGGGTGCTGGTTTAGCTCCCGAGTGGGGGCCACGCAGCCCCCGTTCGGGAGTTAAAAGGCCGCTGCATTCGCGGCACAGCCAGGAGCGGCTCTTCCCTCCCTTTAAGGCAGGGAAGAGCAACTCCTGGCTGTGCTGCGAATGCAGCGCCAGCCCAAATCTAACTGCCCAAGGGGCCGCGTGGCCCCTTTGGGAGTTACATGGCCGGAGCTGCAAACCTGACACATACGTCCGAACAGAGCCGCGGGGTTCCGTTTGGGAGTCAGAACACGCCCCCCACATCTGACAACAGACGCGGGATGAGGGGTGAGCGGGGCCACCACACACAGGCCACTGGTGGTCAGGCTCCACGCCTGAGCATCTGCATGCTTATATGCAGAAGGTTCCAAGTTCCCTCCCCAGCGTCTCCAGATAGCACTGGGAGATACTCCTGCCTATAACCCTGGAGAAGCCACTGCCAGTCTGTGTAGACCATACTAAGCAAAATGGCCCAATGGTCTGACATGGCAGAAGGCAGCTTCCTGTGTTCCTATGAAATAAACCAAGACTCCACTGGTATTGAGGACATACTGCCTCTTCCAAAGACCTGCACAGGTAGGCAGAATCATGTGGGGCTATGTGGTTCTTGAAGCACCTTATATGATATTTTCCCAACATTGCTGATGGGGACAGAGGCTGAGAGATTGCCTTGCCTAAGGCATGCTATTACATGTGTGGCAGAGACCAGATCCAAACCTGTGAGACTTCCTGGCTCATAGCTCCATGTCCTGCAGCACAGCGGTCCTATAAATGTTTCCAGAGAGATGTCTATGTCTCTCTGAATTCAATGGGACTTGCTCCCAAGTAAATGTGCATAAGATTGGGGCCTTGCAATGCAATCACAAGGACATAAGGAAGCTGCCTTCTACTGAGTCAGACCCTTGGTCCATCTAGCTCAGTATTGTCTACACAGATTGGCAGTGACTTCTCCAAGGTTGCAGACAGGAGTCTCTCCCAGCCTTATCTGGATATGCCTTCTGCATGCAAGCATACAGTTTAGTTTAGTTTATTACTATCAACGATCAAAGATCAGCAAATACAAATTAAACGTTTACAGAAAAGTACAGATAAAAAGAATACATAAAATAACAACAGTAATAATCAGAAGGAGAACAAATCCTATTTACATATTATTATTATTATTATTATTATTATTACATTTATATCCCACTCTTCCTCCAAGGAGCCCAGAGTGGTGTACTACATACTGAAGTTTCTCTTTCACAACAACCCTGTGAAGTAGGCTAGGCTGAGAGAGAAGTGACTGGCCTAGAGTCACCCAGCTAGTATTATGGCTGAATGGAGATTTGAACTCAGGTCTCCCCGGTCCTAGTCCAGCACTCTAACCACTACACCACGCTGGCTGTTAGCCAGCATCCTAACCGAACCAAGAATCTAAAAGCCAGGACAGGAAATTAGTTGTTGTCGAGTCCTAATAGCAACAGAGCAAAACTTAGCCACCTTATGCATAATAGAGGGGATTTTGTCTGCAAGCAAAAAGGCAACATAAAATTCTTCTGAACGACCAGGTAAAGAGAAAACAATTGGAGTTAATAAAGTCTGTCATAGTTCCTTATAGAATAAGCAACACAACAGAACATGTTGTACATTTTCAACATCCCTTAAACCGCAAGGACAAAGTCTGTCACTCCTTGGGACCTTCAACAATCTCCCAGAAAGCAGGGCAGAAGGCAGTACATCATGTCTCGCCCTGAAAAAGGCCCTTTGATGATGGGGGTAATTTAAAGTTTGTAAATAAGAAGATGAACCTCCAAAAGGGAAATCAAGTCTCCTCCTGATATAGTCAGAAATAAGACTAAGATCATTCTGATATTCCATGTCCAGAATTCTTTGTTTTAACACCTGTACAGCCTGGTTATAACTTAACAGAAAGAGGTAATCTTGAGAGGCCCAAGGCTGAAATTTTATTCTGGACAGTGCAAGCATACAAGTACTATTCCCAGAGCAGCCCCATCCCCTGAGGGGAATTATCTTACAGTGCTCACATATAGTCTCCCGTTCAAATGCAAACCAGGATGGCTCCTGCTTAGCAAGGGGAATAATTCATGCTTGCTACCAGCCATCTTAAGTGGCGCAGCGGAAAAATGCTTGACTAACAAGCAGAAGTTTGCTGGTTCTAAACCCCACTGGTATGTTTCCCAGACTATGAGAAACCACCTATATCCGGCAGCAGTGATAGGAAGATGCTGAACGGCATCATCTCATACTGCGTGGGAGATGGCCATGGTAAACCCATTGGAGTCAAAATCAACTTGACGGCACACTTTACCTTTACCACAAGACCAGTTACTATAGGAGGGGCATGCTAAGTATGAGCACTGTAAAATATCGCCCTTTGGGCAGTGCTTCCCAACTAAGCCACAACACATTGCAGCTGGGAATGAGTTGTAGTTCAGCAACATCTGGAGGACCACCAATTGGGAACCACGGCTAAGGGGAATATCTTACAACGCTCATACATGTAGTCCCCCATTCAAATGCATACCAGGGCAGACCCTGCTTAGCAAATGGGACAATTCATGCTTGCTACCACAAGACCAGCTCTCCTCCCTATGTATCCTATGTATGTTTACTCAGAAACAAGCTCCCATTTAACTCTGTCACTTTCCCTTCCTGCAAATCAGAAAAGCCTGCCAGCAACTGTGACCCTGTCTTTTCTAGAGAGTATGTGGAAGAAACCAGACCTCCCTTAGAAGGGTTTAGGGGGCTTGCATGCCCTAGCATTTCCTGCTCCTGCCCACTGACCCCAAATATCCATGCAATTCCCTTCCTCCAGCACTACCAGCGGGCTCCTTTTGTGAGGTCCTCTAAGTCGCCCCCCCAGGCCCAGAGAGAGGGAGGTGGGGGTAGGGAGGACACACACACACACCACACACACACACACATACACCCCTGCTGAGAATGTTGATTCATCACCTAGGCACAGCCATTCACAGCTTTTGACAGTTTTCCTGGCTAATGTGCCTCCAGGGGTCATCTCATTGTTTCCTCAATCCCTGTTTTCTCCCTGGCTGGGGTTATGCAAGAAACAGGCAGGAATGCTTCGCTATTGAGATGCCAAGTGAGCGCTTGGTAGTTCATTTAGCAGCTTTTGTCTCGGGTGGAACACCTGGGGATGAACGGCAAGAGGGTTCTTGTGGCTTGGTTGCCCAGCAAACCCTCGAGTGCAGATATTAGTGGCCCTGTTTTTCCACATTGTCGGCTCTTTGGTTCCAGTGAAACCCATTCAGGGCTTGCAGGAGAGCTGGCCTTGTGGTAGCAAGCACGAATTGCTTAATTAGGGTCCACCCTGGTTTGTATTTGGAATGGGAGACTATGAGGCTGTTCTCGAGCCCAGCCAGGACCAGGCCAAGGCAGCCAAGCCAAGGCTTTGATGCACATGAGAACGGCCAAAAGCCACACGGCTGCTGGCGGTGAATCCGCCTGCAAAGCCAGCCTCTCAAATGAAGTTAAGGGAGCAAGCACTCTCTTCGCCCCGTCTTCCTGATTGTCTGTCAGCGCCAGTTGCATGGTGCATTATGGGATTTCCCGGGGGCCAACCCCCAACCCTCCGCTGATGCTCTGCCGGGTGGCAGCCCATGTCTGTCTCGGCGATCTTCATGCCCAGAGCAGACCCCACAATCCTCTCTGCAGGGGAGGTCAGCTTCCGCGGCCTTCCTCCCCACCCGCCCTCAAGGCCTCCTCACTGATCCTGAGAAAGGGCTCTACATGTGTGAGTACTGTCAGATATTCCCCTTAGCTGATGGGGCTGCTCTGGGAAGAGCATCTTCATTCTTGTAGGCAGAAGGTTCCAAGTTCCCTCCCTGGCAGCATCTCCAAGACAGGGCTGAGAGAGACTCCTTCCTGTAGCCTTGGAGAAGCTACTGCCAGTCTGTGTAGACCAGGGATTCTCAGCGTTGGGTCCCCAGATGTTATTGGACTTCAACTCCCATAATCCCCAGGCAAAGGCCACTGGGCCGGGGGATTATGGGAGTTGAAGTCCAATAACATCTGGGGACCCAACGTTGAGAATCCCTGGTGTAGACAATACTGAGCTGGATGGGCCAATGGTTTGACTCAGTTTATAGCCGCTTCCTATGTTCCTAGTCCAGTGAGTATCCCATTCCCATTACTGCCATAGGAACATAGAAAGCTGTCTGACGACGACTATTTATATACCACTTTTCAACAAAAGTTTCCAAAGCAATTTACATAGACAAATAAATATGGTTCTCTGTCCCCAAAAGGCTCACAATCTTAAAAAAAAAAAAGGAACATAAGGCAGATGCCAGCAACAGTCATTGGAGGGATGCTGTGCTGGGGTTCGATAGGGCTGGTGGGTGGTTCATCATTGATAGTCCACCATTGGTCCATCTAGCTTAGTACTGCCTACACTGACCGGCAGCAGGTCTCCAAGGTTTCAGATGGAGGTCTTTTCAAGCCCTGACAGCAGATCCCAGGGAGTGAACCTGGGACCTCCTGCCTATAAAGTGGATGCTCTTCCACTGAGTTATGGCTCTGTCCCCTGACCATCTTACAGCACTCACATGTATTCACCCATCCAAAAATAAGGCAAGGCAGACCATGCTTAGCAAAGGGGACAATTTATGCTTGCCACCACAAGACCAGCTTGCCTACCCCCTTTTGGGCTTCTTGGATATGTTTCTTAGTTTATTTAACATAGTAGTTTTGGAGATCATTCACACAAACAAGAACTGTGCTCTGCCCGGGTTTGGGAGCTGTGTGTGCTCCCAATTGTTGGTTGTGTGGAAGCAAGGTCAGAGGAAAACCTGGGTGGAAGTGATTGTGTGGAAGCAATGTCAGAAGGGGGGAGCTAACCAGGTTTTCCTCCTACCTTGCTTCTACACAACTGAAAATTGGAAGCACACACATCTCCCAAACCTGTGTAGAACATAGTTTTTGATTGTGTGGATTAGCTAAAAAACTTATCTAATCCTTCATTTCTCCAACTCCCATGATGGCTTACCATCCAAAATGTAACCAGTAATTCTAAACAGAACTATTGCTTCTGTTAACATGATGCCGCTTACCTAGGACCCCCTCCCATGAGCTGTGAATTTAGTTTGCATCTGATTGCCAGCACATGAGTTAGAAAAGGATCTTGTCTGCACTTTGAGTGGCCGCCATCTTGAACCAACATGATGATGGATGGATGATGATGGATCAGCAAGAAAACAAAGCAAAAGGAGTTTCCTAGGACACCCCCCTCCCGCCGTGTGCTGAGAACTGGGTTTATATCAAACACAAAAGTTATTAGAAGGGGACCTGTAGGCACATATACAGATGTGGTGATTTCATAGCTTTCTTCCCTTCAGAAAGCATGCTAAGATCAATCAACTGTGGAAAACAAACACAATACTAAAGAAGCAGACCTTTAAAAAGTAAAGCAGCTACAGTACCTAAAGTAGTTAAGTCTGTAAAGAAGAAGAAGAAGAAGAAGAAGAAGAAGAAGAAGAAGAAGAAGAAGAAGAAGAAGAAGAAGAAGAAGAAGAAGAAGAAGAAGAAGAAGAAAGAAACCTGGGTGAATAAAAAGGTCCTTACCTGACACCAGAATGATAGATAGAAGTCTTGACACCAAGCAAATCTCCCAGAGTGAATGTTCCGCAGCTGGGGTGCCACCACCAGAAAGACCCTTTCACAGGATGCCACCCACCTAACCTCAGAAGATGAGGGCATCCAGAGAAGGGCATAAGGAGAATGATCTTAAACCTCAGGGAGGTGTGTGTGGAAATAGGTCACTTTTTAGATGCCTGGCTGCCATGCAGCCTGCCAGCTCTGACCAGAGCAATTCTGGGAGATTTGCCCCAGAGATTTGCCCCAATTCTGGGAGATTTGCCAATTCTGGGAGATTTGCCAGATTTGGAGATCCAGATTTGGAGATTTGCCAATTCTGGGAGATTTGCCCCAATTCTGGGAGATTTGCCCCAGCAGGATTTCCCCCAGTAGTTGTTACAGTATCAAACCATTAAAATCTGCTGGATTGTTCACTATACTTACTGACTGGGAGGTCAGTGCCGATTCTGGAATGCTCCTATCCAAGCGAATCCAGGAGAGTTGGCAACTCGAACCCCAAGCTATATAGAATGACTTCTTTTAACCGGTCTACAGTACATGCACATTCGTAGCCACCTAATGGTGCAGAGGGGAAGTAAGTTGTCTAGAGAGCAAGAGGTTGCCGGTTTGAATCCCCGCTGGTATGTTTCCCAGACTATGGGAAACTCCTATATCGGGCAGCAGCAATATAGGGAGAGGCTGAAAGGCATCGAGGCAATTCTCACGATCGCCAAAAAGCGGGTGGAGGGAGCCTAGCCCGCTTTCTGGAGACCGTGAGAACCACCGAGCTCGCAGGTGAGCCCGGTTGCTCTCAAGCGGGTAACCCCTTTACGGCGCCCTCCCCTAAGGATTGTGTGTTGCCATGGTGTGGCTCCACACCGCGGCAACACACAAGGAGACCCCCGCCAGGAGGCTAAAGTCAGCCTCCCGGGCTCGGGGGTCTCTCCAGCATACCCTGCACACCCGCGTGGGGCATCCTGGAACTTCCAGGGGCCACGCGGCCCTCGATGCCCGCAGCCCTCGCCAGCTCCGTGACAGAGCCAGCAGTCGTGTGGGCGGCCGATCCCTGGGATACTAGCATACATAGCATTTAAGCTAACTTCTTCTTCTTCACTACAAGCCCCATCACGCGTTGAGATCATCCAGAGAGGTCCATCTCTGAGAGGTTGACTCAGCCTTCCATCCTTCCGAGGTCGGTAAAATGAGTACCCAGAATGTTGGGGGGCAATATGCTAAAATCATTGTAAACCGCTTAGAGAGCTTCCAGCTATAGAGCGGTATATAAATGCAAGTGCTATTGCTATTGCTATTGCTATCTGCAGTTGGCACCGGCTCGTCTAGTGCCTATTCAGGAATGGGCCTTCCCTGTTGCCATACCCCAAGACTTTGGAACGTGCTCCCTGCTGAAATAAGAGCCTCCCCATCTCTGATAGCTTTAAAAAAGTCTCTAAAGACACATTTATTCACCCTAGTTTTTAACTAGAATCGTGTCTTCTATTTGGGTAAATATAGTATGCGCTACAGGGAATATTCGTACAGATTTGCCTTCAAAAGCTGGGTCCTCAGAAGACAGCTGTGATGGGGTTATGTTCTTCTGTTTCTTAAATACCACAATGCCAATCATCAGCTAGCAGTGTCCTTTTGCATCTTATGATTGCAGCCAATTAGGGCACTGACATATTCCATAAAAGAACACACGGCCATAAATCAGATATTTTAAGTGGAAATATATAAAGGAACCTCTTGTGCTAAGCAGTGGGTCATTCAACCCCCAATCATGTTTGACATGCGATTGGGGTAGACCCAGATTTAATCAAAATAAAAAAATACAAAATAAAATCTGCTGCTGTCACGTCAATTTTGCCCATAACTAGCACGGCTACCCCTTTGAATTGTTCCTTAGTTTTGAAAGGTGTCAGTAGGAATTTTGTGGCAGGTCTTTCACTATAAGCTGTAAGAGTCTGGTTTGATCAGATCTTAGCAACAGGGCTATTATAAAATCATTGAAGTTTAGAGCAGGAAGGAGTTGCTCTAGTCCAGGTTCCCAACCAGTGGTTCTCCAGTTGTTGCTGGACTACAACTCCCATCATCCCCAAAGCAATTTATTGTGGTTGGGGGTAATGGGAGTTGTAGTTCAGCAACATCTGGAGTACCACTGGTTGGGAACGCCTGGTCTACACTGACTGGCAGCAGCTCTCCAAGGTTTCAGACCAAAGTCTTTCCCAGCCCTGCCTGGAGATACCAGGTTCCTTCTGGGACCTTCTGTGTGCAAAGCAGATGCTCTTCCATGGACTCACGGCCCCAATCCTGACAGGTAACTGTCCAGCCTCGGTTTCAAAACCAGCAGTGAAAGAGAGCCCAGCACTGTTTGAGACAGAGAGGCAGTTCACACAACCAAAAACTGGGTAGGACAAGCATCCAACCCGGTTTGGGAGCTGTGCGTGCTCCCAGTTTCCAGTTATGTGGGAATAAACAGCTAGGTAGGAGGAGGGAGAAGTGATTGTGTGGGAGACAGGACTGGGTGGGACAGCTTTTCCTCCTACCTTGGTCAAATGCTGGGTATGAAAGCTGGGTAGGATGGTGCTGTCCTAGGAACATAGGGAGATAGGAAGCTGCCATATACTAAGTCAGACCATTGGTCTATCTAGCTCACTATTGAATTCACAGACTGGCAGTGGCTTCTCCAAGGTTGCAGGCAGGAATCTCTCTCAGCCCTATCTTGGAGAAGCCAGGGAGGGAACTTGAAACCTTCTGCTCTTCCCAGAGCGGCTCCATCCCCTGAGGGGAATATCTTACAGTGCTTACACTTCTAGTCTCCCTTTCATATGCAACCAGGGCAGACCCTGCTTAGCTAAGGGGACAAGTCATGCTTGCTACCACAAGACCAGCTCTCCTCTCCTACTCAGCTCCCATCTCCCACACATTCACTTCTCCCTCCTCCTACCTAGTTGGTTGCTCCCACACAACTGAAAATCTGACATGCGCACAGCTCCCAAACCTGGGCAGGACACTTGTCCAATCCAGTTTTCAGTTCTGAGAACAGCCTCAAAGTGTTCCATTGTCAAACAACAGCTCTTACGTTTAGGAAATTCTTCCTGATGTCTACCCTAAATCTCTAGGCAGGATAGTCTGCGGGGAGAGTCGGCTAAGCCTATTCTCCCCACAGACCCGACAGAAGCTCTTTTCACAGATCGTGAGGAGAGCTTCACTGTCTTCTTTCCTTCAGGCTGCACATCGTTCCTCGAAGAACTTGGTGTTCAGTTCCCTCACCATCTCCTGAAAAGGCTCCTCTATCTTTAACGCAGCAATCCTATGTATACTGATCTAGGAATAAGCCCCAGTATGCTCCTTTTCTCTCTCCACTCTTTCCTTTAATGCTTTGTTATTAGCAGTTTTCAAAAGACAAACAAGAACCATTTCAGCACACACCCAGGGCAGGAGCCGTTGTTTACAAAATCATCCATCTCTGGTCACTTGGAGGCATTGTTTACTCATCCCAGGAGACCAAGTAAATGGCCAATGAACCAACTTCAGTGAGCCATGGTTAAAGGCCGAGCTAAATGCGACTTTGAAATACATCATCATTGTTGCGTTTCTAGTGAAGCCTGTCCTTGATCCAGGCCAGGTTCTAGATTAGTTACAGTTTCACTTCCGTTCTAGACTGGAGGCAGGGCAGACAAACAGCAAACAGCAGGAGAATAGAAAGCAGTTTGCACTTTGCCTTTCTGTAATCTAGATTTATTTTCAATAAACTGTTAATATTCATAGTCACACTCCACTGCCTGGTCTTTGGGTGCCACAACTCTTTCCTGTGGATTCTGCAATCATCTAGTTAGAAGCTTTACTCTAAAGTAGCAGCTGCACAAGGGCCTAATCCAGATCAGTGATAGAATATTTAATCTTTTACCTCCAGACTGCTTGCCCACCAAAAATTATTCCAACTCCCCACCAACTGCTCTAGGACCGCAATTGGGCATTTTTGAGGACCCATAGCAGCTTCAAGGGAAATTTCCAGCCAAAACAAAAAATGGAACAAAAGTAAAAGGTCTTGCTCATCTTACCTCTCTGCACTATGGTCCCAATCCAGATTAGGGCCCTGAGCAGCAGTTACTTTACAGAAAAACAAGCCCCAAATGAGATGAGACATGTCTAGTTTGGCCCTGGGAGTTATTCGCACATGGCTTCATGCTGTGGGGTAAATGTTGAGCGAAACCACTTCGAATCACACTCGCAGCATTAAAGGAAGCAGCCCCTCCCTTCTGCTCTCGGGTTTTGTTTTGGTGCAAGTTCACATGGCATGCCTCCTTCCTTCTAGCCAATGGAGGGGCAGGGAGAGCGAGTACTAAAGAGTTACATGTGCATTTCTAAAAGGTGTATCCTTCTTTTCATGCTAATGAACTAAGTCAGTGCCTGTTCCTATTTGCTCCATGTTTTCAGAAAAAGTAGCTTAAAACCAGCATTTTTGAAACCTGGAAATACCTTGAGATAAGCTAGAATTTACACCAAAAAAAGCCCAATTTGTGTGTGTGGAGGGTCCAAGGATCTCAAAGGGACTTCGGGGTACGTTTGGCAGGTGTGTGAACGCACACACTCTCTTCTGAAGGAGATTCAGGGTAGAAGCCCTGTCTGTAAAGCCTGGTAGGCAATGTTTTGTTTCAAGAGTGTTTCTTAAAAAGAGAATAGTTTTTATTCTCTCTCTCTCTCTCTCTCTCTCTCTCTCTCTCTCTCTCTCTCTCTTTTAAGTGGGGTTCCAGGAGAGTTCCTGCTCTTAGCATTAAGAACTCACCGTTTGAGTGAGACATCAGAAAGGGCAGCTGCTAATCTCTGGTACTGTTGAACAGTAGCAAAGAAAGCCTCCCCCCCCCCCCCGCCCGTAAGGAAAGCTCCAGTTAAAAGAGATGGTGAAAAAGACTATAGCCGTGAACCGTTCTTTCACTTTGGGGACTATTCTGGCAAAGATGCTCACATGATCTTGATCTGGTTAATGAATCCAGTAGGAGGATTTGGAGGGGGAAAGATGAGGCATTCTCTCTAGCCTTAGAAACAACAGTCAGCTTCCATTTCACACCCAGTCAAAAGACTGCTGCAGAATTCAGTGATGGCCTTTTGTTGTAGATCCATTTGTTACACGGGTCTCTGTTTGCTGCTGGGGCAGTCACTATTTTATTGTATTCCTCCCCCACCCCCACTCCGGCATTTCAAGCACAGACAGCCAAAGCTATTTTGGTACCCAAGGCAGAAAACTCAAATGTTGATACTTCCTAGGAATATTATTTTATTTATTTATTTATTTATTTAAAATATTTATACCCCGCCCCTCCAGTGCAATACTGCTCGGGGCGGAATAGAACAATAAGATAGACACAGATACAAGTAATTAAAAAAAAAGTCCCTCAAAAAAAGTCAGATTAAAAACAATTATTAGCTTTAAATTAAAACTGAAAATTCTAAAAAGCTAAAGAAGCTACGAGATATAACAAAATAATAATATTAAAAAGGTGTGCTTTAAGATGTTTTTTAAAAACACTGAGGGAGGGAGCATGGCAAAGCTCTTCAGGGAGGGCGTTCCAAAGCCGAGGGGCCACAACTGAAAAGGCCCTGACTCTAGTCCCCACCAACCAGATCTCTGTAAGTGGCAGGGTCATGAGCAGGGCCTGAGATGATGATTAGAGGGCCTTGGCAGATTCATATGGGTGAATGCGGTCCAACAGGTACCCCAGCCCCAAGCTGTGTAGGGCTTTAAAGGTCAATACCAGCACCTTGAATCTAGCCCGGAAGTAGCCAGTGAAGCTGACGCAGGATGGGTGTAATACTTGTGAAGCGACTCACACCCACGAGCATCCTTGTGGCAGTATTCTGGACCAGCTGAAGCTTCCGAACAGTCTTCAAGGGCAGCCCCACGTAGAGCACATTGCAGTAGTCCAATCTGGATGTTACCAATGCATGAATGACTGAGGTCAGGTTTGACTTTTCCAAGTAGGGTCGTAGCTGGCGTACCAGCCATAGTTGGTAAAAAGGCACTTCTGCACACCGCCACCACCTGTGACTTCAAGGACAGCGTTGGGTCCAGAAGCACCCCCAAGCTGCGGACCAAGACTTCAGGGGGAGCGTGACCCCATCCAAGACCAGATTTACCTCATTATTCAGATGATCTGTTCTACCAACCCAGAGCACGTCCGTCTTTTTCAACTTGTTTGCCCCCATCCAGTCCAGAAGAGCCTCCAAGCCCCGGTTCAGAGCATCCACTGCCTCCCTGGTGGTGTCTGCTGACTTAAAAGATAGGTAGCACTACGTGTCATCGGCATATTGATGGCATCGCAGCCCACACCTACAGATGACCTCTCCCAGGGGCTTCATGAAAATGTTAAACAGGAAGTAAAAAAGCAAGAATTACTGAATGGTGGTCATTTACCACCATTTAATGGCATCCCAAAATCTGAAGCCTCACGAAGATAAATCATACATGGCTGCTGGCTCTTTTCTCTATATCCTACTCATGAGTTCCTCACTCTCAACTCAGAGGCAGAAGGGCCAAACCTTCAAATATATTTGTATTTATTTTTCTTAAACCAGGGATTCTCAATCTGATGTTGTTGGACTACAACTCCCATCATCCCCAGCCACAATGGCCGAAATATGATGGGAGGTGTAGTCCAGCAACATCTGGGGAACATTTGGGGAAGAGAACTGTTCTTGTGGTAGTAAGCATGACTTGTCCCCTTAAGTTAAGCAGGATCTTCCCTGGTTGCATACAAAAGGGAGACTAGAAGTGTGAGCTCTGTAAGATATTCCCCTTAGGGGATGGAGCTGCTCTGGGAAGAGCATCTAGGCTCCAAGTTCCTTCCCTGGCATCTCCAAGCTAGGGCTGAGAGAGATTCCTGCCTGTAACCTTGGAGAAGCCGCTGCCAGTCTGTGAAGACAATACTGAGCTAGATAGACCAATGATCTGACTCAGTATATGGCAGCTTCCTATCTTCCTGTGTTCCAAGTTCCTGTGTTCCAACTCCTGCCTTAAACTATTAAAACTACCACTTGTTTGTTCCACTATTAGTGCTGCAGTGAATTGTGGCAATAATTTTAATTTTACATACTAATGGTCACCTCCTCTATCCCTTAGAATAGACCATGGGTTCTCAACCTTGGGCCCCCAGATGTTGTTGGACTACAACTCCCATCATCCCAACCATGTGGCTGGGATGATGGGAGTTGTAGTCCAACGTAATCAGTGGGACCAAAGTTGAGAACCCCTGCCTTAGCCGGTTGACCTCCCCTTTGCCATTTTCCCCTCTTTCTCAGTTTGTGTGGGTGTATTCAGATGAAAGGACATTCTCTGCCCCCCACACACACACCCCCTGGCCCAGTCTTCGGTTGTTTTATTGTAATTGTGCAACCCTTCTTTCCATTCTTTCTCTTCTTTCTCTCTCTCTTTCTTTTCAAAGTTTGTGTGCCCCTCTTTTCATTAAATATTGCAAAAGAAACAGATAATATAAAATGCAAAGTAGAACCATTTAAAATCACATGCAATACAACAAAGAAAAAAATTAATCCAAAGGAATACATAAAACCAACGCAAAAATTGTTTTTGTAAAAAAAATCAGCTCTGCAGAGGGCTAAGTGCTTTCTGAAACAAAAATGGCCTTTAACCTCTTTGAAGACAGAGGAGGAAGGGAGCCAGTCTAATTTCCCTAGGGAGGGAATTCCATGAAGGAGGGGCCAATGCAGAAAAGGCCCCATCCCTGCTGCCCACCAGCCAAAATTCCAGGGGCAGCAGACCAGAGATCAGGGCAGACCAGATATCAGGGCCTCTGTGGCTGATCTTAACGGCCAGCCAGGCTCATACAGGAAGAGGCCGTCTTTAAGGTAACCAGACTGAGCAGCTTCTGCAGTGCTCTATATGCCAACACCCATCACAGCAACCAGACTCCACCAGCAGACCCACCGGAAATGTCTGGACCTCAACATGGCCCCAGGCTTTCAATCTGCTCTAGGGTCTGCCCCCAAGCCCTAATAAGACAGCAGCATTCTTTAGTTCAATAGTTTAGTTGGCCATTCAAGATGGACACCCTAAGGCCAAGTTGCATTATACACATGGTCAGCTCCAGTGGGGGGGGGAATCCCCCCCCGAAAAGTAGCTTGCTCCCACCCCACTACCAGAACCCAAGGGGTATACTCGTGGGTCAAATGGGCCGCAACCCAAAATTTGGCTTTAAAAAAGCCAATCTGGCAAACTCCCATTCCTGTTTCAAAAATCGAATATGTGGGACACAGCTTGATTAAATGCCATCAAGTTGGTGTCGACTCTTAGCGACCACATAGATAGAGTCTCTCCAGGATGAGCTCTCTTCAAATTGGCCTTTAAGGTCTCTCAGTGGTGCATTCATTGTTGTTGCCATCAAATCCATCTGCAGCTTGCCCATCCATAAATGCATTTTGTCCCTTCTGTGCACCCCGCCTAAATTTTCTCTCTCTGGTGCCACCAGTGTGTTCTCTAATTTTTTTCATCGGTGTGTGGGATGAGTTTTGTTCTGGGTGGGAGTATCAAGGCAGTGTGTGCACACCTGCCTTCAGACTGGGGCCTTCCTGATTCAACCTGAGTGGGATCTACAGTTAATTGAGCGGACATTGGAAAACTTGTGAGTGCAGGCAGGTACGCACGCCTTAGAGGGAACACTGGGTGCCACCACCGATTATACAGCAATTCCTCATCTCCCTTGCTCCTGGATGAGCTCACCGTCACAGATTTGCAAGAAGAACTTAGCAAAGCATTTCTAATGCTAAGAGCAGGAAGGACTTCTACTCACACATCTGGAACACGCACTGCCCTACATCCTAAGAAATGCAAACAGTAGGGATGTGCACGGAACCGCATGGGGGAGACTCGAAGGCGGCAGGGGTGCTGCTTTAAGAGAGGGGGAGGGTGCACTTAACCCTCCTGCCGCTTTCCCCCCGCCGGCGTCCGCCCCATCGGGGTGGCAGCATACCTGCCTGCTGCGCTGTCGTCCCCGTTGTTCGGATATAACCAGAAGCATCCGTTGCACCTGCGCGTGCCAGCACAGTCGCACGCACGTCATGCATGCCCATGCGCATGTCAGGTACAGGCACGTACAGGCGCACTGGATACTTCCGGTTATACAGGGGCAACGGGGCGGCAGGGAGGTTCACTGTAGCTCCGATGGGCTTTGACAACAACGGACGCTGGTGGGGGGAAAGTGGCGGGAGGGGTATGTGCACCCTCCTCCGCTCTTAAAGTTAGACACCCCCTGCCGTCGAACTGGCAGAACTGCCAGTTCTTCGAACCAGTTTGGAAGGGCCTCCAAACTGGTTCCGTGCACATCCCTAGCAAACAGATGACTTTAGTAGAGAATGCTTTCCCAGCCAAAAGGCCGAATATTACTTTGCCTCCCGACCCACCTCACTTTTCATGTTTGGTGAGTATCTAAAAATATGACACCCACTGGGGATTGCAGCAGGTGTGGGGTGGGAGGAGAAGTAAGTTGAAGCCGGAGGAAAGTTAATTTCAAGTTAAAAGTAGCAAAAGAAATATATCAACCACAAAACCAGTCCAGAGTGCCAAAAAGAGAGAAGTGCCGTTACTGTAATTGGGCAGATGTGTTCAAAGAACACAGGCCACCCCAGGTGACCCCAAGAACAGGAGCTGCCACAGGCCCTTCACCTGTTGCCCTCCTGCTCACATGCCTCCTCCACGGCAGCTCCACAAGGACCACGGGCCTCTCTACTCTCTGCCCCCTCTTTCTCCTGCCACCACTGCCATCTCCCTGCTGGCTCATGGGGTGGTAAGTGGCTGGGTGGTCTGGAAGCAGCCCTTCCAGGCACTTACTACCCCATGAGCCAGCTGGGAAGTGGTGGGTACATATGTGCCCTGATGCCAACAATGCAGCATGTAGTAGTGAGCTGGTTGAAAAACGGTGGCGGAGGCAGCAGGGGCATAGCGCGGCCCCCGCTCAGGAACTAAACTAGCCTCCCTGCATCTGAAGTCAGACGCGGGGGGCGTGTCGGGGCCGCTCTCGCGGCCCCTGATTGGTCAGCGGCCCGGGTTCTTTGAACCCGTTGGCCCAATGGTGGCTCCGGCCCTGGGAGGCAGTGATGGGAGGGGAGGGGGGAGGAGGAAGAGGAAGAGGGAGAAGGAAGAGGAGGCAGGAGTGGGAAGAAGAGGAAGAAGCGGAAGAGGCAGGAGGAGGAGAGGGGAGGAAGAGGCAGGAAGAAGAGGAAGTGGGAGGAGGAGGGAGAGGAGGAGGAGGTGGCAGCAGTGGCAAGAAGAAAAGGATGGGCAGCAGCAAAGCAAGGGAGGTGTGGTGCAAATGGGGCTAGTGCTGGCCCTGCATGGCCATGGTGGTGAGCATGGGCTTGGCATGGCAGTGGGGGGCTTGGTGGTGGGTGAGCAGTGGCAGGCGTCACCCCAAAATACAACAGTGCCTTTGGCGCCGCAAAAAACAACCACAGGGGAGGATCTTCTTCTGCCTTGCACATGGCCCACTTCCGGGCTTCTTATGCCTCTGAAAACCTTCCTTGGAGGTTTTCAAGGACACTTGGGCCCTCCTCTATCAGGAACGCTGTTTTAGGGCAGGTCAAAAGCTGATTAGATAACTCCGGGTGGACAGAAGGAACTGCGAGGGAAACCATGAGATGATTTGCAATACATCAGCAATAGTCTGACTCCTGACAGCAACAACAGAAGGTTTCCCACCACCCACACAATTTGGCTGCTTGAATCTGTAATAATTCAGATGCAGATTTGTACTTGTACTTGGCCCCCATCAACCCTAAGAGCACCTCCCTGATTAATTCTTTATTGGTCCTGAATACTCTGCACGATCCCCCTGGGTGTTTTACACACAGCAGGCTTTACTGTGGGTTTACTGCCAGTTCAAACTTGCCAAAAAAAAAAACTGATGCAAAAAGTGGAATTTTTTTACCCTGGATATAAACCGGGATACACACTAACAATGAACACCCCAAATCATGTGTGAAGTGCTCCCTGATAGCTTGCAGGGATTTTGGGGTAAATCTTGCTGATATTTGTTTGGTATTCATAGGAACAACATAAGGAGCTGTTTTATACCGAGTTTGACCATTGATCCACCTAGCTCAGTAGTACTGTCTACACCAAGGTTGCTTAGGCCCCCAGATGTTGTTGGACTACAACTCCCATAATCCCCAGGCATGGCCTTTGTGGCTGAGGATGATGGGAGTTGTAGTCCAACAACATCTGGGGGCCCAAGGTTAAGAAACCCTGGTCTACACTGACTGGCAGCAACTCCTCCAAGGTTGTAGGCAGCAGTCTCTCCCAGCCCTATCTTGGAAATACCAGGAAGGCAACTTGGAACCTTCTGCTTGCACGCATGCAGATGGGCTTCCCAGAGCGGCCCCATCCCCTAAGGAGAATATCTTACAGTGCTCACATGTAGTCTCCCGTTCAAATGCAAACCAGGGCAGACCCTGCTTAGCAAAGGACAATTCAGGCTTGCTACCACAAGACCAGCACTCCTCCCCATTAGAGGCTAGTCATGGCTAGAGTCTGTGGGGGGAGATTATTTTGTGAAACAAAATACAAGGATGAGTGGGAAATTCACATTTTGTTTTGGCACAGCAAAGTACACAGTGACTCTCCCTCTTTTTCAAGGAAACAAAATACCCAGCGAAGCATTCAGATTCTGACAATACAGTACACTGAGCGGCTTATTCTCCCTCACTTCAGCTCTCCTATTCTCAGGGGTATCCCATTGCAAAGCTACTTGCATGGAAATTAATCCTCCTGATGGGAAAGGAGGGGTGCCTCCAACTGAACTCTGCATTTTAAAATTGCTGCATTCAAACCTACCTTCCAAGGGCCAAACTGTGACCTGAGAGGTCCGGGAACACATCTGCAACATACCTTTATTTGTTTGCATGTGTAGTTGTTACATTTCTATGCTGCCTCATCAACCATCTCTAGGTGGTTTACAAATTTGAACATTAATATCAGACATTAAAATAATAACATTAAAAACAATAGATCAGGACTGCTCAACTTGGGGCCCCAGCTCTTTTTGGACTACAACTCCCATAAACCCCAGGCACAGTGATTATGGGAATTGTAGACCAACATGTATAGGAGAATTGTAGGCCAACATGTGCAGAAGGCCAACATGTGAAGGAGGGAATCGTAGGCCAACATGCACAGGAGAACATGTGAAGCTGAGCAGCTCTGCAATAGATAAATAGACTTTCTTACAATCATTGACCAGTACATATATTAAAAAATGACAGTAATATCATACATTTTACTGCAGCAGTAGATAGCAAGGTCATTCACTCAAGCGAAAACTTTGTTCTACCCAGGTTTGGGAGCTCTGGGAGCTCCCAATCTTCGATTGTGTGTAAGCAAGGTAGGAGGAAAACTTGGTTAGGAGAGCTGGTCTTGTGGTAGCAGGCATGACTTGTCCCCTTAGCTAAGCAGGGTCTGCCCTGGTTGCATCAGAATGGGAGACTTGATGTGTGAGCACTGCAAGATATTCTCCTCAGGGGATGGAGCCGCTCTGGGAAGAGCAGAAGGTTTCAAGTTCCTTCCCTGGCTGCATCTCCAAGCTAGGGCTGGGAGAGATTCTTGCCTGCAACCTTGGAGAAGCCGCTGCCAGTCTGTGAAGAAAATTACTGAGTTAGATAGACCAATGGTCTCGGTATATGGCAGCTTCCTGTGTTCCTAATATGAAGGAAGCAATCCTTCAGTACCCTAGCGCTAAGCCTACTGAGATTCCCCCTTGATGTCAGTTTGTCCACTGAGGAAATCCTCTGTCCTCTGTGTTGTAAAGGATGAGGTGTGGCCTAGAAGTCAAACTCGTCCACACCATTTTACTGCACATCACATCCAGGCATGTGGCAGAAGTGAGAAAGACACTCTGGCCTCTGCTGTCAGCCAGAGAACTAAGAGTTTAGG
This sequence comes from Hemicordylus capensis, assembly GCF_027244095.1. NCBI lineage: Eukaryota > Metazoa > Chordata > Lepidosauria > Squamata > Cordylidae > Hemicordylus > Hemicordylus capensis. The sequence continues at coordinate 9,840,199 of NC_069659.1, forward strand.
TAGCTAATACCATCTATTGAAGCAAGAACATCAAGAAGGGCAGACCGACCTGGTCCCAACTGGATGCAAATATCCCTTTAGAAACACAGAATGCTGCCTGATACAAGCCTAGGGCTTGTGCATTCCGATCCTGGTTTAATATTCTGGCTTATTAACTGGCTATGGTTTGTACAGATCACAGTTTCCCATATTTGGACAGAATAGGAAACTGTAGTTTGTTACAAACCACAAATGGAAGCTTCTATTCTCCCGTCATGCTCAAAGTAGAAAGAGAAACATTCAAGCTGAAATCCAGCGGCGGCCTGGTGATCGATAGATAGATAGATAGATAGATAGATAGATAGATAGATAGATAGATAGATAGATAGATAGATAGATTTCAACAGAGATTTGTTTAAAAAAGGGAAAGGAAAGGAAAGGAAAGGAAAGGAAAATAACACACACTCTCTCTCTCTGGTGGGCCCCACATTAAGAACCACTGTTCTACAGGATCTCCACTGGGATAAACTTCCAAACAACAAAGCACAAAAGAGTTACTAGATAGAATACCTCACCACTTTTCAACAAAACGTCTCAAAGCAGTTTATGTAGAAAAATAATAAACTAAAAGATGCTTCCCTGTCCCCAAAGTGCTTAGAATCTGAAAAGAAAAGTAAGGTAGATACCAGCCACGGGAGGGATGCTGTGCTGGGGCTGGATAGGGCCAGTTGCTCTCCCCCGGCTAATATCAGATAATCACCACTTTAAAAGGTGCCTCTTTGCTCAGAAGGGGTCCTGCTACATACACCTCTCTCTCTCTCTCTCTCTCTCATATGTATATTACAAAATCCCTTTTTGAGCTATGTGTTCTTTATCAGGGACTGTGTGAGGAAATCAAGAAACATAAAAATAAAGGGAACCAACATATACAATAAAACAATAGATATACTCTCTTTTAATTATTACTTTCTATATACAGTATACCACCTTAAGTGGGGCAGCAGGGAAATGCTTGACTAACAAGCAGAAGGTTGCCAGTTCGAATCCCCGCTGGTACTATATCAGGCAGCAACGATATAGGAAGATGCTGCAAGGCATCATCTCACACTGCGCGGGAGGCAGTGGTAACCCCCTCCTGTATTCTACCAAATACAACCACAGGGCTCTATGGGTGCCAGGAGTCAAAATCGACTTGATGGCACACTTTATATCTACTATATTTCATTTTGAGTATTGATTCCCTTTGTTTACTTCTCTGTATCTTAATGTTCTTGCGCAGTCCCTGATGAAGAGCATCTAGCTCAAAATGTGTTGGGATTTTGTAATAGAGGGAGGGAGAGAATCAGCTGATCATTTCTTTTTGGGCTCTGCGTTTGGTGCTGCTCCCCCACCCCCATGCTTTTCTTTTTTGGGAGTTGTAGACCAACAACATTTGGGACCCCAGGCTTGAGAACCCCTGATTTAAACTTCATCCAAACCACAAAGGATCCGCTTTGCAGTGTACTGATTCTGCAGAAACGACCCACACAATCAGCTCCTGCCTACATAACCTCGGAACCATTACCCTCACTGTACGGAAACCATTAATGGAGAAGCAGCTCCCACATGGCTGGGAGAAAAGTGAAAGGTCCACTTCGTCATGTCTTGATGTGTGTGCAGGAGAAGGCGAGAGACAGACTTCCACATTCCCAGCACCAAGCATTTCACCATAGATTATTTTCTTTTTTTAAAAAAAGAAAGAAAGGAAAAAGGATAAGCCCCACTATTTATATTTGCATCCAATCAAAGGCCGGACTGAAATTCCAGTACAATACATTTATAATCCTTACAGTTGCAAAACAGGTTCCCATGAAGGAAGCAGACAGCCATAGGAAAAGCTTTTCATGGGATCAGCCGGTGTGAATGGCAAAGGCAGACAAGCAGAATATTAAGAGATGCAAATGACCGTTGCTTTCGGTTTTTTGCTGAGTAGACCGAAAGGCTGGGGAGAAGTAATATGTAATTAATTGCTCGATTCCAATTAAGTAATATGCTTGCTCGATCATGTCAAAAAATTTACAGATCAAAGTCAGACGTTGTAGGTGCCCATGAACAATGTGAACTGCAACGTTGCCCATGTTAGAACTTATTTAAGAACAAGTCCCACTGAATTCAGTGGAACCAATTTCCTAAGAAATATGCTCCTTAGCAATAGGGATGGTAATTTTTAACTGCAGAACTCAGGTAATGCTGAAACTGGGGGTTCCACCTGGAAGGGGCTGCCACGGTTATTTCCCACACCAGCAACATCCTCCAGGGAATTCTGAACTGTGGGTGCCAACACAGAGTAGATGTTTGAAGTGAAACTAACATTTCTTCCAAGTGGAATTTGAAGAGTATTTCCAGATTCCTCCTGAGAAGAAACTAGGACAAAAATTGGCTGAAACAACTGTCCTGCAGTGTGATGCAGGGAGGGAGGTACAGACCTGTCTGTGCTACTGTGGGGCTCTAACACACATGAAGACAGTGCTGTGCAAAAGGGCTGTTTCAGTACCCTTGCATGATTGCAGATCACACACTACTTGCATTGGGAACAACCAACCCCGCCCGCCCCCACCAAAGCCACAAATTAGGTCTAGGGGAAACAGGGGGGAGGCACACAATAAAAATGGAAGTTAACTATTTGGAAGCAATGTCATCAGACCATTTAAGAGAACAGTCTTTCAGTTCTTCAGATCTGCTCTCTGAAGACAGTGGTTCAGGTATGGGGTGCTTCTTGAACTTTTTGCATTATAAGACCAATGTTATATGGAGTTTCCATGTTAAGTAGCAGTGTACCTCTGAATACTAGGTGCTGAGGACAAATAGGGAAGTGCAATTGTCTCCACGCCTTGCTTGTGGGATTCTTGGAAGCATCTGGATGGCCACTGTGGGAAGCAGGAGGACCTTTGGTCTGATCCAGCAAGCTGATGTGGGATTCTGGACATTGCCAGACACTCAAGTGGCTGCCTGCTGCTGGCTGCCTGTGAGCCTCACAAACCCCCAAATTGAGGGGAACATAGGAAGCTGGCTCATCCTGAGTCAGACCATGGATTAATCTAGCTCAGTATTATTTACACTGACTGGCAGCTGCTCTCTCCAAGGTTTCAGGCAGGAATCTCTACCAGTCTTACCTGGAGATGCTTCCAGAGATTGAACCTCGGACTGCTGCATGAAAAGTAGATGTTTGCTCTACCACTGAGCTTACAGCTCCATCCCTGATTCACTGGTTCCTCTGCATGGGTGCAGCCCATCCATTTTTCTCTCACCTTCCAGAGAAGGCAGCCTGTCTGTTCCTATCTATTAGCACTTCTCCAAGTGGGCCTAAAAATACCATGGTAACAGCTGCCTAGGGAGATATAAAATAGGTACCACCTTCAGTTTAGCCTTTTCTCCCATCCTACAGAAAACCTCCAACTCCATGTACCAAGAACAAAACTGAGAATGTACTACATGGCTCTTGCGACTATGCCAAATTTGGCTTCCAGCACGGCATCCAGTAAATTGTTCAGGTTCCTGAGAATCTTGGCTTTGTTTGTAGTCCTCATTGTTGTGAAGATAAGCTTCCAAAATGTGAAGGTCAGGCCTGCTTAAAACTAGCTCAAAGCTGCTTAAAAAGAGAGGACAAAAAAGCCTTGGGACTTGACAGGCCAATAGAGTTATTGCAACATGAGTGTTTGTAGGCAAGAGTCTATTTTGTCACCAGCATCTTCTGAAGTCCGGGGTTTGAGGAACACTGAAGCCCTATTCAAACATTACATTGCACGAATGTATGGAATCTGTACACTCATATATGTGTTTGTAGCCTAATTGAGACATTATGCTGTACGAGTGTACAGATGTCTGTCCTCTCATACATGTGTTTGTGTGAATGACTGTACCTGTGTTCATTTTAAAAGTGAACCTGGATACTGGCCCTTCAAATGCCTGGTACAAATAGGAAGTGTACCTCTGTACCTGCATTCAACATAACAGATGAATGAGTGTACCCGTGTACAGATCTGTACCTGTGTACACTGTATACCTGTTGTATAAGTGTTGGAACATAACTTGGCTTTGAGACAGGCTGCTGTTGGCTTCAGATAGGGCTGCTAGGTCCTTCCCTGCAGAGAGCCAATACATGTAAGGGTTTGAAGGGTGTCAATTGAAGAATGTAAACCAGGCTTAATGCCAAATTGCTATATTAAATACCAGGATGGCATAAATGAAAGGGCCATGCAAAAACTGAATTCTAAGGGATCCAGTTAACTGGGCCATGGAGAACAATGCAGCAAAATGTGTGATGTTCTGCGCAATGTGCCTGAGCCTTGTGGTGTGTGCTCCCCCTCCCCTGTCTGCACAAGCCTTGGAAAAACTCTGCTTCTGATATCAGAGGAACATAGGAAGTGGAATTATACTAAGTTAGACCATTGGTCCATCTAGCTCAGGACTGTCTACAGGGGAGTAGCCTCATACGTGTTCTGTGAACGCAGGCTGCTGGATCGCCAGGAGCCACTGGGTAGGGATGTGCCTGGAACACAATTCGGCATCCGAATCGCGGGCACATCCCTTTAAAGCCGAGGGTTTTTAAAGGATGCATGTGTGGTGGCCATGTGTGTGCTGGCATCACCCAGGGGCAGCTGGGAGATACTCCACCGGCACGCAGGCATAGCTGGGGAGAGAGCTGGGATTACTGCAATGGTGGTGACTGGAAGGAGAGCAGGTATGGACCTGCTCTCCTCTGTGTTAAAGGGACTGTGTAAGCTCTTGGTTTTAAAGTGATGTGCCCGCGATTGGGACACCAAATCACATTTCAAGCACATCCCTACCACTGGGGCCCTGCTTTCCATCCAGGCCCCCATCACTGCATTCCAGACTAGTGTTACGCAGGTGCAACATGATGCACTGATGCATGCTTGCTGTGAAAGCTCTTTCTCAGTCCACATATGCAGAGAACTACGCAAAGCTATCTGCTGTTCTTGCGCAAGCACAACACTTGGGCAAACAGACCAAGGATGCAAGAGACTGAGCAGGCTCAGAGACGTGCCTTCGTTGGGCAGAGTGCATCTTTTTTTCATTGCATGAGTGCCGTGTTAGTCTGGCCAAATCTGGCAACACATAGGCCAGGCCTCCAGTATTCTTTCTACTCCAAGAGAAAGCTGGCCCCTTTTAACCCAGGGCTCTGCAGCTTTGGCCCTCCAGCTGTTCCTGGATGCTGTTTTATAACTGCTTCCCTTGTAAACACAAAATAATTTTAGGTGGATTTAACTAAGGCTTTATTCCAGAAACACTCCATGTTCTCCTTCTCCTGCCCCGCTGGGACAAACTTCCAAACAACAAAACACAAAAGATTACTTTTGTAGAATACAACGGACTACAACTCCCATCATCCCGGACATTTGGCCACTGTGGCTGGGGATTATGGAGCCAATAAGAGTTGGGCTGCCCTGCCTTCAGACATTTCCCTCCTTCTAAGGGAAGCAAGGAGTGGAGCCATACGCAAGAGTCCCCCTTGATCTGGGCCCATTTGCCTTTGATGGAGTTTTGCTTCTAAGCATGCCACCCTGTTTATTCCCGGTGCTCTCCTCCTAGTGGGACTGATGAGTCAGCAGTGATGAGTCATCTGAAGTGTGATCAACACTGTGGTTGTGAACTAGCACTCTGTGCTGGCTTGGTCTGCTATTTTTGTATGAGGTGGAAGAATGTCTTATGGCCACCCTCCTGTCAAAATTGTCAGCCCCTCATGGGGGCCTTACATAACAAAGCTGTTACTTGAAGTGTTATTTGAAGTACAGAAGGAGTGGGCAGACAGGGAGAAATAAGTTTGCCTGCAAGGGAGAGAGGGAACTTGATTTGTGTCTTCATTTGCAGCTGAAAACTCTCCAAGCAGTTAATAAGCCTCAGACGTATGACTGTTGCTTGACAGTCGTGATGATGTTGTTGGTACACTGCCATTTTGTTTCTTAAACAAGCCTGTTGTGTTTACATGGCCAACTACTACCATAAAGTGTGCAACTAGACACAAAATGTGAAGTACTGGGGGGAAATGTGCAGTCCCAAAAACATCTATTCAGTTTGGAAATTAGGAACATAGGACGCTTCCATCTACTGAGTCAGACCACAGGTCCATGGAGTTCAGCATTATCTACCCTGACTGGCAGAGGCCCTGCAGGGCTTGAAGCAGGAATCCTTCTCAGCGAAACCTGGAGTTGCCAAGTATTGGACCTTGGACCTTCTACACTGCCTGGCGGCAGCTCTCCAAAGCTTCAGGCAAGAGACGTTCCCAGCCTTATCTGGCGACACCAGGGATTGAACCTGTGACCTTCTACATGCTAAGCAGATGCTCTGCTACTGAGCTGCAGCCTCATCCCACAATTAGTCATTAAAAAGTTGTGTTATATTTAGCTGATGCAAAAAAAGAGAGACTAAGCATATGAAAAGTACAGCGAGTAGTCCAGGCTTCTCTAGAATCCCAGACTCTGATCCTGCAAGCAGGAGCAAATATCTGCCGCTGAACTGGAGTAGATTATGTTTTAGGATGCTTATGCAAACTTATTTCCCGCATCTCGGTATCGATCAATGGCCAGACCTTATGAGATTATCTGGCGGAATGTCTGAACATCAGGAGAGTTCATGTCACCAGCGTGGTGTAGGGTTAGAATGCTGGACGAGGACCGGGGAGACCCGAGTTCAAATCCCCATTCAGCCATGAAACTAGCTGAGTGACTCTAGGCCAATCACTTCGTTCTCAGCCTAACCTACCTCAGAGGATTGTTGTGAAAGAGAAACTCAAGTATGTAGTACACCGCTCTGGGCTCCTTGGAGGAAGAGCGGGATATAAATGTAAAAATAATAATAATAATAATAATGGTGATGATGGTGATGATGGTGATGATGGTGATGATGATGATGTCCAATAGCCAGAATGCCCAGGTGTGTTGTAGAGGCTCACACTATGCGTGCAAATTCCGATTACATACCACAGTGCAGTTCCAACCTTTGCTTTAAAAAAGCAAAAACAAAACCCTGCACCAAATACTAAATTAATTTGCTTTATGAACCAGACCAGCTTATGGACTGGTGGCCAGCTCTGTCTATCTAGCATCAAACTATGAGGTTAAGATGAGCTAAAGAAAAATAAGTATGTTCAGAATGTGTACACAAGTTTTTTGTTTTAAAATAAATATTATAGTGCACACTTAAAGAGACAAGCTTTATTAAATTAGTGCAGGGTTTCTTAACCTTGGGCCCCCAGATGTTGTTGGACTACAATTCCTATCACCCCAGACATGGCTTTTATGGCTGAGGATGATGGGAGTTGTAGTCCAACAACATCTGGGGGCCCAAGGTTAAGAAACCCTGAGGTGTTTGCCCAGAAGCATATATGGAACCGTTGCTGTAGCTCAGAGGTCTAGCACCTGCTTTGTATGCAGAAGGTGCCAGGTTCAATCTCTGGGGTCTCCAGGTAGGGCTGGGAAAGACTCCTGCCTGAAACCCTGGAGAGCTTTGCCAGTCAGAAAAGCCAAGACTGAGCTAGACAGATCAATGGTCTGACTCAGGAGAAGGCAGCTCCCTATGGGCATCAGGAGTATCCATAACTCAGTTGCAGAGCATCAGTTTTGCATGCAGAATGCCCCAGGTTCAGTCCTTGGTATCTCCAGGTACAGCTGGGAAATACGCATCTGAATCCTTAAATAGCTGCCGCCAGGCCATGCAGACCATACTGACCTAGATGAACCAAGGGACTGACTCAGTAGAAGGCAGCTTCTTACATTCATATGTGTCCACCTGCTAGAATCAGGGATGGACACAATTGTCTGGTTCTGCATTATGGCATTTTGACAAAGTGGAATGATTTCATTACACTCTGCCCAAACTCCAGAGTGGACCATGGAGACTAGAATGGCTTCTTCTGGGTTCACTCTTGGCCAGTGAAAAGAGGCCTCTCAGATGGCCCTCAGATTCAGCAGGGGAGGATTTTTTCCACCACCTCCTTACTATATCACAGACTTTCTATCCTAGCATGAGGCTCAAACAACCCAGACAGAAGTTCCTGGGGTGGACTCCTAGCGCCCTCCACATTCCAGGACAGAAGGTCTCCAGTACACAGAGGGGCTGCTGGGGAAAAGACAGCCTCTTCACTGCATCCCACTGAGGTGCAAAGGAGGATGTCTAATCCAGCTGCCTTCCCAGGCTACTCTAGGTTCTGCCAAGGCAGGGAGGCAAAAGCGCTTCTTCTTCCCTGCATGGGGCCTCCACTTACAGCTGGACAGCACCAGAACTTCTGGAGGAGATTTTGGAGATTTTTTGGAGGAGATTTTGGAAGAGCCGATGTTTTGCCCCACCTCTAAGAAGAACTTCCAGATTGCTTCCTTAACAGTGCAACATGATGGCTGTGCAGAGAAGTCTAGGTATGGACATTGTGGCTGGGAATGACAGGAGTTGTAGTCCAGCTTCTGGGGATGATGGGAGTTGTAGTCCCATAGTATCTGGCAATCCATGTCTGAGAACTTCTGGGTGACCTTGGAAGATGATGGGTGTTGTAGTCCAGCAACATCAGGGGGTGATGGGACTTGTAGTCCAACAACAGCTGGGGACCCACATTTGAGAACCCCTGTCGGACAGTATTACAAATCTTATATCCTTTTCTGAAAGACCTGGAAATGTTGTTATCCTCATGGATTCATAACCAGAGCATCTGAGAATGAGGGGGAGGAATCAGCAGACTTGACATAACCAGCTAAGATGTCAGTTTCACAAAAATCTGAAGAGAAAAAAATCCTTAAAGGGGCAAAAAAACACCCACCAAAAACCACCCTTACTGCCCCAATGTAACTTAATGGAGTGGAATGTTCACAGACTCAGTTCATAGACTGAGGGCAGTTAATAAACAACCAGGTGGGCAGAGCCAATGAAAGTCAATGGGAAGGAAGGGAGGAAAGAGGACTTGAACAAAAAGAGGGGAAATTTCTCAGCATGAACGATACTCCCTTAAGACAGTCACAACCCTTTCTGCTTCTGAGGGGCAAAGCTGCCTAAAACATTCACCGTGCTCAGGCTCAGGTAACACATGCACACCAGGAATATACTACAACAGTTTGTTGTGGGTCCATACTTGTGCTTTAAACACACCAAAAATGTCAGAACATTCACCTCCAAAAAATCAGTCATATCAAACTATTTAACTACCAGAGTTTTTGATCTCATATTCCCTTAGTGCCAGCAGTGTTCTGTAGAAAATAAGATTCTTTGCTCTCTACTGTGCCTGTGGGGTTTATGGCTGACAGAAAGTGTGACAAGTAACATGTCAAAGCCAGGAACAAAACAGCTCAAGAATTGGACCTGGACGTTAAATAAAAATTACATTTCCTCTGAACTCTGTGAAACAAGCAATAATCATAAAACTTTGTTGGCTGTTGAATTGCAGAGAGGAACTTAATCTGTCCAAAACTATTTAGAATCAGTCAAAGAATAATCAAAATGGAAGGGAACATTTATTATTTATTTATCAATCATATTTTTATACCGCCTGATATGTATATCTCTAGGTGGTGAGATATCTCTCTCTCTAGGCGGTGAGAACATTCAAGAGTGCAAGCAGTACAAAAATATTATTATTATTAGATAAATTATTAGATATTATTATTATTTCTTGTTTACACAGTCAGACAGGTGTTATTGACTGGTTTGTTTTATCCAGACATCGAGTCCTTCCCAAGGACCTGGGATGCCAGAATTTTATTATCAATATTGTTATTATTATTATAGATATCGTCACAAAATATAGGCTGTTCCCAGTAAAGTTGCTTTTTGTTATTGTTATTATTATTATATATGTTGGTTGGTTGTGCCGTCGAGTGTGATCACAGAGCCCTGTGGTTGTCTTTGGTAGAATACAGGAGGGGTTTCACCATTGCCTCCTCCCACGTAGTATGAGATGATGCTTTTCAGCATCTTCCTATATTGCTGCTGCCTGATATAGTTGTTTCCCATAGTCTGGGAAACATACCAGCAGGGATTCAAACTGGCAGCCTTCTGCTTGTTAGTCAAGCATTTCCCCACTGCGCCACTTAAGGTGGTTTGGGGACATGGGACTGTCTTATTTATGTCTTGTTTATGTTGCTATATAAACCGCTTTGGGAACTTTGGTTGAAGAGCGGTATATAAATATTTGTTGTTGTTAATATAATAAAATAATAATAATAAAATATATCAGGATGGGAGAAAGAGGTTGAAAAATGTAACCAACAAATGCAAGATCTAATAACACCAGAATTAATAAGGGAAAGAGCAAAGAAAATTAAAAATTGGACTGCACCAGGTGACGATGAACTGCATGGCTTTTGGCTTAAACACCTAACAAGCCTTCATAAACAACTATCAAAACAGTTCAATCACATTTTGCAAGGAGGTGATATTGAACAATGGCTAACAACTGGGAAAACTCATCTCATCATGAAAGACCCAGCAAAAGGTGCAGTTCCAAGTAATTATAGACCGATCACCTGCCTGCCAACCATGTTCAAATTATTAACTGGAATAATAGCAGATGAAGTGATGCAACACTTATTAACTAACGAACAGCTTCCAGTTGAACAGAAAGGAAATTGTCCGAACACCAGAGGCACAAAAGACCAGCTGCTGATTGACAAAATGATTTTAGAAAACTGCAAGAGAAGAAAAACAAATCTAAGTGTTGCATGGATTGACTACAAGAAAGCCTTCGACTCATTGCCTCACACATAGATACTAAAATGTTTCAAAACAACTGGTGTCAGCAAAAACATTCAGATATTTATTTAAAAAGCAATGAGCATATGGAGTACACAGTTAACAATCAATGATGAGACACTTGGACAGGCTAGCATTAGAAGAGGTATTTTCCAAGGGGACTCACTATGCCCTCTGTTGTTTGTAATTGCCATGACGCCACTTTCACAAATACTAAACAAAACAGGCCTCGGATACCAAACATCTAAAACATCAAGTCAAATTAATCATCGGCCTTACATGGACGATCTGAAGTTGTATGGAAAGTCCCAGTCAGAAATCGAATCACTGCTAAACACTGTCCGTATATTCAGTAGCGATATAGCAATGGAGTTTGGACTAGACAAGTGTGCTGCATTAATAATGAACAGAGGGAAAATAAGAAAATCAGAAGGAATAGAACTGCCCAATGGAAGCAAGATCAAGAACCTGGAAGAGAAAGAACCTTACAAATACTTGGGCATTCTCCAGTCTGATAACATCGCACACACTTAAGTTAAAAGAAAAATTGGAAGTGAATACATCAGGAGAGTTAGAAAAATCCTCAAGTCCAAACTCAATGGCGGGAACACTATACATGCCATAAACACTTGGGCTATACCTGTTATCAGATACACTGCAGGAATAATAGACTGGACCCAGGCAGAGCTAGAGACGCTAGATCGTAAGACCAGGAAAATCATGACCGTCAATCATGCTCTGCACCCCCACAGTGATGTAGATAGGCTATACCTCCCTCGCAGCTCAGGTGGAAGAGGAATGCTGCAAGTCCATCAAACAGTAGAGGAGGAGAAAAGAGGCCTTGAAGAATATACCAAGGACAGTGAAGAAGATGCACTTCAAATGGTCAATAATGAGAAACTATTCAACACCAATGAAACAAAGCAGGCCTACAAGAAAGAACAAGTCAAGAACTGAGCAGAAAATTGGAAAAATAAGCCACTGCATGGTCAATATTTGCACAATATAAGTGGAAAATCAGACATCACCAAGACCTGGCAATGGCTGAAGAATGACAACTTGAAGAAAGAAACAGAGGGTTTAATACTGGCTGCACAAGAACAGGCACTAAGAACAAATGCAATAAGAGCAAAAGTCAAAAAAATCAACCACAAACAGCAAGTGCCGCCTTTGTAAAGAAGCAGATGAAACAGTGGACCACCTAATCAGCTGTTGTAAAAAGATCGCACAGACTGACTACAAAGAAAGGCATGACAAGGTAGTAGGGATGATACACTGGAACATCTGCAAAAAATACAAGCTACCTGTAGCCAAAAATTGGTGGGACCATAAAATCGAAAAAGTGGTAGAAAATGAAAATGCAAAAATATTATGGGACTTCCGACTACAAACAGACAAACATCTGCTACACAACGCACCAGATATAACTATAGTCGAGAAGAAAGAAAAACAAGTTAAAATAATTGACATAGCAATACCAGGGGATAGCAGAATAGAAGAAAAAAAAATAAAAAAAAATCACAAAATACAAAGATCTACCATTTGAAACTGAAAGGCTGTGGCAGAAAAAGACCAAAATAATCCCAGTGATAATTGGCGCCCCCCTGGGTGCAGTCCCAAAAGACCTTGAAGAGCACCTCAACACCATAGGGGCCACAGAAATCACCACCAGCCAATTACAAAAATCAACTTTACTGGGAACAGCCTATATTCTGCGCGGATATCTATAACAGCAACAACATTGACAATAAAATTCAGGCATCCCAGGTCCTTGGGAAGGACTCGATGTCTGGATAAAACAAACCAGTCAATAACACCTGACTGTGTAAACAAGAAATAATAATAATGTCTTTTTTCTGCTTTCCATCTAGGGACAGCATGAAACATATGTTGTTGCAGCAGCAGCAAAGCCAAGTTGAGGCTGCTGCATTTGGAACAAAAAAGTAGCAGAACCGAACAGACTGTTGTCTGGAATACATTGCAGATATGTTTTTATTTTATTTGTTGATTATTTTATTTTTATTCATAAAAGTACACTACTAATAAGAAGTATATCATTTAATCAATGATATATTTAAATGCCATCTAGCCATCTATATAAAAGCCTTAGGTGGTACGTGACAAGCCCCGCCCATGCAGTGCTTAACCAATCGGGGCACGTGTGGGCGGGGCTACCGAGGCCAGCCGGGCCGGCATCTCGGTTTGGAGAGGGTGGTGGAGCTGGGCGAGAAGCCCGGAAGAGGCTGGCTGGCTGCAGCAAGGAGCATAAAATAAAACCCCCAAATCAAAACGAAAGTCGAACGCAAGAGAGAGAGCGAGCAGCACGGGCCCAAAGTGGCGGGATGCATCTGTGCTGACTCTCCCTCGGACTGAACGGGAGCAGCAGTAGCTCCCAAAACGAAAGCACGTGGCCCTCCCCGCCCACTCAAGGGAGGGCGGATGACTGGGGCTTGAGGAGAGCAGCGGATCGCGAGAATGCCACCGCTTAACCGCCTTCTGGATCGCTCCCTCTCTCCGCGCAGTCTTACGCCGACACAAGCCCCCCCCCCCCCCCCCCGCCCGTGCACTATTCAGAGGGAGCCTTTGCCATTCCAGCGTTTGCAAGAAGCACCCTTCCTAGGCGGCTAAGGAAAGCAGCCGGCCGGCCCCGGTGTTCATGGGCTTGTGAGAAAACCCACAAGGGAGGGGAAGAGAGAAGGGAGGGGAGAGAGAAAGATGGGAAGAGAGGGGGAGGAGAGAGAAAAAGAAGGGAGCGGATGAAAGAGGGAGGGGAGAGAGAGCGTGTGTACTCGAAATAAAAAACGAATGGGAAGCGAGAGCCAATGGCGGGGGTGGGGGCAGCCTGTGGCATGGGACAAGGAGAGCAATAAAGAACTAGCACGCAGATGCTCTGCACTAGTACATATGAATGCGTAATCTCATAATGCAAAATACAATAGATAGCATCCACAGTTGTCCTTCATTTGGAACTGGAGTGCTTGCTTCCACATAGGAGAGCTTACACTGGACTTAGGATACTCTGGTGTATCCTGGAGTAAGGATACTCTGAGGTAAAGACTAAGGACAATTGTGGATGCTACCCACTAAGTTCCTAACATATACTTTAATCCATTTCCATAATTCATTATATCTATCTATCTATCTATCTATCTATCTATCTATCTCTCCCTGTAGAGATCTACTCCATCCTTTCACTTTCCATCTTTAGGAAAGTAAACTGAAGACCAGGGATCTCCAAATGCAGCCTCCTGCAGATGTTGGCCTACAGCTCCCATAATTCCTGGCTACTGGCCATTGTGATTAGGGATGATGGGTGTTGTAATCCAACAATGACCATGCCTTTTACCCAGGCTTTTTCTCAGGGGAAGCGGGAGACCTGCTGACCAGAGTTTTAATATTGCTGCTGTGATTTCATTTTCTGCTGGACTTTTTCTGCTATGATGAATTGGATTTCCCTTTTTAGACTTTGCTTTTTATTTTTTATTATGGTTTTATTGTTTTTATTATATTTTGCAGGGGTGGCCAACCTGAGGTTCTCCAGCTGTTGATGGACTACAATGTCCATCATCCCCAGCCACAATTAAATGCAGATAAGGGTTATAAAAGCTGTAGTCCAAGCACAGCTCTAAGTTGCTTCCCCCTGATATATGGGTCTTAATATTGTACACTGCCTTGGGGCCTTTTAGCAAAAGGTGGTCATATACAGATTTGAGCGCAGTTCCTATTGAATGTTCCTACCCAACATTACAGAGGAATTAAGCATTGGGAGCGAGGCTGAATCAAATCACAGGCCCAACAGAAAACAAAGCAGTCAATTAAACATATATGACATACCCATGGTGCTGCACAAGGGTGTGCTTCTACTACTACTTACCCTTGCACAAGCAGATGTTGTGAAACACTTGCATTGGAGGATAAGAAGTGGCAGACAGTCTATCCAGCTCTTGTGTCTTTAACGCCAGCTTGATTGGCAGAAAGTGGCCATTTTCAGGGCATGGAGAGAAATGTTGTCACCTGCTAATATCTGTTGCAAAACCTGGCAACTTGAGTTACATGCTTGAATACAACCCCACGAAAGAAAAAAAGTCTCCCCAAACAGACAAAATATGAGTGCCAGGGAGGACCATAATCTAGTGAATATCTGTTTGTTGATGATCAGTGTAATCAGGCCTGCTCAGCTTCGGCTCTCCTGCAGATGTTGGCCTACAACTCCCATAATCCCTGGCTATTGGCTACTGTGGCTAGAGATTAAGGGAGTTGTAGTCCGAAAACAGCTGGGGGGCCTAAATTGAGCAGGCCTTGTACATGGTGCCTTATAGAGTTGCAGATTATATATATATATATATATATATATATATATATATATATATATATACACACACACACACACAAATACATACTGTATAGACCAATGGTGTGACTCGGTATAAGGCAGCTTCCTAGGTTCCTATGTATTGTCATCAGTTCTGTCTATAAATTCAGTGGAATCGAGTGGTACAGCTCTTCCTAGATTATACCACTTCAGAAAGAAAGGGGTTGGGTTGCATGATTGAATGCCCCCTCTCCCCTTCCAGCACTCACATCATCCACAGACATGGTTTTTGTGGCTGAGGAGGATGGGAGTTGTAGTCCAACAACATCTGGGGGCCCAAGGTTAAGAAACCCTGCCCTAAACAGTTGCCCATCATCATCATCATCATCATCATCATTGAAAACATGCTCAGTTTTACCCAAGAAACTTGGTGTGGTGTAAATAGTCTCCACTCCACCCCATTTGATCCTCATAGCAACCTTTTGAGCATGTTAGTCTAAGACTAACACTGCACATTTCTGGACATCCAACTACAAGTCCCATCATCTGCCAGCCACAGTGGCCAATAGTCAGGGATGATGGAAGTTGTAGTGCAATATCTGCAGTGGGGGGCGGGATCTGTGCAGCCCTGGTCTAATGATCAGCCAAAGATTACCCACAGAGATACATGGCTGAGTAGGAATTTGAACTTGGGTCTCCTCAGTCTTCATCCAAAACTTTAATCCTGCACTGCATTGGCTTATGGTGGCAAACCACAGTCTACACCAGGGATTCCCAACTTTGGGTCTCCAGATGTTGTTGGACTACAACTCCCATCATCCCCTGCCACCATGACAATTGTGGTGAGGGTGATGATGGGAATTGTAGCCCCAGGGGCGTAGCTAGGGGAGAGGGGGCTCATGTTTGCCCCCTCCCTGGCGGCCCCTTGGAGTGAGGGAGGTAATGAAGAAAATAGGGAGGGCTGGACCTGGGGGCTCGGGCTCTTTGAACTCGTCTGCTCAGTTATAGCAACACCCCTGAGTAGCCCAACAACATCTCGGGACCAGGCATCTAGGGGACGCATGCCCTACATGGTGCCACGTCTCTTCGTCTAACCCTAATGCCCTTCAAAATCCACTTTTTCCACATGGCCTTGAATTTACTAACCAAACAAGAATGTGCAGTGCCATCTGCCAACATTTCTCTCTCTCTCTCTATTGCTTCCCTATTGCCTATTTCCGTTTGCGAGGTCCTTGGGAACAGAGACTGGTTATAGGAACATTGGAAGCTGCCACATACCGAGTCAGACCATTGGTCCATCTAGCTCAGTATTGCCTACACAGACTGGCAGTGGCTTCTCCAGGGTTGCAGGCAGGAGTCTCTCTCAGCTTCTACCTGGAGATGCCAGGGAGGGAGCTTGAAACCTTCTGCACACAAGCATGTAGGTGCTCTTCCCAGAGCGGCCCCATATCTTATGGTGCTCACATGTGTGGTCTCCCATTCAAATGCAAACCAGGGTGGACCCTGCTTAGCAAAGGGGACAAGTCATGCTTGCTACCACAAGATGGATGCAAAAGCTGGACTTTGAAGAAGCAAGCTAGAAAAAGTATTGACGCTTTTATTCATTCATTCATTCGATTTCTATACCGCCCTTCCAAAAATGGCTCAGGGAAATAATAAATAAATGAGATGGATCCCTGTCCCCAAAGGGCTCACACTCTAAAAAGAAACATAAGACAGACACCAGCAATAGTCACTGGAGGTACAGTGCTGGGGGTGGATAGGGCCAGTTACTCTCCCCCTGCTAAATAACGAGAATCACCACGTTAAAAGGTGCCTCTTTGCCAAGTTAGCAGGGTTTTGAACTTTGGTGCTGGAGAAGACTTTTGAGGATACCATGGATGGCCAGGAAAGCAAACCAATGGAGCATAGAACAAATCCATCCAGAATTTTCACTCGAGGCACAAATGATGACCAGGCTCAAACTATCATACTTCGGACAAACTATGCAAAGACCCAGCTCCCTTGAGAAGTCCACAATCCTGGGAAAAGTTGAAGGAAAGAGAAGAAAAGGACGACCAGCAGCAAGGTGGATGGACTCGATTACGGCAGCAATGAATGCTGAGAGGAGAGCTGGTCTTGTGGTAGCAAGCATGACTTGTCCCCATAGCTAAGCAGGGCCTGTCCTGGTTGCATCTGAATGGGAGACTTGATGTGTGAGCACTGCAAGATATTCCCCTCAGGGGATGAAGAAGCTGCTCTGGGAAGAGCAGAAGGTTCCAAGTTCCCTCCCTGGCTGCATCTCCAAGCTAGGGCTGAGAGAGATTCCTTCCTGCAACCTTGGAGAAGCCACTGCCAGTCTGTGAAGACAATACTGAGCTAGATAGACCAATGGCCTGACTCAGTATATGGCAGTTTCCTATGTTCCTATGTAATGCACCAGAGACCTTAAGTGGAAGGCAGATCATCCTGGAGAGAAACTATCTATGTGGTCACTAAGAGTCGACACCGACTTGAAGGCACTTAACCAACCAACCAACCACAAGACCGGCTCTTCTCCCCAGACCCAAGTCTAGGTGGTGGCTGTCATGCCTAGTAGGACTGCATTCTCCTTTGTGTCTGCTGGGTGCAAAGGAGACAAAAAAGGAGGGTTTTCCAGTGACCTGGTCAGTGGAGGAATTAACGAAGTATCTGCCAACATTCCTGAGTCTTTGCTGCCCTCTTGTGGGCAAGTATTTGCAGAGCTCTGGCACCATGAATGAACATCTGAAGCTGCCTTCTACTCAATTGGACCAGCTGGGTCAGTCGCCCTGAGGTCTGCTCCAGCATATCAACCCCTGCCGCTTTCCCCATTACATCGTGACCGAAAAATGTGCCTGTTGGATTTCTGTCCCCCAGACAGCTATTGAAAAGACAGGCGCCTTCCTAGAAAGATTACTGTGATGATGCATTGGTGCTACTGTGAAGTGGTGATAGGATTTGCCAGCAGGGTTTAGTTTTCCTTCCCCCTTGACAGAGTTTCTGCCTGTGCCTTTAATAGCATGTGCGACAGGCAGAAATGAAACAGGTGCAGTTTACTCCGGAACAGCATCCCGACAAAGCGGCGCCAGATAATCATGCTGCCCAGCACACCCTTATTAAAGGCACGAGGGCGAGAATGGGGCAGCTTATGTTTTCTATGTGATTTTGAAAAACGTACAGCCCGCCTCCCTTTAATTCGAAGCCTTCCAGCCCCCCTAAATGAATTTCATTGGTTCCTTCCCTCCCCCCCTTTTCCTAATGGTAAAGTCCTTAGAGCGCGAAGGATATATCAGTGGAGGCTCCCATGAGAGGTGTAGGGGGGGCGCCGATAACAATCCCGAACTCTTTCTCTCTCCCTCCCTCCCTGCCTCCCTCCCTCTGAGAAAGTCCGATGCCCGAGCTCGACTCCCTCCCGCCCTCTTCCCACGTGACCGGCTCCAACGGACTCTCTGCAGAAAAAAACTGCCGCTTTTTTGAATGTGAGGCACGAGGAGCGAGGTGGATTGCGCCTGCGCCTCGGGGCCTGTGGCCCGCCCCTCTCCGGGCACGTGCCCTGCTGAACCGTTGTCGTCGGGCCTCTTTGGCGCCCCCTTTTGGCGCCTTTTTTGGTGGCTGTTTGGAACTGAGCGGGAAAGCTTGGCAAATTGGGGAGGGGGGCGCACAGGATTTAGGGGGGAGGCAGGAGGAGGGGCTTAGCCTGGCAGCATGAGGGATAGGCTTAAATCACCTTGAAACTGGGGCAGGGAGCGGGGTTTCCCCTGGAAATACATAAACTGACAGAGGATAACATTTAACCCAAAGGGGCTGTTTAAATCTCCCAAAGTATATGGGCTGTTTTGACCCCTTCCACTCATACAAGGGGGAAAGAGCTTCCCCCCACACTGGACAAGGGGGGAGTGGAACTTCCTCAAGCTCTCTGAGAAGGAGACCACTGATAAAAAGTGGACTTTAGATATTGTAGTAGCAGTAGCAGTAGCAGACGGGGTGAGGAAAAGGGGGTGCTTCTGAGGGCTCCTCTCACACTCAAGTCCCTAATAAGGAAAGAGACTTCGCTTTCATAAAGGATTTTCTGATCCCATCCCAAAAAGGAAGGCGGCCTTTATACCTTGGCAAGGGCTAGGTTGGTGACATTCCTTGGATAAAACAGAATCCTAGTAAGAAGTGCTTTGATGCATTCAAGGCAGAGAGGTGGTGACTCATTTATTACTATAGGGCCTGGCTTCCAGGACAAGAGGGCAAATATAGAGGTTGAAGGGGGAATGGGGGGATGATACCCCCTCACAAAAGGAAGTTAATTCAGATTTTCTGAGGAGGAGTGACTTTGGGTCCCTCCTAAGTGGGGCGCATTGAAGAACTTTGATCAGGAGTGCTGCTTACATTCCTTAATTACAAGAGGCACTTTGACCCCTAATAACAAAAGAGATACACTGAAGCAGTGCAGGAGAAAATTAACCCCACTCCTGCCAGAAGAGTGAGCTTGATGACTCCCTAAAAAGAAAGCAGGGATAACTGGACTACCAGAAAAGCCGGGGCTAATTTGGCTGCAAAAAAAGTGTTCAAAAGAAGGCATAACCCTGAATAACATCCTAGCCTGTCTAGGAACAGCAGAGTTTCATCATGCCCAAGGAGGCCATCTTTCTGGTGCTCGGGTTACAGCTGGCCACCATGCTTCTGGCAACAGGGCACATGATCCTGATCCGCACACTCGTAAACCGGCGGGAGGCCCGGCTCTTCCTGATGGAGATGACTGCCACTTTCCAACTGTGCACCTGCAATGGCTTCTTGCTCCTTCTGATGGACATACATCCCCAAAACCAGTTAATTATTACCTACATTTATGTGCTCACCACTGTGCATTACATCCTGACTTTGAATGAGAACATCAGCAATCCTGCCTGCACCTTCCTATATATCCTGCGGAAGGGCATCTCAGTGAGGCTGGGCAGTCTGAAGATAGTGGCTCAGTTTGTCGGGGCCGCTATAGCTAGACTTTACTTCAATGGGATCTACTCACTGGGAATCAGCTATCAGTTCTCTGAACCCAAATGCAATCCTCACCAAGCAGATTTCTTTAAAGCCTTTTGCATCGAGCTTGTGACCTCCACCATGTTCCAGCTGGCCATGCTGACATCAGAACAGCAACAGCTCTCTTTCAGAGCCAACAGGCTTGCTTTCGTCATCACCTCCGTGGTGTATACAGGTCTGTTATTGTCCTTTCTTTCCTCCACTGTCTCAAATAGTAACTGTGGGCAAGATTATAATATTTGAAGCATCCGCTTGTCAACTAGCAAAGCTTTTTAAAAAGTTATTATTCATAGCTCACCCTTCCTCCAAGCCTCCTGAGAGTGGCAGGCATCCTTCTCCTCCCTTATATCCTCACAACAACTCTGTGAGGATAGGCTATACTGAGATATACTGACCCAAGATCACTCAGTGAATGACATGGTTTAGTGGAGATTTGAACCCAAGACTCCCTAGTGTTAATCCAACCATCTACTTAGTACACTACATTGATTCAGAAGATGCCCTCCAAACTGTGCAAACTTATATGAAATTGGCCAGTAAAAGATGGCCTTTGGCTGAATATGTGGGCAAGTGTCAGCTCCAGCTTCTTTTTCCAGTAGGATTTGCCCTACTTTTCTTTCTTCTTGTGACCTGCTTCCTCCTCTTGTCCACTCCACTTCCTCAAGTCCTTCAGTGTCACTTAGTTGTGCTCACCTATGTATATCCATATTCTGTTTTCTTAACCCTTTGCCTCCAGGCTAGCTAAGATGGTAGTCTTCTTTACCTCTTAGTGAGTGTATGTTGGCTGTTAGGGATGCAAACAGGTCTGCATTGAGGGTGAAGCTTGGGATGATGCCTGCTGATATTAAAAGGGTATTGACATTCACTGAAAGCAAGGGACACACATTTCTTGGGAGAAGAAGCATGTGGGGGTGGGGCTTTTCCCCCAAGGGAAAAGTTGCATGTTCCCCAAACACAATCTGTTACCTTTCCTTCCTTTTCAGCTTTCAGAGGGTACATCTTCCAGCTGTGCCAGTGAAGTGATTCAAAAGAAGACTGCAGAAAGTCGAACAGACTCAAAAGCATGGGACATTTTTAGATAAAAAAGACAATAGATAACACAAAAATTAGTGGTGTGGAATAATGAGTGTCCCAACACCCAACATTCTGCCACCGCACTGCCTTTTCTAGTTACATGTTTGTTTGTAGTTGGACCCTACACTTAGCCACAGGGTTACAAAAACCAGTAGTTTTGTTCATTCAGTAATTGTAAGCACAGCTATAAGAAGCTTAAACCACAAACTCCTTCACCACAAATAATATGGCACAAATGCCACAGAAGGCATTCTGCAATGGCACATTCTGCACAGTGTAGGCTGACTAAAGAAGGGTTTGCAAACAGCCTTCTGTGTCCCAGCGAAGCAGTGATGTAGTCTTTTTGCACAGCCAAGTGGGTGTGGAGGGGAGTACTTTTGCGTAGCCCTCATGGACATATTTTTCAAAGCAGAAAGGTATTTTGCAGTGAGGAAAGAAGCGAAAAATGCTCCCTCCCCCAGTGCCCACTGGGCTGTGCAAAAAGCCTTCGCTGTTGAGATGCTGAAGACTTTGCAAACATGCACCCCTTCTCCTATTGACCTGATGCTTTACAGAATGCAGGCAAATGATTTCTGCACCAAATCTGTGAACAATAAACGATGGGGTATCTGCCTCTGAAGAATATGCAAACCATTTGTGCCACATGGATGGGATGGTATATAAATGTAATAAGTAAATAATAATAAATAAATGGACAACATTATAAACAGGACCATGTACACCACTCTGGGTGCCTTGGATGAACAGTAAGTCTTTTTGGTTGTGGCCCCTAGGCTCTGGAATGCCCTCCCAGAAGAGCTTCACCATGCTCCCTCACTTAGGGTTTTTAAAAATGTTCTTAAAACCCACTTGTTCAGAAAGGCTTTTTAATGTGTTTTATTACAGCTCAGTTGGTTCTTAATTTAAATTTAATTTATGTATTTATTGCATTTTTATACCACTCCATCCAAAGGCTCTGGGCACTCTGTTTTAATTGTTTTATTTATTTATTTATTTATTTGATTTGATTTGATTTGATTTGATTTGATTTCTATACCACCCATTCCCAAAAATGGCTCAGGGCGGTTTACACAGAGAAACAACAAATAAATAAGATGGATCCCTGTCCCCAAAGGGCTCACAATCTAAAAAGAAACACAAGATAGACACCAACAACAGTCACTGGAGCTATTGTGCTGGGGCTGGATAGGGCCAGTTACTCTCCCCCTGCTCAATAAAGAGAATCACCACGTTAAAAGGTGCCTCTTTGCCAAGTTAGCAGGGTTTGCCAAGTTAGCGGGGTTAACATTGTGTTTTATTTCTTCTATGGCATTAAATTTTATATTACTTTTATTGCTTTATTGTTGTGAGCTGCCCTGAGCAGTATTGTACTGGAGGGACAGAATATAAATATTTATTATGATTACTCCTTATTCACACAGTCAGACAGATGTTATTGACTGGTTTGTTTTATCCAGACATCGAGTCCTTCCCAAGGACCTGGGATGCCTGAATTTTATTGTCAGTATTGTTGTTGTTGTTATAAATATCGTCGCAAAGTTCTAGCTGGCTGGTTGCCAGCCCCCCAGACTGTTGAAGAGTTCCACCTGCGGCTTGTGCCAGGCCTTTTTCATATATGTGTTTGGGCTCTCTTGAGGGGGATGGTGCTGGGAGTGTACCCAGTGTTTCTGGGGCAGCTATTACTGTTGTGGTGGGGAATAGAAGAATTGGCGCTGGCAGAGCAGCTGGCCGTTACAGGGGAAGGGAAATCAGTAATTTAGTTCCAACTGTTCTGTCAACTCTCAGGCCTCGGGGAGCAGCCCCAATGACCCACAGAGTCTGGCCTTGCTCCTCTGTAATGCCAGGTCAGTTCAGAATAAGACCGAAATTGTCAATGATCTGATCGTGGATGAGGGAGCTGACCTGGCATATATAACAGACCTGGATGGGGGAGGCGAGTGGTCCAGTGTGGGCTCAGCTTCTCCCACCAGGTTATTCTGTCGTGGAGCAGGCTAGAGGATGTGGGCGGGGTGGTGGTGGTGTGGCTGTGGTCCATAAGAATACCATTTCCCTTACCAGGGCCCCTGTGAGACAGCTGACTTATATCGAGTGCATATTTTTGTGGCTGGGAACGAGGGATAGATTGGGGATTCTGTTGGTGTACCGTCCACCCCGCTGCCCAACCGACTCCCTAACTGAGCGGAGCTGGTCACGGAGTTGGTGTTGGAGTCTCCTAGACTTTTAGTGCTGTGGGACTTCAATATCCACTTTGGGACTGGCTTGTCTGGTCATAGCTCAGAAGTTCATAGAGGCCATGACAACAATGGGCCTATCCCAATTGGTTTCTGATCCAACTCACGTTGCTGGCCACACACTTGATTTGGTCTTTTGTTTGGATCAGGGGAGTGTTCCGTGGGTGGGGGATCCTGTCGTCTCCCCATTGTCATGGACGGACCACTACCTGGTTAAGGTTGGTCTCACAGCTGCTGGACCCAGTGGGATTTCAAAAGGCCTTGGAGGATTTTGACGTTGGTGTGGCCAGTGATTCTGTCGATGCCCTGGTGGGAACCTGGAACAGGGAACTCATCAGGGCAGTAGACATTATTGCTCCTAAGCGTCCCTTCCAATCTGCTTCAGAAATGGCCCCTTGGTATACTCAAGAGTTGTGAGGGCTGAAGCGGTTGGGTAGGCAACTAGAGCGCAAGTAGAAGAGAACTCGGTTCGAATCTGACAGGATACAGCATGTGACCCATTTGAAGAGTTATGCGGTCGTGGTGCGTGCGGCAAAAAAGAGCTTTTGGTCTGCATGCATTGCGGCTGCAGGTTCGCGCTCAGCGGAGCTATCCCGGGTTGTGAGGGGTTTGATTTCTGCTCCTTCTACTTCAAATCAATCCCTGGGGTCATTCTGCTGTGATGCCTTTAATGAGATTTTTGCAAACAAGATCTCCTGTATTCAGGCCGACATGGACTCCACTGTTTTTGCAGGGTTTATGGAGGAGGTGTCCAGCAATCCCTCTTGCAGTATTAGATTGGATCAGTTTCAGTCTGTGACTCCTGAGCATGAGGACAAGCTACTTGGGGCAGTGAGGCCTACCACCTGTTCTCTGGATCCTTGCCCGACTTGGCTGCTTCTATCTAGCAGGGAGATTGTTGGAGATGGCCTAGTTAATATAAAAGCATCACTGAGGGAGGGTAGGGTAGGGTACCCCCTTGTTTGAAGGAGGCATTGATTAGACCACTCCTAAAGAAGCCTTCTCAGGATCCCTTAGTGATGGACAGTTACAGGCCAATCTCCAATCTCCCTTGGTTGGGCAAGGTGATTGAGAGGGTGGTGGCCGACCAGCTCCAGGCAGTCTTGGAGGAAACTGATTATCTAGATCCATTTCAAACTGGCTTTAGGGCTGGCTATGGGGTTGAGACAGCCTTGGTTGGCCTGATGGATGACCTTTACCGGGGAATCGACGGAGGGAGTGTGACTCTGCTGGTTCTTCTGGATCTCTTGGTGGCATTCGATATCATCAACCATGGTATCCTTCTGGATTGCCTGGGGGAGTTGGGGATAGGGGGCACTGCTTTGCAGTGGTTCCGCTCCTATCTCCCGGGAAGATTCCAGATGGTGGAGCTTGGTGACAATTGCTCTTCAAAATGGGAGCTGCTATATGGAGTCCCCCCAGGGCTCCATTCTGTCACCAACGCTTTTTAATATCTACATGAAACTGCTGGGTGAGGTCATTAGGAGATTTGGTGCTGGGTGTTATCAGTATGCTGATGACACCCAAATCTACTTCTCCTTTTCATCTTCAGGATGCTTTCCCTCCCCACTGGCTCAGCGGTGGCCACCATTGTCTCTCTCCGCACCCGTGGCTATGTGGCAGCTGCTTGTGAACTCTTGTGAGAGCTGCCACACATGGGATTAGCCATGGGTACGTCTTAGAGAAATAAATATATAGATGGTTTGAAAAAGCAAATGCAAACACCTGCCTAAGTTATATATTAGTACATTAATTTGTACTTTAGGATGCTTGTACTTGCTGTAGAGCAGAATTGAAATGTGTATGCTGCTTATAATGCTAGAGCTGTTTAAGTCTGTTTTGGCTGATTTTACTCTGATTCTTGCAGTTTACTTTTTGTATGTTGAAGGCTTTTGAGTGGAAAGGTGAGGTATATAGTTTTGAAATAACTAAATATATATTTATATAGTATAATGGGTTGACAATCAATTAAATAGGAGCCCCTGGTGGCGCAGTGGTAAAACTGCTGCCCTGTAACCAGAAGGTTAAAAGTTCGATCCTGACCAGGGGCTCAAGGTTGACTCAGCCTTCCATCCTTCCAAGGTCGGTAAAATGAGTACCCAGAATGTTGGGGGCAATATGCTAAAATCATTGTAAACCGCTTAGAGAGCTCCGGCTATAAAGCGGTATATAAATGTAAGTGCTATTGCTATTGCTAAATGCATATAAAAGTTTATAAAAGAATGTGCCAGCAGGCATAATCATCATTCTCTCTCTTTTCTCAGTGTGTGTGTGTGTGTGGGGGGGTGTGTTTGTGTGAATGCCTTTTCTAAGATGGTCCTTGCCATGTGCAGTTTTTACAAGTATTGCAAGTTTGCATTTTTAAAATCTGCCGCTAATTAGCCAGAGATGTTTAGTCAACTAAATTTTAATCAATCTTACTAATTCACTGCCTGACACTGCAGCTCTATTTAAGGGAAGTCCTGGTCTTCTCAGGCAGCACCACTTACATTAAGTTATTTAATATCTGCATGAAGGGGAAGATGACCAAAGTTTGACAGAAATGTCTAGAGTTTTGCTTCTTCTGAAATAAGCGACATCCTGTCTTGTTTAAAGGGTCGTACTGGAAGGGAATAAGGGCAATGTCTGAGCACGAGAGACGGATTTTGGCGAGTTCTTGCCCGGGACGCGTGGGATGGGGGCGAGAGATCCCCGGCGGCGGCGGCGGCGGTTTCCCCCCTAGCCTTTGCCACACTTTTCTGTGGTCGCCTATGCTGAACCCGCAGGCCCACCACCACGTCCCGGGCCGTGCCTGAAGGTGCGCATCCCGGTGGCGGGAGGCGCCACGGCGCAAATGCCCCTCTCGCGCGCGGTTCCTTCCAGGGCCTGAGCGGGAGGAGGAGCCCCCCCCCGTGATCTCTCCTTCCCCAAACGGGCAAGACCCGCCAGCATGCCGGCCTCGGCCCGCTCCGCCTGGCGCAGCCTTCTTCAAGCGTGGCGCGGCAGCCCGGCAAGCCTCCCGCTTGCGTGCTGCGCCGTCGCCTTTCCAGGGTCACACAGCCGCGCTGATGGCGGGCGGCTGCGGCGACCCTTCCAGCCCGGCTCCGGAGGCAGCGTGGCGGCGGCCCTCGCCGCAACTGGGGCGGCCCGGAGGAGGCTTACGGGGAAAAGGCAGCCTCCTGGCGACGAACTGGGCGGCCCCAGGCTTGGCTTTCCAGCGTGCTAGAGAGCCGCGCGGGGTGTATGCAGCCAGATTCGCCCCCCAGGAGGGGACAGGCGCCACGGGGCGGTGGAAGGAGGTTGCTGGGTTGGCCTCGCCTCGGAGGGGCAGGAGGAAGGGGTCATCGGCTGGGGCAGCTGCTTGATGAGCCGGGCTGGCTTCGGAGGAGGCGGGGTCTGCCCTGGTGCCTTCTCCGCCCGGGCGGGGAGCACCTGTGACTTCCAGGGGGAAGAAGCGGCGGCGCGTCGTCCCCGACTGCGGCAGCCCTCTGCAACTGAGCGTGACCCCCTGTGGAAGAGGCTGCCAGCCCAGCTCCTCGCTCGCAGTCTGTGTGGGGCGACTCGGCAGAGGCAGCGAGCGGATCCGAGCCCCCCTCGGCACTGTGGCGAGGCCACGGAACAGCCCGAAAGGGAGCCGAATGGGAAGGAAGGAAGGATCCGCAGGAGTCCAGAGACCTCTTCCCAGGGCTAGGTGAGGGCCGGAGGAGCGCTGCTGCTGCTGCTGCTGCTGCTGCCAGTTTCCGGATGAGCCTGGGCAGATGGCTGGGGGAGTGAAGTCCCCTGAGAGCGCGGCGTGGACAGCGGCAGCAGGAGGAGGAGGGAGCTGTCAACCCCTCCGAAAACGTCGTCCACCTCCAGAGGGAGTCGAGAGACTTTCAACTAGTGTGTGAAGGAAGCTGAGGAGGACAGAGTGCTGAGACCATCCCTGGCGGGCTGGAGCTGGAAGAGGGGAAAGTGACACACTCCTTTAACTTCTGCTGCTGGAATCCCACTTTTGCCATGGCTGTCGGCGAAGCCTGCATCTCGCTGCTTGTGATGGCAGGTACGATTGTGGCCACAGCTTACTGCAGGCGACTGGCCCAGCAGTTTGCCCCCTGCCAGTCTCACTCCCATATCCAGTGCTTCTTCCTAGAGTTAACTGGTGCCTTCCAGATCTGTGCCTGCACCCACGAGCTTCTGCTGCTGGTTGAATTGCCCCCCCAACCTTATATGGCACTTTCCCTCACTTACATTTTCACTGTGCTTCATGGCTTGACATTACCTGACAGTGTCAACAATCCCTCCAGCAGCTTTCAGCAGCTTTCCATGGGTAGGATCATGGTCAAGACCTGGTGGCTACAGACTTTGGCTCAGTTCACTGGTGCAGTACTGGCTAATGTATACACTAAATTCATCTGGAACCTGGGGGTCACGCTGGTGCATTCAAGCGCATTGGCAGAGACTTGCAGAAGCCCAATCCAAACCACCATAGCAAACGCTTTTATCCTAGAACTCCTCTTTTCCTTCTTGTTCCATCTGACCCTCCTGCAGTTTGAATCCATGAATTACAAGACAAAAGTTCACATTGCAGCTCTGCTGATCACCACATTGGTATATGAAGGTTTGTTGCCGTTTATCCTGTTTTTGTTATTGTGTTGGGCTGTAAACCAGCTTTGAATGATTATTTTATTTATTCAATTTATATACTGCCCTTCCTAAAGTGGCTCAGGGTAGTTTACATTAAAATAAAATAAAAACTCATGTAAACCAGATTAAAACTCATTAAAATTAAAGTATCATTAAAAGCTAGGCTAAAAAGATGGGTCTTTAAGACTCTCCCAAAGGCCTCCAAGGAAGATAATCCTCTTATATCCACGGTGTGTGCGCGCACGCACAACAGCTGAGAAGGCCTGATCCCAGGTCACCAACAGATGAACTGGTGGCACCCGAAGATGGACCCTTCCTGATCATCTGATCAAATAAATAAATGATCAAATAAATAAATAAAATCTTAATAAGTGGTGGGGATCTTGTAGAGAAAGGTGCTCTCAGGTAACCCGGACCTAAGCCATTCAGGGCTTTAAATGTAATAACCAGCACTTTGTACTTTGCTTGGAAAAATATCAGCAGCCAGAACAACTGTTTAAGAACAGGCATAATGTGGAACAAGCATAATTTAAATGTTTCATTACACAATTGCCTTTATACTGTATCTACCTTTGACTTTATTATAGCTAACAATATATTCCCAAGAGAGAACTTGCCTCAAATGAGTTTTATGAACAGGTTTTCCTACTTATCAGTTGTGGTTTTTGAAGACCTGTGGCACAACATGATCAAAAGGGGAATAACTTCCAGGCAAGAGGTCCTGCAGATTACCCTAAAGAAGGCCTGTTTGCATACGTTACAGCCCCCTTAGGCATTTAAACCCTATTTACATCTTGCAAACTCTTGTATAGAAGGAAAAAGAGCAGGCACTATCTTAGTCTTGTCCAGTTAGATGGGGACCATGTGGAATCAGATCTTCATCCGTTTTTTCTCCTTCCCTATTTGAGTCTTCTAAGAAGCAAGTTAGGAAATGTAACCTCTGAAACGTTATAACATCAAAGAGTTGGGAACTCTGGCTCCCCATCAAGCCAAGGTGGTTTCTGAAGTTTTCTCAAGGTTTCACAATATAGAAGCTTCCTATCTGGATATTTCTGGTATCTAAAACTTAAATTAAAGATGCCATAGCTCTGCAGTCTTCCTTAATGTTTTATTCTGATTTTGCAATCCTAAGTGTATGGAATTTTGGGGAACAAGGAGGAAGCAGTAACTTGCTTTAGCCACACGTGGTAAGAAGTGTGTCACACATTTGAAAGCAAGAGTTTGAGCTTTGGATAGTTCCTCATTTCTTGCAAAAGTTTGTTTTCCAGTCTTAAGAGAGATTCTCATGAGAATTTTCCACAGTACCAGTTCAGCATTTTAGTGCTCAGTAGTGAAAGCAGTAACTGAAAAAGTGAGTTCTAAATTTCTTGGTGTTTTAAGCAGTATCTAAGTGCCATGTGGAATGCACTTGGATTACCTCTGCCATTCTTGTGCTATGCTGTATAGACTGGCAGAGAACAGGTGCTTCAGGTCAAAGCATGCAAGCTATATGAACATGGCCATAGAGTGCCCTCTTCCCAAAAAAGCTCAGCTAGATTGACAGCTCCTCCTTAAGAGTGAGGAAGTTTTGGAATAGGAGTTTTGGAATAGAGTGACCAATCTGTTCATGCATAAAAGAAGCCTCAGTATAAATGTAAGTAACGTTTTACGAGCACATACTACAGAATGCCTTGCACGTGCTTCTGTGTGTGTGTGTGTTGCGCGGGGGAGAAATACACTGAAAGATCCATAGAATTAAATAATTAATTTCATGCCTCTGAAGGGGTGGCTTTGGGCTGTCTCATACAACACTGCCTGCATGACAAACTGCTCTTGAAACTGAAGCAACTTTCAAAAGTAGCTTGTGATAGCCTGCAAGTAGCCTGCAGCCTTGGAGAAGCCGCTGCCAGTCTGTGAAGACGATACTGAGCTAGGTGGACCAATGATCTGACTCGGTATGTGGCAGCTTCCTATGTTCCTACGAGAGGCTGCTGCTCAAACTAAAACCAATCAATCACCCGGGGCATGCCAAAGACACTGGGCACACCTACAGTAGCTCACTGTATCCCAACTATCCTTTAGCCCACTGCTCTTCACAGTCTGGCCCTTCAGAGAATACTTCCTACATCAAAGTGTTTGCCAAGGAGCTCTTGAGCATTAGCCCCAGGATCCCCGTGCATTGCAGAGCATTCTATGGCATGTGCTAAAGCACAGCCTTGTTTTGTGGAAGGCACTGGTCAGGGCTGTAGTTGTTGCTAAGTGTGAACTGAGCATGTGACCAAGATCGTAACACCCAGCAACATTCTCCTGCACATTGCATTCAAAGATTAGTTGTGGGTGACAAAGCTGGCCTTCAGGAAAGCTTGAGGCTATTCTCACGATGCGGGAAAACCGGGCTAAAGAAGCCCAGCCTGGTTTTTCCCCATCGTGAGAACCAGCGGGCGAGCCTGGTGGGTCTCTGGCAGCTAGCCCGCCAAAGTAACCCTCCCCTTAGCCCAGGTTAGTTTTCTAATCGTGTGCCACCATGGCATGGCTCCGCGCCGTGGCAACACACGAGGAGACCCCCGCCGAGAGGCTGCAAGCAGCCTCCCAGGTTCGGAGGGCTCTTCAGGATGCCCTGCACACTCGCATCATGGGGCATGCTGGAACTGATAGAGCTGGCAGTCGTGTGGGTGGCTGATCCAGTTGCCCAGCTACAAGCAGCTGCTTGTCCGTGGAGAGAGTGGGCTAAGCCCGCTCTCCCCGCAGAACCTCCTCCAGCGCTTCGCGCCAGTCGTGTGAAGCGCCTCCTTGTCTGCTTTCCCTGATCTCATTCAGAAACCCTTGATCCAGCTTCCAAGGAATCCCAGGGTTCCCTAGAACCAGCTTAAAACCTCTGGTTTAGCCCATGCACTAGAAGGGCTGTGTGGCTATTCACTGGGCAGTAGTGTGAAGAAGGGTTCCAGCTGCCACCTCTTAGCAGTGACGTCTAATGTGAAAACCTTGGCATATGGCCAAAATCTCTCTGCCCCAGTTAGGCTGGCAGCCATCAGGTGTTGAAAAAACATGAAACCCAAGCAAGCAAGCAAGCAAAAAATATATATATATTAAAAAAAAAAGCTGGGGAGGGGAGAAAGAAAAGCTGACTCCGGCAAAGGGAGTAAGGGAAAAAAGCTCTCCTTTAATACTCTGTGAAACAGTGGCTTACATGTTGTGCAACATTACACACAGTGGAACATGATTTGCACAGTTGTGTAAGAGCAAAAACTACAAAACTGGAGTTGCACAACAGTGAGGCCATCCTATATAATGACTTTACTTTTGCACAACTCAATTTTTGTGCTTTCACGACTGTGCAAATGTTAAGGTAAAGTGTGCTGTTGTGTTGGTTTCGACTCCTGGTGACCACAGAGCCCTGTAGTTGTCTTTGGTAGAATACAGGAGGGGTTTTCCATTGTCATCTCCTGCGCAATATAAGGTGATGCCTTTTGGCATCTTCCTATATCACTGCTGCCCGATATGGGTGTTTCCCATAGTCTGGGAAACATTCCAGCAGTGATTCGAACTGGCAACCTCTGGCTTGGTAGTCAAGCCATTTCCCACTGTGCCATTAGGTGGCTCGTGCAAATGTTACATTATCCTTATTAGGGCAATATGTAGGTTCTTTGAGGAAATGCACTGCACTGTCTGGCCTCTAGACTGAGCAGTTGTCCTTTTGCTTCCTGGAGTTCACGTTGTGTGGTTATTCCTCAGTGGAGGAAAGGCCAAGTACTGCAGAAATTGGAAGCTTCAAACAGATGGAAACCATTGGTGGTGCTCTCCTCCAATCTATTCCAGGTGATAGGAAGCAGAGCAGTTGCAAGACAGCCAAGTTTTATTTATTTGTTTATTTGTTTGTTTGTTTTACATTTATATCCCAC
Source organism: Hemicordylus capensis (assembly GCF_027244095.1). Taxonomy (NCBI): domain Eukaryota; kingdom Metazoa; phylum Chordata; class Lepidosauria; order Squamata; family Cordylidae; genus Hemicordylus; species Hemicordylus capensis. Next base: position 9,872,031 of record NC_069659.1, read on the forward strand.
TCTTCCTCCAAGGAGCCCAGAGTGGTGTACTACATACTTGGGTTTCTCCTCACAACAACCCTGTGAAGTAGGTTAGGCTGAGAGAGAAGTGACTGGCCCAGAGTCACCCAGCTAGTCTCATGGCTGAATGGGGATTCGAACTCAGGTCTCCCTGGTCCTAGTCCAGAACTCTAACCACTACACCACATTGCACATAGGCATGCACATTTAATTCAGACATGGGCTTGCTGTTCCAAACTTTATTTTACAGTCTTTAAAAAAAAAAGATTATGTACAGTATATTGTTGATTATAGGATCTCTTCTGTAGGTGTAACTATTAAATCAGTTTAACTTCACCTCTGGAACCTCAAATGTTACTCTAGCAAAGTCAGCCTTGTTTGTCTTTCACTAAGTACATTAAACTGTTGATACAAAGAACTTAATTGTGAAACATTAAAAATTGCATGACAGCATGCAAGAGGAAGGGTTTATTTCTGCCTGCTCAGCAGGGAGCAGGTGTGTGCTCACCATCTTTGACCCCAGTTGGCACTAACAAATGAGAACTTGGAATTATATGCCCTAACCTCACGCCTGAGATAGCTGGGCAGGGGCAGCCTACAATAAGGTGAGGTCAGGCATCTGCCTAGAGCAGCAGACCCTTGGGGTGCCAGCAGGGTGGCAAAATGCCCCCTGCTTCCCCCAGTGCTATGGGGACACCATATTAAGTGGTGCTGTGCTCTTCAGCAAAGCGTTGTTCCCTCCTCTGCTCTGCAAAGGCCAGTGAAGGAAGCAAATGGGAGTGGACTCAGCCAGCACAATGCTGACTGATGGAGAAATTCCAGGAATTCTGGGTCCATTTAATGAGCAGAGCCCCTCACCATCCATCAGATGTATTGTTCACAGCATGCCAGGTGTCTTTCTTCCAAGAGCACACACTCAGGCTTTTGGCAAGAGTTTTTTATACTGTTTGCTAGTATTTTTAAGCCCGTTATAATAACGGGCGCTAGCTTTCCCCTCCCTTTAAGCGTTCTTCCTTTCTATTGCTTTTTTTTTGTCCCTGTATCTTTTCCTTTCTCTCCTTTCCTTCCTTTTCTTGTTCTCCTTTTCCTTCTATCTTTTTTTTGTTTTGTTTTTTATATGTTTTATTCTCTTCGTTATCTTTTTCTCTCTTCTTTCTATAATGGGTGTGTTCTGTGGGGTTGTGTGTGTGCGTGTGTGTTTTCCTTTTTCTCTTTTTCTATCTTTTGTTTTTTCCCTTTGTTCTTCACTTTTACCTCTCTTATTTTCCCTTCCTCTCTCTTTGTTTATTTTGTTCTTTTCTTTCCCATCTCTCTCTTTTTTCTGTTTTTCCTTCTTTATTTCTTTTCTTTTCTCTATTGTTCTGTCTCCCTCCCTCATTCCTTGTTTTGTCTTCTGCTGTCTGTCTATTTTTTTGTCTGTCTGTCTGTCTCTCTCTTTCTCTCTGTCTTTGTTTTGCACACCCATTGGGAAAAATGAGAGTACCATCACAATTAGAATTATGCACTGCTTAGTGGCCCCAGAGTGGTTGCACTTTGGAGTGGCTTGCAAGCAGTACATGCACATCTCAGAGCTGTGGATCTCTGCGCAGTATGCAAAGTAGTATTGGAAAGTTCTATAATTTTGAACAATTACAGTCATCTTCACAAATAGTAAATAATTAAGCAGAGCATTAATAAAATATATATGGAATATAACGTATTCCACATGCCATTAGAGTAGATAACCTTGCTATTTCATCCTCAGCACACTTGAGGCAAAGAGGGACAAACAGAAATGATTACACAAAAGTCAATGGATCCTTACACTGGGGTGAGACAGAAATCAAGTAGTCAATGTAGTCATTATCACAGGGAAAGAATCAAGCAGTGTTTAATTTCTAAAATGAGACACACAAACTTGTTTGCAAGCTCTGCCCCCCAACCCCAGATCCAATATCCTTTCTTTCCAAGCTTGAGGCCAACTTCACACTAAGCCTTAAAGGTCTAAGTCTTAAAAAAAATCTTGGCAACCATACTGGTACACACCTTTTTGGAAAAGAGTCTGGTTTTAGGGAAGTGAGATAGCAAGCAATAGTGCGAGCAGCAATACATTTCTTGTTCTGCCTGTCCTTCGCCCCAGCCGTGTCCGTCGGGCGAAGGACTGCTCAATTTCAGCTTTAAACGACTTAAATGCAGAGAAACAGAGGAGGTCGCAAGCAGAGCTCCACTCTCTTGCAGAGCCTCTGGCCGTACTGTCAGTTTGGATGCAAAGGACGCCTATTGCGTCCTTTACGGCCATAGTGTCAGTTCAGGCAGAGCCATTCCAAAGAGAGGAGCTCTGCTTGCAAGCTCCTCTGTTTCTCTGCAGTTTTGGTGTTTTGCGCCCGACGGACATGGTCGGGGTAAGGAGGGCTCGGCAGTTGGGAGAGAGGGCGGGCGGGGGGCGGGCAACGGCATTGTTGGGGGGGAAATGGCTGCCAGTGGGGCCGTGCAAGGACCACCTGATATTGGTCCGGAATGGCCATGGATGGGTCTGGGGCAGTGATGGAGGGCGGGCGGGCAGACAGCGATCCGGCCGTAATGGCCGCGGCGGCAGGAGGTCTAGTGTTTGGTGGCTGGGGCAGTGATGGTGGGCAGACAGCGATCCGGCCACATGTTGGGCCGGGGATAGGGGCGAAATGGCCGCTGGTGGGCCCGGAACGGTGTTGGAAGGCGGGCGGGCGACGGCAGGAGGTCGAGTGTGTGGTGGCTTTGGAACACTGGCGTTGGGGGTCCGGACTCCCTTGGGCTGTTCTGGGCCTGCGCGAAGCGCAGGCCCAGAACAGCCCATGGAGGCAGGGAGGCAGGGACGCAGATCCCCAACGTTCCAAAGCCACGGCCACTCACTTAGCCTTTTATTATATAGGATATACAGGCTATAGGATTGAGTACAGAGCCTATCAGAAGCCAAAGTTTCATGGCATACACCAATCATACTAGTACAAGCAGAATAAAGCTTAGCCATTGGTAGACAAGGTGAACCAGTTACAAGGCAGAAACTAGCAATAATGCACCAATCAGCTTTTTGCTGTGTTTATGCCTAGTCAGGCAGGGCAACAGGTGCTTATCTCTACTTAGGCAGGGGAGAGTATTGGTTCCAAGAAAAGGAACCCTTCTAATGGCAGGGTACAGAAACTTGTGACCTTTAGGACTTATGTAGGTTACATAACCAGGTGGAAGTGGATAGTGGAATTTTACTTCATCATGACTTAGAGTGTCTCTGTGGAGACTCTAGACCAGCAGCAACCTTCTGGCCTCAAAACAGCTCTTCCTACCACAGCTTTCTCTGGCTGTTCAAAACTCAGGATGGGAGCAGAGGAGAGTGAGGGGAGCTCTAGCTCACACTGCTGTTGGATGAGATAAAGAGGATGTGATGGGTTGAACAGTCAGGGTATGTGCACGTGCACATAAGTACATACAATGGGTTGGGCAGAGGGAAGGGGGAGGAGTGGCAGGACATTTTGGCCACATGCCATCAGGCTCCCCTGCTACAGGGACAGGCCACTGCTAGTGATAGGCAGCTGTTATGGAGGACAGCAAAGTGTATGACCTTCCACATTGAGCAAGGACCATTGAACAGATCTCGAAAATCAATTAGTCAAAAGCACCATTATTCAAAGAAGACTCCATAGGACAAAAAGTTGTGTATTTATTTATTTTTTAAGTTCCAGCAAGAAGTCTTGGATTCTGTGATGTCCCTTTGAGAGCTAGAGCCTTGGGGATGGGATGCTAAATGAGTGAACCAGCTTCATTGAGAAACTGAAGCATAGGCTGCATGGACGAAGCTAGTAACCATCTGCTTGAAGAGAAAAAAAAAGTACATTCAAGTGATGCTTGCTGGGGCCAGAAGGCATTTCATGCTGTTCCTACATAGACTTGGCCTTTTCCTGCTAAGAAGGAAGGAGAGCATGTGGTAAAGATGGAGACCTCTGGAACATCATCGCCACACTTCAGTGAAGCAAAAGTTGTTGTCAATGGCTTAAGGCAACAATTGCACAGAGAAGGTAGTTTGAACACCCTTTGCAGTCTGCCTCAAAGCCCAACCTGCCTGGATTAAAACAAAATTAGACATTTCCTTCTTAAATATTCTTAAATCCCAGGGCACAAAGTTAAGCTGCTCTTTGCGGGAGACAAAACTCCCAAGTAAATACTGGAAAAACTCTCCATCCTACAAGCAGGACTCGATAAACATGGTGAATTGCAGATGTGTAAAGGCTGACCCTGATGTTCCAAAACAACCTGAGAATTTGATGCAGTGTAATCCCTCTTGTCTCAGCCTGGGTAGAACAGGAGACAATGCTCAGTGATATTTGAGTAGACGTGCAATGAATGGTTCCCTTGCAGCCTAAAGGTATTGAAATTGTGTTATGTATGTTGCTATGGGAAGAGGAAGATTGAAGTTCCCTAAATTAAATTTCCCCAGTTCTAGCCAAATCATGCTTCTTGCAGTCTCCAAAATAAAGTAACTAAGAGGGCTGGGATGGGATTCAATTCAATGAGATGAGATGAATTTAAATAACTAAAACTTTTAGGTCCGCAAATTAATTCTGTTCATAACCTCTTACCAGGAGTAAATTAATAGTCCAGACTCCAGGCTGTTAAGCTGGTCATTTCTTTCTGCTTAGTGTTTCCAAATGGAATGTTTTGTGTTTACTCATTAGCTTGGCAAACTTGTCAGTTCAGCTAAGGCAAAGCTGTCCCCTAATGATCAAGATGAATAGGCACTTGCTCCTCTGTTAACTTCTTGGGACTCTGAGCATACCATTAGCCAGGTGTATACATATCATACTGTTTCTGCTTTAAGTGTCTTATTTATTTATTTTATTTTATTGTTAAATTTATATACTGCCTTTCATTAAAAATAATCCCAAGGCAGTGCACATAGAAAAATTAAAACAAGACTATAAAAATTACACAATTAAAATATTAAGCTAAAATATAAAAACAGAGATCTAACTAAAAAGATTTTAAAATACAAGCATAAAATAACCATATAAAATACAAAGAAGCAGCAGTGGAGACAATCACATAAAAGCCTGGATAAAAAGCCAAGTTTTTACATGCTTTCTAAAAGGCATGATGGAGACTGAGGAGTGAATAGCTCCTGAAAAGGTAGAAGCAGCAACTTGTCCAAGAAGTGGGCACAAATAAGTTTCAGCTGCTGCTGATTAACCAGGATTGGGAGGTTGCCAGAATACAGGAAAGCTGGAGTATTGTAGCACTTCTCGACTGTAGTAGCATCTTTCACAGAAGGTACACTTTCATAAGATACCAGCCATCATGGCAGTCTGATTAATTTATTTAGATTAGAGTTAGGGGTTGAATGAAATCTTCTTAAGTTTATTTATTTATTCATTTTTTTTGAATAAACTGATAGCTAACCAGCCCCTGAAATCTCCAGTTTCTACAGGCTCCCTTGGCCAGCTGAAACATTGCTGAATTGCTCATAGTTCAGAAGACTCAGCAGCACTTGCTGCATGTTAGCATCCATATAGCACTTTGGACAACTCCTGCTGGGGCCCAATAGATCCTGTTTTAAAAGACATAGGTGTATTTGACCATGATTCCAGTTTAATATAAACATGGCGTTTCAAGAAAGTTAATTTATAACAAAGGAAAACAGCTCTGCAGTGACCTCAAAGTCAATTTCTATGGTGTACTGGGGCAGGTTGCCTGCGACCTTTTCCACTTCCTGTGTGAAAGCTGAACAAAATGGAAATTATTGACCACTTTCTTACTGTTTCCCCTACACTGCTAGAACAGCCCTTTGTTAAGTGTGAGTGTTCACATTATTTGGAACCCATCACCATTCATTTCACTCCCATCACCATTCATTTTGGTACCTCTTTGGGCTCAGCTATGACCAAACCCAGAGAGGGGAGGCGATCACACCTATTGCTTCTTGTCCTGTTCTAGGTGAATAGAGTGGTTTCTGCTCTTCTCTCACTGAAGACACATTCTTATACTTCTTACACATTCAAAGTCCCAGTACTAGAGAAGCCTTGACATTTATTCCCAAGGCAGCCTTATGTGACAAGAAGCAGGAGATCCATGAACAGGTTGCATATTTTAAAGGGCAAAATGCAGTCACCGCCTCCTTGCAAATAGCAACTCCAGGAAAGCAATTCAGACTGTGAACTTAACACAGGGGAAAGGTTTTTAAAAGACTTGGGTGGGGGGCCCTGGCCCATTCTAATTTTTTACCTCCCCCCCCAGGTTTTTTTTTTAAAAAGACGACTTTTAAAACTTCTATATTGTAATGTAATGGAGAGCAACTAAGGTGATAAAGCCTGCCCCTCCTCCTCCTCCCCCATTTTTAGGCTGGCTACAGGCCTAATCTTCCACACTGCCATGGCCCTAATTAAATTTCTGACTGCATTCAGCTCTTTTGCAAACGGGAGATATATCTGATCATGGAACTCCTGCTAACATGTCCCATTTGGCTGTAAATCTTTTCATAGCAATAATATCAATTTCACTAATGTGATTTGAAACTGGATTGAGTTGCAACATTTTATCTGCTAGCCCTCTTTATATACCTCTGAGGGTACACCAATAGTGCTGCCATACCATGCAGAGAACCATAGATGGAAGCGAGAGATGCCTGCACTATTGTGATGCAAGTGAAACTGTGCCTGTGTCCGCTAGGCATTGCGCAATTGCAGTTGGGATGCTACTCCTGTTGGGAATGAACATACATTTATACATTCATTCATTCATTCCATTTCTATACCGCCCTTCCAAAAATGGCTCAGGGCGGCTTACACAGAGAAATAATAAATAAATAAGATGGATCTCTGTCCCCAAAGGGCTCACAGTCTAAAGAGAAACACTAGATAGATACTAGCAGCAGCCACTGGAAGTATTGTGCTGGGGGTGGGGTGGATAGGGCCATTAACAAATGTATTACTAGAAAAGTGTGTAGGTCCAGTAGTTGTAAATGTCGACTGCATCATTTCACTGTAGAGCAGGGATGCACAACTGAAATGCCCCAGTGGGCTGGAACCAACCATGACACAGGTCAATTTTCTCTGCATTATTACATTAACATTAATTATTAAAAATATTAATGAAAGCAATTACATGTGACTCTTTTCCCCTTGTCAAGGGGCCCACAATTTTAACTAAGAATAGTGGCCAGAAAATAGGCCCATGGCCCTGCTCAGCCACTGGGGCACCTGGAGTGCATGCCAACCCCCCCAAAAGGCCAGTCTTCTCTCTCTAAATTGCTGTTGCTTTCAAGTTGCAAACCTCGGCATGTTTACTTAGGAGCAAGCATCACTGGGAACACAGTGGGAATATTTATGAGTAAACATGCATAGGATGGTGCTATATGTCAGTTTCAGAGAAGAGTGAGATGGCCACCTTGGTGAAGAGGGAACTGACCCAAGGAGCGGTCTTTTGCTTTTTTAGTATTGCTGCTGCAGAATATTCCTACCTGCAGGCCGTACAAAAAAAAGCCCCCACAGGCCAAATTAAGCTCCCAGACTTTATTTGTGTGCACCCACTTTTAGAGCCACCACAGTTTCAGAACCAAATCTATTGGAATTAATGGCAGTACTTGAAACTTTCATTAATATGCCTTTCTCTTGAGATTTCCAACGAACATCTTACTATGTGATAAATGCCTTTTTGGCAAGGAACTTATATTCTGATTGAACCTTTAAGAACTGTAGATGGACAGAGTGAATGGGGGTGAAGGTTTCAAACCAAAGTCTCTCAGGTTTAAGGCATTGGACAGACAGAAATAAGGAGTCTGCAAGTGAAGGTTCATTGTCTATAAGTACCAGAGGATTTTTGAGTTGCTTTCAGGAGATGGTACAAATCATGATGAGATGATCTCTTTAGAGAGCTGAGATATAAAGATACAATTTGTACTCAGTTGTAGAGATCCTTTGCTCTAGTCAGTCCTTGTCTCAGGGATGTTGCTTTCTGCACAATGGGGTAGTGTATGCGCATTAATGGGAATGGGCTGGACGAGATCCATTAACTGAAGTTTGTGTACAACACAGCATTAACTGAAAAGTTTAATCTCTGAAAACAGATATACTCAGAGCAGTTTCTCTCTCACAGCCACCTTTATTTTATTTACTTAAAATATTTCTATACCACCCTAAACTTGTATCTCTGCTGTATCATTACTTGGAAACTAGTTTGCTAGAACCCTTAGCTTTCAATTATGCCACATTATTTTAGGTTGCCGGTTCAAATCCCCACTGGTACTATATCGGGCAGCAGTGATATAAGAAGATGCTGGAAGGCATCATCTCATTCTGTGCGGAAGGAGGCAATGGTAAACCCCTCCTATATTCTACCAAAGAAAACCACAGGGCTCTGTGGGCAGCAGGAGTTGAAATAGACTTCATGGCACACTTTACCTTTAATGTATGGCAAAGTGATATTAATCCTTGCTAAATTTTGTTACACATTGACCAAACTAAGAGAAGCTAGAGCACAGCAATTGGTTACTGTCAAAGATTCCTGATTTTATATATTTGATGACATTTTAGACTTTGTCTCCATTATTTTCTTTTCACTGTGTATATTCTGTGTATATTGATGTTTGATCTAAGATCGTAAATAAACAACTAACTATTAATCCTGGCCCACATACTACAAGGTGAACCCAGGAAGCAATTTTGTGATGCACTAATCAACTAGCAGAAAGATGGCCACAGTTCTGTTATAAAAGTGGTTCCAAGGTGCTTCTGTGCTGGGCCAAGCCAAGGCTGGTAACTTTTATTTAATTATTTAACAAATTTACATACCTCCCCAAACCTATGTCTCTAGGCGGTTTTCAATAAAAAACAACAAATGGCAACATCTCATTTCTAATTCCATTAGTGGCTTTGAAATGTTTTGCTACTTAATACTTCTACAGCGCTTCACATGCATCATGTCAGTATTCCTTCCAACAATCCCGTATGGCAGGTTAGTATCCTTATCATAACCTATGATGGACTGAGAGACTTGCCGCAGCCTATGTAGCAGGCTAATGGGCAAGTCTTGATCTGAACCAGGAGCCAATGATTTCCTGACACACAACTCAACAAGTACCCTTCATTAATTGCAGCACATCAACCAAGGTGATTCAGTGGAGTGTTGGCCTTAATCTGAGGGAGCTGATGCTGCATCACTAATTCACTGATGACCTTTGGCAAGGCACTATTTCTCTGGTACAATGCTCTGTTTGTTAAACAGGAACAGCAGCATTGTACCTCTCGCAGACATTGGAAGGATGAATGAGAGGATTTGTAAGGGATTTTATATACATGAATGATTAACCTTCCCCATACAGAAGCTCATCAAAAGCAAATATTGCCATTTCCAAGATACCATGGGTGTAATCCTCCATCACCTTTGGGGCTTTGCCCAGAAGTTTTAGAGTAGATTCTATATGTCAGGTACACTGATCTGATCTTGATGTAAGCTGTATTCAGGCATTGCATGGTATGAACATACAGTGGTCTACTTTTATTCGGCCAAAGACCCCTGGGTGGTTAACAAGAAGATTAATAAGAAGATAAAAACAGTAATAAGCCTTGTACAGGTGAATTCATTTTAAAAGTGAAAGTGTGTACAGCCCCCCTCGAATGCAGCATAGAGAAAGGAAGTGTACTACTGTAAATGCTGTACACAGACTGCATGCGTCTTGAATGTAGCAGCTCTACTGGATCAGCTTTGCAATAGCAATTTAATGCCAGTGAAGCAATTTCACCACAGTTCTGCAACTCTGGAGTATCAATAGACAAGACTGACTTATGACATGAGATGCAGAGCATCACTACAAAAGTGGATTAGGTTCACTGAGCGGCATGGCAGGTATGTTAGATTTATAGCTAACAGTGTAAGTGGAGCACCAAATATTCTGCAATAGGAATGGCACAGCCAATTCAGAGCATGGTTTTGTTGTATGCTCAAAGGCAGGCTTACAGGCCTAAGGCAAGAATCAGCTACACCCTCTCCTTTGTCACCGCCAAGTGGTAGATCTCCTACACTGAGCAAGGAGTTACACAAAATGGTCTGTGAGACCCCTCCAACTTCTCATTCTATGAGAGAGGGACAACACACTGTGGTAGAGCACATGTTTTTCCATGTGGATTCAGTCCTGAACATCTCCAGGATGGAGAGGATTTTGGAGGTAGGACTGGAAAAATCCTCTTCCCTAGAAAAAATAACCAATACTTGGTTAAATTTTAAGCTGGTCTAAGGACCGTAATAAAATTTACTACTACCAATACTGGCCTAGGTGGGTCTGACAGAATAAGGTGGTTCATGTTTGGCAAAAATCTTTAGGAACAAGGTTGTAGCAAGCTAGCAGTGGCAGATAATTAATACTTATGCAGTACTCTGTGTTACAAATATTTTGGTCTGCTACCAAATTCTAGTCACACTGGATTTCTCCCCTCCTTTTTATAGGTGGACATGTCACAGGAGCAATATTTAACCCAGCACTGGCTTTTTCCTTGCATATGAGTTGTTTCCTTGACGCATTCTGGAATTACATGCTGGTGTACTGGGTCGCACCCTGCCTAGGTAAGTGCCTTTATATCTTTATTAGGACAAAATGGAGCAGTACTCCTACCTATAAGCAGCAATGTTGGCTTGAGGTCACAATAGCAAAAGGCGGTATACACATCAAACAAAACACACACAATGCTCAGCAACCTTGATTAGGGACCGGCCTTTAAGTATGGCAGCTTTTTAACGACTTCTTCTGGCTGATGCCTGACAAAAGCTGGCTTTCACACTTGCTCCACGGCACTCTAGCTCTTTAAAGAGTAAACCCAGCCATTATGTCATATGTGCATATTGGAGTCTGCACATATGTACACATTTGTGTGAATGGCTGCAATGCATTCATTGTAGGACTCCCTCAAATGCAGGCTATGCATTGAAAATGTGAATAACTGTACATGCATGCATTGCACACAGACTGTATGTCTGTTGAACACAACCTTTGAATAGGGCTTACATTTGGTATAAAAACAAGGCTGGCTAATATTCTTCTCCCCATCAAAATATCATAGCAATTAATATTGGTACTTCAACCACCAACCTTTTAAGTGAGGTTAGGGAGAAATTGTGGTTATGAGAAAACCACCAACAGTTACATTAGTTCAGTTCAAGAGGGGTAGCAATGTTCGAGCAAATGGAACAGAGTTTTGTGGAACTTTGGACAAACACATTATTGTAGCAGAAGCATTCATGGACTACCATCCATTTCAACAGATGCCTCTAGCATTATGCTTAATTGGAAGGTATGCGTGTGTGTGTACACACACGCACTCACACACAGAGTGCAAGTGAGCGCTGCTTAGGCCTCCTAGACCAAAACCACAAAAGAGAAAGATGCAATTTTTACAGGTAGGTTTCAGAACTCACCCAGACTATCAGAAAAATAGAAAATCCTGGGGAAATTGATGGATTTGCCAGAAAATGCAGGAACAACTCTCCAGTTGGAAAAGCATGGGGAAATTATACTATCCAACTAACTTTGGCAGTTTTCTTGGGTACTTTGAGACAAAGTCCAGACTTTCACTGAATTATGAACAAGCCATATTTTTTTAGTTCACTGTGTTGGATTTCTTTGAAAATCATTTAAGAAAAAAAACCACTAGAAAAAGCTGAAATGCTGGAGATAAATACATTTTTCTAAACAAAAACTCTTCTGCACATCAACTAGCAATGAGTAAAGGGAGAGTGCAGGGCTGTTTTGTGGTATAAGAAATGCCTGCAACTGCAAGCCTGTTTTATTAGCATATTATGTAATATGTCTGTCTCCCACGCACACACGTAGGGTCAAGCAGCCATGAAATGCAAGAGATATAGTCTGACCTACCCACCTAATGGCGCAGAGGGAAATGACTTGCCTAGCAAGCAAGTGGTCCCGCTGCTATGTTTCCCAGACTATGGGAAACACCTATAAGGCAGCAGCAATACAGGAAAATGCTGAAAGGCATCATCTCATACTGCACGGGAGGAGGCAATGGTAAACCCCTCCTGTATTCTACTGAAGACAACCACAGGGCTCTGTGGTCACCAGGAGTCAACACCAACTTGACGTCACACTTTACCTTTACCTTACCCAGTTACTGCTAGTGTGAGATGGTCAATTCCACTTTATGTACATTGAAATAGTAGACACTTTGGCTGTTTAAAACCACACAAATTTCTCACAGCCACGCATGCTTGAGTACATTTGCTTCACCTCCATAACATGCAAGCTTCACTTCAGATATAAACATACCTGCCCGCTATTGAATTGCACCTTTCAAGCTGCAATACCATTGGCCAATGATGCTGGCAACACTTCCCTCTCCTAGCAAAGAGCATCTCAACACAAGACTGGAAGGTTGACATCTTCAAACCACTCTCCATTGCATGTTGTTGCAGGCAGCCCTGTTCCCTTGCACAATCTGCAGTCATTGCCTTAAAAGCATTTTCTGTTTTCATTGTTTCAGGGTCTGCATTGGTGGTTGTACTGTGGGATGAAGTACTTCCCCTGCTACGGAGACAACATTTGCTAGGCTGAAAAACCATGTTCTGGAGAGCTTCTTGGAAAAACTAATGCAGACAGAAGACATTAGGTTTACTCAGGCAACCTTCAGATATTTGGACTGACTTTGCAATACAGTACTTGCTTGTGCCCATAAGAACTAGAACTGATTTTCCCAGTTGAGCTGTATAGTTCTGATCTCTCAAATTGTAAGACTCTTAACTTTAAATTCTACATCTCACTTGTTACATCCTCCAAATCAATATAAGTTTTAAAAGAGTGAACACTTCTGGTAGGCAAGCTTCTTTCACTATCACACCCCTCACTTGTTCTGGTGAAGAACCAGCCTCAAGTCACTGATCTGCACCTTTTTAGTATCCATCCTCCATTCCATCGGATTCAAGTCTACATTTGTAGCCACCAAAGTACATTTTAAGAGGAAAAACAAAAACCAACATCCAAAACTTCTGATATATCGGAATCATTAAGATTCAGCAAGTATCAGAAAGGGGAAGCAGGGCACAGTGGAAAACGTTTTGCAGGGACTCTTTCCAGTCAGCATTAGATTCCTAATTGTGGAATTCCTTTCAATAGCCAGTCCAATCCTGGGGCTATTGCAAAAAAAAAAAAAAAGTACTATACACATCTAGAGGTAAAAATGTTTTGCCCTCGCTGAAATCAGTACATATTTTGGTGCTAAGAGAACCACCGATTGCCTCCTGTCATAGAACACTCACTGACAGCCATTTAGAAAAGCTGTTCAATGCTCTGTCTTTTAAAGCATCTCACCTGCCACTTTTAACATAAATTGTTTATATGACACAGAATCAGCCAGGAGGGACCAAAAAATGCCACACACAATAAGACGTTACTGATTTTGTAATGATACAGCACTCTAGATTCAGGCAGCAAGGTTACTCAAAGATTTGTTTGTCTCTATATTATTTTGCAAGTGTAACCATTCATACAAAAGCTCTACTGAATTCTCAAAACGATTTCCAGCCAGATTATCAGATTATAAAAACAGTTAATTGGATTCATAAATGCTGCCAAGATTATGTGCTTCAGTAAAAGCCTTTCATTAGGTATTTGTGCAAAGTTCTGGGATACAGTTTAAGGTAGCAAACACTGAACATTTGATTGGTACGGCAACTATCTGTGCCAATATTTTATTAACATCTAAAGCAGATGGTTTGCCATCAGCCACTTTACATTTTTTTCCTGTGTTTGTAATTTTACCGAAAGCCATGGGCAGTGGTCCCCTCACTCCAACTGAAGTTAGTATTAAGATTTAGAAAGATCCAATCAGCAGTCTGAAGGATTCATGACTATAAACACTGAATTGCTGGCCTATTTTCAACTGCTGGGTGAGATAGCCCACATCTTATGTGGGTTACCCTCCCTGCACACTACAGAGAGCAGGACAATCAATCTAGGCAGAGCCTTTAAAAGGCGGGGGAGGATAGCCCCTCCTAGTTCAGTTTGTCCTGCTTTGCTCCCGAGAAGGTTGTTTGTTTTCTGCTGCCAGCTTCTATCTCCCTCCTAAGACCTTTCCTTTCTCATTTCTCCATGCTTGCCTCTTTCTACCTTCCAATTCCCCTTACCTCTGGCGTTTAAGAAAAAAGAAACCCCTTTGTTTTCAGTCCTCCTCCATTGTGTTCTCCCTCTGTTCTCTCCTTCCCCTGCTTTATCTTACGGAGCCAAAGAGAACAAGCATTCTCCGCATCCTCATGCCCAAAGAAAAGAATCCGGCACCTAATCATGAGAAACGACCCACGCATGCCATGCAAGTCCACGCTGAAGCAAGGCTCCTCTGGAACCCAGAAGAGATCTGTGGACGACCAGGCAGCTTTGGTGACCCTCGGGACGGGGGTGGGGGAGAGGGCATTTATTCCATCTTGTTTACTGTGCCCAAAAGAGACGGCTCTCTCCGCACCATCTTCAACCTTAAGTTCTTAAACGGATTCGTGAAGCGTAGATAATTCCTCATGGAACCCATCTGCTCCATCTCAGAAGCCCTGCACCATGGGGACTTCTTGGCATCTGTGGACCTCACCGAGGCCGATCTCCATGTTCCAATCCACCCAGACCACTGTCGCCTGCTCCGATTTGCTTACAATGGCCTCCAATACCAGCACGTAGCCCTTCCATTTGGCGTCTCCTCAGCGCCTTGAATCTTCACAAAGACCCTGGTGCACCTGGTGGTCTATATGCGCCTTCAAAAGATCAGGGTCTTCACTTACCTAGACAATCTCCTGGTCCAGCTGCCTTCCCTCACCACAGCCTGGAAGGACCTTGAGGTGACACTCAGTTCTCACCTACCATGGCTTACATGTCAACATGACCAAGAGCAATTTGACTCCCTCCAAGATATTGCACCGTGGTGTCGTCACAGACAACCTAACTATCTCTTCCTCCCTCAGGACAGTATAGACAAGCTCCAATCCCTCATTCGTCAAGTACCACTCGCAAAATCAGTCCAGTTGCTCTTCTAGCCCAACTTCTGGAATTGATAGTCTCCTCACTGGAAGTGGTCCCCTGAGCACACTTCCACCATTGCCCCTTGCAGTTGTTCCTTCTTCCTCACCAGTCAGCCATTGCACAAAGGAGACATGTCTGAATAGAGCTCTCTCCCTCAGTCAGACTTTCCCTGAACTGGTGGCTCCTGAATTCCCACCTGAACACGGGATGTCCCTTCCTGGACCTGCTCTGCACCATCATCACAACGGTTGCCAGTCTCTCAGGTTGAGGAGCCCAGTGCCTCAACCTCTTGACTCAGGGCAGGTGGTCCCCTTGAGACACAAGACACAGAATAAACTGGCTGGAGCTTCGGGCCATCCATCTGGCCCTTCTGGCTTTCCAGGACATGATACTTCACCATCACATCCTTATCCGGATGGACAACACACCAGCCAAAGCCCACATCAACCGCCAGGGCAGCACTTGCTCCAAGTTGTTACACACCAAAACAGTTGTCCTCGTGTCCTGGGCAGAGGGCTCTCCTCCTAGCCCATCACATCAGTGGTTCCCTGAACACCCAGGTGGATTGGCTCAGCCAACAAGATCTCCACCCAGCAGAATGGATGCTCAATTCCCAGGTGTTCCAACAACTCACTCTCCGCCTGAGCCGGCCAACAGTGGACCTATTTGCCTCCCGGTCCAACTCTCAGCTCCCAAGATTCTTCTCCCGCTTCCCTTGCAACAGAGCAGAAGCAGTGGACTCCCTGTCAGCACTGTGGCCACATAAATTCCTGTACGCCTTCCTTCCAGTACGACTCTTGAGCTGCCTGCTCCACTGCATTTGCTTGTTTCGCACGCAAGTAATTCTTGTGGCTCCATTCTGGCCAAGGCATCCCTGGTTTCCATAAACCTTTCATCTCGCTATGGCGGGACCTTGGTTCCTGCCCTCAGTGCCAGATCAACTCAGCCAGGACCCAGTACTACACGATCCAGCCCGGTTCAGGCTTGCCACCTGGCGACTGAATGTAACCGCCTGAGCCGACACGGGTACACTCCAAGGGTCTTAGACATGATCCTCTGTGTAAACTGCCCTAAGCCATTTTTGGAAGGGCGGTATAGAAATCAAATGAATGAATGAATGATAATCATCCTTGCCTCTAGACAGGCCTTGACTAGTCACATCTACTAGACTACCTGGAGGGTCTTCCTTTCCTGGTGCTGCCAAAACAGTACAACTCCAGATAGCTGCAGAACCCCTCAACTTCCCCATTTCCTACAGGACAGCCTGGATAAGGGGCTCAGGGGCCCTCTCGGGGCCTTCTCCATGAATCCTTGACTCTGTATCTTCTCTTGTGACTCTGTCCGACTGATTCCTGACCCGTCAGTTCCCCTGAAGGTCTCATCAGTTTTCCACAGATCCCAGGACATAGTTCTCCCTTCCTTCTGCCCCAGGCCTACAGCGCAGAAGGAAAAACAGTGGCACAAACTTGATATACAGTGTTGCCTAAAGACTTATATCTCCAGGATGGCCACCTTCAGGGAGACGGAATCCCTCTTTGTTTCGTTTCTCCCAGCTACCGTGGGCCAAACCTTGGCCCATTGGATCAAGGTGTGCATTGCCTTAGCTTACAGGGTCCGGCACCTCCCACCTCCTCTACGGCTTATGGCCCACTCCATTCTTTCGGCAGCCACTTCTGCAGCCTTTTTCACCAATGCCCCCTTGGATGAAATCTGCAGAGCCACTATGTGGTCTTCACCTTCCACTTTCACAAGACACTACAAGTTGGACCTCTTCAAATCTGTCCAGGCTGCATTCAGCAGACGAGTCCTACAACAAGTCCTTCCGACCTAGCTGGTGACGCCCCCACCCGGGGTCTCAAGCTGTGGCATATCCCACGTGAGATGTCCTCACCCAGCAGCCGAGAAAGGAGCATTGGTCACTCACCGTGAAGGCATCTTCTGGCTGCTGGTGTCAAGGACATCTCAACCCACTCTTGGGCGTCCACGGCTACTGGTCTGCGTTTTCTTCCTTGTTTACCTTTCCTCCTACTTATTCTTTTACTTCCATTTTCTAGAAGATCGGCTTGATAAAACAGAACTGGGAGGGGCTATCCTCTCCCACCTTTTAAAAGCTCTGCCTAGATGGTTTGTCCTGCCCTCTGGAGCGTGCGGGGAGAATAACCCAAATGAGATGTCCTCAACACCAGCAGCCAGAAGAAGTCTTCATGGTGAGTGACCAGTGCTCCTTTCTCAGCTCACAAAAGCACTTCTAAGACAGCCAGGAACATTTCTCACAAACCAGTTTGAAATGTCTGTTGTAATTTCAGAAGGATACCAGACTCAACTGCCAAGCCACTTGTAAAATATTTTTGGTGGGAGAAAAAGTTGTGTTATTCTGCAGGGTTTATTCTTTTAAAGTAAATAATGTGCAGTAAGAACTGAACTTTGCACTTGGCTGACCTCTCCCGTTCCAAGTGAAAACCTTGTGTTTGTGTAAGCTTAAGCCTTACTAAGTAGCAGAGTCCATGTGACATTGTTTACATTCAGTGCTTCTCAGTTCCTCTTAAGTTCTGAAACTTTGGTTTTGTGAAAAGACACTGTTTAACAGAAATTTTGTATCTACTACTGAAGTGAGGCATCAAGATGCCTCTTTGGCACTGAACCCCTTTAATTCCAAATCCTGACAACTAGTTGGCTCAGTAATAAGAAATATGAATTTCATTCTACTGATTGTGTTACACACTTCAGTTTTCTTACACAAAGAACTGTGTACCATGGAAATGTCAGCTGTAAAATGAACTGAGCCTCACTAAGTAGCCACATTTCTTAAGACATTGGGTAGCATCTTAATAACTGCACTGACAGAACACATCTGCTAATAGTGTGTGTGGGCAATTTTCACTGATCCTGCCCAGTTCTCTCTCTAGCCCCCTGTGCCAACCAGAAGTATGTCCTTGAGGATCAGGGGACCATAAGAACATAAGAATAGCCCTGCTGGATCAGGCCCATGGCCCATCTAGTCCAGCATCCCATTTCACACAGTGGCCCACTAGATGCTGCCAGAAGTCACAGGCAGGAGTTGAGGGCATGCCCCCTCTCCTGCCATTACTCCCCTGCAACTGGTACTCAGAGGCCCTCCAATGACCCTTAGGGACATATTTCCCAGGGGGCTACAGAGGAAGGATCCACTAATGCTGCTAGTGGAAGTGTTTTGCTAGCACAACTCTTGAGTCAGGACACTACCCAGAACATTGATGTCTTCTTGAAATTATAAAAATATATTTTCTTCTGAATTAAAGAACTTTGCTTTTACTCTTTTCTTCCCCTGGTGTTCTCCCCCGCCCCGCACCTTTAATCTTTCAAGCAGCATCCTAACACTTGCTCATTTCCATACTTCATTTTCAAACAAGCTAGCTTCCTGGAATTTCCTAGTGCACAAAATGGAAAGTGAACCTCTCCCAGGTGGCACTGGTTACTAGCATGCAAGAAAAGCAAAGAGTCAGGGAACATCTTCTGCAAAATTTCAGAAGGGCAGCTCTGAAGATGGGGAGCTGCATGGCCGCAAGAGCAATGTTTATTTTCTAAAATGGATGAAAAGACTCATTTGAGATTTTGGAATCCAAGTGCAGCAGCATCATGTCAAACCACGAGAAACAAAAAGCTAGTTAAAATGCACATAAGCTGTGAAAAGGGCAAAGAAAGAAGACGACCACCCTTTCTGACCAAAAGGGACTCAGGAGGAGGCAAGCTCATCCCTCTTCTGGCACTGCCAAGGATCCAGAGGGTGGGCCTCCAACAGGTTCCTGCTGGGATACTCTCTGGGCATTCCTCCTCACCCCTCAACTTTATAATCAGTGAGCTGTGGTTGATGGCAGCAGGCAGGGTGAGGTGGGGGAAAGATGAGACTCGCCATCTGCTTGGAGAAGATAGTGCAACAGCTAGGAACCCAACTGATTCCAGCCCACGTTTTGAAGCACCAGAAAGGAGAATGTAAAAACAAGCTTTCCAAGAGTCACAGAAAGAAACGGCAACAAAAAGCTAGGCTGTAAGTTACAAAAATCATATTTATTGAACCATGTTGGGACAAGTGTTTTTTGTTTTGGTAAAGGTGGAAGATTCTTATTCCTAGGATAGTCCCTTGGAGAGATCATCTCTATGCCAAACTGGGCCACCATGGCAAACAAGAATATCCAATGGATTGAACAACCCATTCCTTGGAGGGATTTCACACTTTGCTTTGCAGTCCCACTACCTCTCATGGCTGTTCACTTAAAAACCACAATAAGGTTTCCCTCACACACGGTCAGCCATGGATAAACAGGCCCAATAATATGGGGGAATATTCTAGGACAATCTAGAATTCTGTTCTAAGTACAACTTTATTCCTTAATCTCCAGCATTCTCATAAAGGCTTTCTGTAATAAGCCATGATTAATTCTCCATGTGGACACAATTATTTTTTTTAAGTTATGAAAATGAACCCCACAGTGTCAAATCTTGCTTTATAAGCACATCTATAAAAGCATTTACAGACCCAAATCACCATGTTTAGGCCATTAATACAGAAAGGGCCATTCCTGTGGGAGCGTCTTCAAGCTTGGACAGCCTGTACTGGGAAGGCCACAAGCCGAATCTGAAAGAGAAGGAAGACAACAGCCAAGTTCAAGGGTGGCTCCCGTTTGCCTTCCGGAAAGCAGCCGCCACCGGCTGGGGACAGCACAGCAGGGCCAAGCATGCACCTCACCACAGCAGAGGCCTGTGGCCAGGGCTCCCAGTCACAACTTAAACCCCAATTCTAAATCATGAAAGCTCAAATGCTACGCTAGTCTGTGTACATCTGGGGTTTTTTTGGGGTAAAATTTGGCTTTAAAAAAAGCAAGGAAAAGCAAACAGAAGGGTGGCAAGAAGTAACAGGGATGTATGGGTAGAAAGAGAAATGCAACAGAGCCAAAGGAGCCACAGGTGACAAAGAAGAAGAGGGTAACTCCACATCCTTTGCAGCCAATGCTTATTTCTACACCAGTCTGTGTTGGCCATACTGCGAAGCTGAGGCAGGTGGCACCTCATCCTGACTCCAGTCCAGGGCACTGTTCCCTCTATCAGGGATTCCCAAATGTTCACTACAACTCCCAGCATTCCTGGCTGCAATGGCCTTTGGATGGGGATTATGGGAGTTGAAGTCAACATCATCTGGGAATCCCTGTTAGAGGGAACACTGGTTCAGGGTAAGTAGTCTATGTCTGGCTTTCCCCCTCGAGATGAATTTAACCCCTCTGTAAGCAGAGTGCTACTTTCCTGCAACACCCGTCCGTTTCTAAACAAAACGTCACCTGCATCAGCATGTGCTGATTTGAAGGAACGCATCATTGCATTTTAGAGTCGGAAGGGACCTTGGAGGTCTTCCTAGTCCAACCCCCTGCTCAGTGCAGAAAAATGCTTCAGCATCCCTGA
This sequence comes from Hemicordylus capensis, assembly GCF_027244095.1. NCBI lineage: Eukaryota > Metazoa > Chordata > Lepidosauria > Squamata > Cordylidae > Hemicordylus > Hemicordylus capensis. The sequence goes on from NC_069659.1 coordinate 9,892,459, forward strand.
GCCAGTGTGGTGTAGTGGTTAGAGTGCCGGACTAGGACTGGGGAGACCCGAGTTCAAAAATCCCCATTCAGCCATGAAATTAGCTGGGTGACTCTGGGCCAGTCACTTCTCCCAGTCTAATCTACTTCACAGGGTTGTTGTGAAAGAGAAACTGAAGTATGTAGTTCACCGCACTGGGCTCCTTGGAGGAAGAGCGGGATATAAATATAGTAATAATAATAATAATTCCTGACAGATGGCGGTCCAGCCTCTGTCTGAGGCCTCCAGTGAAGGAGAGCTTACCACTGCCTGAGGCAGACTCTTCCACTGCTGGATGGCTTTTACCGTCGGGAAATTCTTCCTAATGTCTAGTCCGAACCTGCTTCCTTGTGATTTCAACCCAGTGGTTCTTTTCCTGCCTTCAGAAGCAACAGACAACAAGGCTGCTCCCTCTTCTGTGCAACAGCCCTTCAGATATTGGAAGGCTCAGATATCTCCCGAGTCTCCTCTTCTCCAGGCTAAACATACCCAGCTCCTTCAATGGTTCCTTAGTGGTATAAATGTTTAATTGTGACCACAGCAGCAGAGCCAGCGTGGTGTAGTGGTTAGAGTGCTGGATTAGGACTGGGGAGACCCGAGTTCAAATCCCCATTCAGCCATGAGACGTGCTGGGTGACTCTGGGCCGGTCACTTCTCTCTCAGCCTAACCTACTTCACAGGGTTGTTGTGAGGAGAAACTCAAGTATGTAGTACACCGCGCTGGGCTCCTTGGAGGAAGAGCGGGATATAAATGAAATGAAATGAAATGAAATAAATAATTGTGGCCACAGCAGCTGACCATTTCAGCAGAGTTGCAGGGGCAAGGGGGAAGCCTGCTGCCACCGCTCCTGCAAGCAAGGAAATGCCCAGCTTTCTTGATGCTGTTTAAGAAGGAGGAGAGCCCACCTGCCAGCTCAGTGTCCCAAGCAGAGAGCACGCATCCACTCAAAAGTCATACAGCAGAGGCCCAGGCAGGTACAAAGCACAGATGAAGCAGTGTTAACAGAAGGAGGAAGAGAGATACTCAACGTTGGCATGACTTCACACAAAGTTTTAATGAGTAGGAGGAACCTGATGTGTGTGAGATGAGACCCTTGAAGAAATCAAAATTCCAAGAGACTAGACCCTATGCTAGACAGAGAACAGTAGCCCAACACTCTCAGTAATTCACCTTGTAACATTTACTACATGGGGACATCTCTTATTTAAAAGAACATTATTTTTTTTAAAAAATAAGGGTACTTTATATGCTGTAACCGTTCAAGAAGAGGGTGAACTGAAAAAGTCCAAACCAAAAGGATATTTTCTGGTAGGGAAACGAATGACAAGGTTGATGGGGTTGGGTGCCGACTGTGAGATATAGAAGGGAGGACACATTAAGAATGTGAACCTTACAGCTGCCCGCAGCCTCCTTAATGATCCACATCCGCATCTTCAAACTGCCCAGCAACTGCCGGTGCTGCGTCCACCTCCATGCCATCTGGAAGCAAAGACACCGACAGAATGGAAAACTTGCAGCGGAACGTCTTGCAGTCCACAGAGCAATTAGTGCCCTCTGCTGGTGGCCAACCCCAATGTCAAAATCATTGCAAGCAAGAGCACACCAAATCCAACACCCCAGAAGGTGCATGGCACCTGCACAGCAAATCACCTCAGATGAGACCTGTACAACCTAAGGCCTGGGGGCCAGAACTGGCCCTCAGGACCTTTTTTTGCTGGCCCAGAGGTAGGAATATCTTGCTGCAACAGCAAGAACCGTGAAGAGCTCCTGGTCTGTCCTGCTGACCACCAGCAGCAGCTGAATGAAGTTGGCTTCTTAACAGCAGATTTCTCCCACCCTGGGCCAGTGCCCACTGACATCATCCCGCCTTTCCCTCTGACTCCAACCCTCTGCTTCCTCACATTCATTCATATTTTTATTTAGTTTTAATGTAATAATTAATGTGCTGAAAATTTACTTCGGCCCCTGCACAAGAAGTCATGGTTGATTCCGGCCCACTGAGGCATTTGAGTTGTGCACCTCTGTTCTAAAGGTTTGCCCAGTCCCATAACAGGGAACACAGAGGCTTGGACTTTGGCGAAGCATAAGAGGAAGCAAGTGCTTTCGCTGGAAGGACTCCAGGTCATAGTGCTCCCACACCATATAGCCCTTAGTCAAGAGGCACTCTTAACGGGAAGAAAGCTTTCTCTGGGCAAAAGCCTTTGACAAGCCCTTTCCCTGCATGACAACATTCTAGATCAGGGGTTGCCAAACTGGGGTCCCCAGAGAATGCTGGACTACAACTCCCATCATCCCCAGCTATTGTGGATGGGCATGATGGGGGCTGTAATCCAGCAAGATCTGGGAACCCCAGGTTGGGAACCCCTGTCCCAGATGACCCCAGTGGGTCACCTGAATACGATGAATATTTAGATTCCGCTTTTAAACAAGAGTTCCCAAACAGGTTTACATAGATATAAAGAAAGAAAGAAAGAAAGAAAGAAAGCAGCTCCCTATCCCCAAAGGGCTAACTATTCTTTTTTTTTTTAAAGCATAAGATAACCAGCAACAGTTACTGGAGGGATGCTGTGCTGGGGGTGGATAGGGCCAGTTTCTCCCCGCCTGCTCAAGCAAGAGAAATGCCACGGGCCTCTTTGCTTAGTTAGCAAGGGACCTGAGCGCTCTGGTTACAACAAGCTTCTGAAACCAGGCTACCTTTCAAACACACAAGTGCTCAACGTTAACACTCACCTTCAAAGTCTCTGAGGGACTCTTCGGTCCGCACCCCAGCCATGTGGTACTGAGTGCTTATAGACTGTGCCAGCATGCCCTCCAACCTCTCCAGGGTTGCCTGACCCTCAGCGGTTAAACGTGACAAGCCTTCTTCATATGTGTAGAATGACGGGATGTCACCCTGGCCCATCTCTGCAAAAAAGCAAAACATAAAAGCAAATCACCAACAGGCTAAAGAGCTAATGTGACGATGTCTCCAGACAAAACAGCCTTTTCCTGGACTGGTCCCAAATAATGCCGTTGTGTCTGCTCCTGCAGATCTATACAGTTCAGACCAAGAGGCTCTGTATCACACTATCCAACTTGCTATTGTCCTCTTTCAAGTAGGCACTGTATTGTGGTACTGCTGTCTCTTTCATCTCAGCCACAGCCAGATATTTAAGCCAGGCATTTTGCTGTGTGTATTGTCAAGACAACTGACATTCTTATCTGCAGCGAGGCAATCTGTACGAATCCACTTCTTGCATTGCTGGCCGAATGAAGTGACGCCTCTGGTTTAATCCCTGCCTGTCTGCATTCTGTGCCTCATCCTAATGCAATCTCCTTTCAGCACCGAGATCTCAGAACAAAATGTGGCCTGTGTACGCAGGGCACAACTCAACATCACAAGCCTGAACACCAGCTCAGCCCCAATGGCCTACTTTCAAGGGGGGGGGGGTAGGGAGAAGGATGCCAAATACATGATAAAACGGTACCGGACTTGAAAGTTTAGACACCAGAATGCAGGGTCTGATGTTAGGGACCAGATTCCATCTCTGCAGGGCAAATAAGCAGATCCAGGGGACCGACATGGCTACTGCTTCTCCTGTCCATGTTAGCGACTTGGATTCTTGTTGCACGCGCCTAAAATGTGCCTTGGATTTATGCTTCTCAAACTGCAGCCCCTAGCCACACCCCACTCTTCCACCCATGATGGCCAACAATTTTTGAAAGAGAGGGAAGTGTCAAAAGCGGTCTGAGAAATGACATGGAGTGTGTGTGTCTGCAGCTCAGAAGTCAAGAGGCACCAATTCAGTGCAAAACCTTCGAGGTGTTTAGAACAGCCCTTTGCCCCTGGCCTTTCCCGAGACACGCAAAGCATGCCATCCAAAGACATGTGGCAGTTATCAATGACACAAAAATATAAGGATCAAAGTCTTTTTATTTTATTTTATGTTTTTTAAGTTCACCATTCTCTTTGGTGGATCAGACCAAGGGTCTATCTTGCCTAGGGCATGATGCAACAGCCATACTCTGCTCCTAGCATTCAGCCGTCAGAGATACACTGCTGCTAAACATGGAGGCACTATTCTGCTTGCCATGACTAACATCCATGGACAGATCTATCTTCCATCAATGTATCCAATCCTGAAGCCTAACGGTATCCAAAAAAATTTGTTAGGAAAGCGGCCTTATATGGAGTCAGAGCATTGATCCATCTAGTTCAGTACTGTCTACACTGACTGGCAGCAGCTCTCTAAGGCTGCAGACAGGAACCTCTCCAAGCCCTACCAGGAGATGCTGCCAGGGATGGAACCTGGGACCTTCTGCATGCAGAGCAAAGGCTCTACCACTGAGCTACAGCCCAATCCCGGTTTGATGAAGCCGATTCCCAATTGTAGCAGTAGCCACAACTACAGGCCTTTCTCCCTCCCCGCTGCCACCCAAACTGGGTTGCTGAATTGAAGAAAGCTTGCCAGATGGGAACGTTTTTACAGAAGTTTTGACTTTTTCAAAACATGGCTGTAAATTGCTATGAGCTCTAAGGAATCAAGCAAAATAAGAGCTTAACTACCAGATAAAAGCCCAAATTGTTTACTTTTTTTTTTTAAACTTTGGGGACACACAAGAGCCCCCTTCAAGCATTGAAGCCTCTCCCCTGTTCATGGTTACAGCACCAAATGCAGGTAGGAAGCCCTGGCGCTTGCTCACTCTCTCCCCAGCCACTCACGGTTCAGCAGTCATCGGCAGAGGGACCCAAGAGGTAGCCACGAGGGAAGGCGCTCCTGTGAACAGCAGCCTGGGGAGATCTGAAAGGGGCTAAAGCTGCCAGTCAGTATGCGTCAAGGAGAGTCTGGGGGACCTTAGAGGACTTCACCACTCCAAAGCTCCACATACCATGGGCCTCCACATCGTATTCATCACCATCGTAATCATTTTCTGAGTCTTCATCTTCAGGGTCAGGATGCAGAGCTTGGCATTCACACATGGCAGTGAACATGGCTTCCACTGGTGGGGAGGGGGACAAGAAGTTCTGGTAAGAACCTATCTGCCTCCTTTCCTTTCACTATCATCCTAATCAATCTATTACCAGGGGTGAAGAAACGTCGGCTCAGTTTATCAGCCAGACAAAATATTTTACTCATCAAGCTATGTTGGCACATTACTCATCGGGACTTTTTTCACTCGTCACAGACTAGTGGATTTGGGCAGCCCCGTCAATTACCATCTTCACCAGTTAGATCACTTCCGCTTCAAACATTCATATGTCTGCCATATTGAATTGAGGTGGATGACATCATCACAAATTACACCGTTGAAGTGTCCCTGCAGTAGAGCTGTAGCCAATTTGGTCCAAATAAGTCCAGGCATTGCAAAGTTGATAGGGACACACACACAGAGCTGGGTGATCTCATAAGCAACAAGTAGGCTAAAAACATGCTGTTGCTAATGAATACAGCAGCAAAGCAAACTTGAGGAATGTCTGAGGAAGGATCCTGAGCCGGACCATCAGTCCATTTAGCCCAATGCACCAAGGGTTCCCAGCCTTCAGCCCCCAGATAGTGGCTGGGGATGATGAGATTTGTAGTCCAACATCATCTGGGGACCCCTGGTGTGTATACCGGCTGCTGGTAGCTCGGCAGGCTTTCAGGCCAAGGGCTTTTCCAACCCTTTTATCCAAGATTGTAACTGAAGAGGTCAAAGGGTTGGACACGAGGCAATTTTTATGACTGAACACAAACAGAACAATCCTCTGCTTAGCATCTGCTGAAGGGGGGGGGGCAAGCAAAAATGTGTGGGGCAAAACCCTCAGCCAGGTTGCCTTATGTGGACAGAGACACACAAACAAGGCATGAGTCTCTTCTACTCTTTTGCAGTACGTATCAGTAACTGAGAAGGGAAAGATGCTGAAATGCTTGTTCACCGAGGATTCACTCGGGTTTACTGTGCATTTCCTTCTACTTACAAGCTGATTTGTCGCTAGGTACAAATCTGAACTCCGAAATGGGTTCGGCCTCATCATCACTGTCATCGTCTTCCTCCTCCTTCTCTTCCTCCCCTTCTCCCATGGGAGCTTCCTTCAATTCTTCAGCTAAGGAAGTTGAGAGAAGTTGTGTGTCAAGAAGTCTGACATTTTTAGTTAGCTTCTTTGCGGGTCTGTATGATCATTCCAGCAGTGTTTCAGGTCTCCACTTCTCACTCAGCTTGAACAAAACTGGTCACTTTATAAGTGCACCAAAACACAAAACCAAACCAGGGAATGCTAATCAATGGCTTCATCCAGAAAGCAATACAAAGCACTTCCCCACACTCTTCAGGAGACTTCCAGAGGGCATTTACGCTCCGTCCAGATGCTCAGCAGGATCCTAGGGCCATTTTCTCAGCGCCACCTGCTGGCCAGCACTTGCTTTCTGTGAGCCACCACCATTCACCAGAAAATGTAGAAATCACTGCGTTCTTCATGGAAAACAAGAGCTGGCCAGCAGGTGGCGCCAAGATATTGGCACTAGGACCCTGCTGAGCAAGCATATGGGCAAAAGAGTGAATCCCCGCTGCCTAAGACTGGAAGACTGCAGAGGTGTGTGGAAAGGGAGTAGAACTGTGCTTGGAAATACACTGCTTTTCATTGCCATCTGGAAGTGACTTCTCTGTGCCCAAGAGGGGCTAATCACCAGAGCGTAAAAATCTGTGTGTACTGGAAGTGTGAAAGATGGTGTGTTCCGTTTCTCCTGGCCCTCAGGAGGAAAGAGCTATGAAGCGCCTCCTCTCCCAAGAGAAACTCTGTTTCTATTTACAGAAGAGAGAGCACACGCCCCCATTTCGAGACCTCACAGTTGCAAATGCTTTAAAGTGTTCAGGCAATGTTCAGCAAACTCTTTACTATTTTAAGCGGAGTAAAATTTCCAGTGGAAACTTCATTGTGTTGGTTAACTACACAAGTAGTATAGCCTGTACCAATACTGCCAGCTAAAGAGGGTAAGAACTGCATGCCTGCATTATGGGATCAAAGGAATGGGGGGCGGGGGTAGTCCATAAACACCTGGACAAGCATCTGATATTACTTAGGAGCAACATAAATTTTCTACAGGTTGCTATATAAGCGCTAAGAGCGTTGCCCTCAACATATAGAACTGCCTTGTCTCAGCCTAAATTCCCTTACTGATTATCACTGCATCCAGTGTTGAGGAGTTCCACTGGCAGAACTTTTGATTTATTTATAAAGTTAATAGTTTATTCAAATATAGTTCAGAGAAGTTCAAGAAAAAAGTCACATTTATAAAACTCTTATTACCATACATACAAGACAATGCAAATGTTAAACTGACACCTCCATAAAATCATCTTTAAGGAGTCATAACTTTCAACCCAACACAATTCAATTTGTTACAGTCTGCTGGAATTATAAAGTATCATTCTCTGTAAGATTTTCTACACCTTCCCCTGTTATCCTTAATATACAAAAGATAAAATTTACTTCAAGCAGTTTAGTAACACCTCCCATCTAACTTAGCCCCTCTGCCTTTTTCCAGTTTCTGAGCAATTAAGATTCTGGCACCATCAGAAGAGCATTAAAGGCAGTATGAGAGAAGCTGAATGGTAGCAGATCTAACACAGTTAATATGTTTTAAGATGTTTTAAGATGCCATCCTCCAACCATGCCACATTACAGTAAGAACACTCAAACATGGAGGCCTCCAGCTGTCTGTTGAATTCATCTGTTATTCAACCTTGGGCAGCAGAATAGATGGAACCACTTGAATAACCTTGTTATTGTAAACCGCCCAGAGACAAAAGTTTGGGGCGGTGTACAAATTTGATACAGACAGATAAATAAATAATTGCAGGTGGAAAGTTCCAACTGTAAATAATCTCCTCTGTATATGTCTATATACCTCTCAAAACAGAACAGCAGTCACAAAGATTCTGTCCCAGCTCTTTGCCTACTGTACTTCCTTATTTGCAAGGTTTTTTAGCAGAGTCTTCAAGTATGTGATCCCCAACCTGCAGCCTGAAGTGGTTTGGTCCATTATGCCCCCACTGCACTCAGCGACCTCCTTCCGACACGCACACACCAGGCCTAAGTTAATTCCATCCAACAAGGTCAAGGTGGCATACATGGGGTTACCCCATGGCATCCTCCTACCAACTTTGTGAGGCAGGTTAGGCTGGCATCCAGTGACTTGCCCAGGGCTACTCAGTGATTTGAACACAGGCCACCCCCTCCCCTCCGTGTCCCAAATTCCACCCAGTTCACCAGACTGATTCTTCCGATAGCATAAAGGTGACCCAACATACCTTCAAATCTGGCATTTACCATGACATACAGATGCTCCCATGGGTAGGCATTCAGGTCCCTCGAAATGGCATGTAAGCTTATGGTGGGGTAGTCCAATGAAAAACCAAGACCCGAAGTCTCAATCCATGATAGGCGGCTGAGGAAAAACAAATCCCAAAGAGTTAATCCATCCAGATGAGAAGACCGTTTTCCACTGTTTTGTGCCACACATATCAAAGACAAACTTAACCCTCCTCCTAGCCAAGGTCATACTATGGGCCCACCAGTCACCTAGAAGAACGATTGAAGACCAGTGGGAGAAGGTGCTTGGTTAATTCCAGCCTGATAGCCAAGGCTGCCGCTCCCAGCTGGAACGACGGAGCAGGCTTTACTTGGTTCAATCTCCCTCCATTGCAGCCAGGCTGCTGATGGAGATGGTCCATGCTGCCTTTGGCCTTCTGCACTGGCCAAGATATAGGCACTCCAGTTCTTGGAGCATCAAGCAGCACTGTGGCTGGGCCACTACTTTTTGAAGCCCAAGAACCCTGGTACTCTGCACCCTTTATTGGGGACGGGGTGGTGGTGGAATAGGTGGGTGGGTAGATATCGGTTTTGAAAGAATTCACACCACAGACCTGCATATATCCGACTCCATCCTTGCCCATATATTATGGGCCACTGGCCATTTTAAAACTGGTGACGCAGCCCCAAAGAAGGGCACAGCTCTCACTAAGGTGTGCCTGGGATATACGGTACTACCAGAATGCAGGTGGGGGCTCATAGGACTGAATATCCCTTCATAAAAAAATAAGTGACTCTGCAGGCAGAAAACCAATGTGTCAAGGGAAAAGGACTCGCCTCCCTGCAAACTAGGTCCCCTCCACCCCCCACATAAAGGAAGAAGTTTTACACAAGGGTGTGGAGGATTCATGCTAAATGTTTCCCACCTCTGAGCATCAGGCCAACAGGATGCCCTGGTGCATATGAACCTTCCACACACTCAATACTGCAAAGCACCACAAGCAAAGAAAATAGTGGCAAGAAAAGAGCCACAGGAAATCCTTCAGGACATGGAGTCAGCCCGCTACCCCCTCAAATACAGTTACAAATGTCTTAATTTTCTCTCTCTCTTGAAAAGAAACTATGACCCCACTGGAGATGGGGCCACAGCTCAGTGGCAAAGCACCTGCTTAGCGTATAAGGCAGGTCTAAGGTGGCTTCCTACATTCCTATGACCCATGGCTTTAACAGCTACTAGCACAAGTTGCTTTTCTCGGAAGGGACCAATCCCTGCACGTTCCAGTGAGTGATACTGACCCATCTGCCTCCTTCTGATACAAATATTAAATTTCCTCTCCCTCTCGGCTCACTTCTGTTTCCACGGCAACTACCAGTTGCACAGGTGCGCTGAGCATCCTGCCAATGCACCCAGTCAGGCTCAACAGACTTACCGGCACACACCACCCACTCCAGGCACTCTCCAGCCCCAGCCCGACTTAGCTTTAGCAAGAGTGCTGCATCGTGTGTCTAATGCCGGCCTTGCCCCGAAGCTCAAGGCCTTGGTCTCCTGAGGGGCATAACAAGGTTGGAGCGGACTATGGGGCAAGTAAAGATCAGCCCTCCTTGCCCCTCCCTATCTCCCCCCACCCCCAGTCACAAGGAAGCAAGAAGAAAGAAAGCTGTCACCCAGGCAGCAGGCTCTCCCAGGGACATCCCGCCCCTTGTTCAGTTTTAACTATGATCCTGGGTCTCCTTCTGCCAGGAACGTCTCTGATATTTTTACAAAGCCTACAACCCCTGTGGCTATTACCATGTCTTTAATTGTGGTATGTAAATATTAGTAGTTTAATTGCAGACGATGGTGATACGAGCAGCCCTGCTGGACCAGGCCCAAAAGGCCAACTTAGTCTAGCATCCGTTGTCTGGAGCTCCCAAGCATCAGCGCAGCCCTCCGCTCTTCGTCCACAGCAGCGCCCGGCGCGACGCTAAAGAGGGCTACTGCCGCACACGGAGATGCCGTTCCTAACGACGTGGCTAAGGAAAACACGAGCATCCCTGCTAGAGGAGGAGGGAGGGAAGGGGCCCCCTAGTCTAGCAAAGCATGATGCGATTCGCATCCCACCGCGAAGCGTACAACGCGGGTACGAAGGCAACAGCCCTCTCCCATTGTGTGCCTCTGAGCCTGGAGGTCCAAGCTAGCCACAAGCACCCATCGACAGACCTCTGCACCCCCCTCCTCTTCCCCTACCACGGGTCTGCCTAACCCGTGAAGCATTTAAGACAGCAGCCATCGGCGTATCTAGTGGCAGCGAGTTCCCCCAGCAAACCACGCGGCGGCAGCCCTCTCACCTTTCCGCGATGTACAGACACCCCGTGCCCAGGCCCCGCCCTCCCAGCACGGCCTCGGTGTCGGGTTGCCGCAGGCGGACCCCTTCGCTGGGCGCCGGGAGCCGCTTCAAAAAGCTCATGGCGGGCGGAACGGGGAAAGGCGCCAGAGCGATGCCCGGCGCGGCCACCTCCGCGTCTCCCTCACTCGCCCCGGAAGCACAACACGCCGACCCGGAAGCACCAACTCCCTCCCGCGGTTTCGCTGTCAATGTCATCACAGAGACGTCCTCTCCATCACTGGTCAGGTGACAACTGTCACGTGATGCTCCCACGCTCCTGCCGGCCCGCGCAGCCAGCCTGTATGGCCGACCACCTACTTTCCCTGAACGCTGGCTGAACTGGGAGTGGGAGGGCTGGGCCGAGGAAGGCGGCGGCCAAGAGCAAAGATACTTTAATGGGCGGTGGGAGGCTTGTTTTAGAAGAACATGTTGCAAATTGTCTGGCCACTCCTTACACACAGAAGTCCACGAATGGTGGACTTGTTTCCCAATGGCATATATTTAATAAATGGAATAAAACATGTGAATTCTGCTTTGCCCCGGCCTCAGCGTCCCTGCATCCCCCCGCCCCGCCAAAAGGGCTGCATGTCTTCAGAAGCAAATGACAGGCATGTAACAGGTGCAACTTTTCTCCACCTAAGAGTGGCAGTAATGGGAAGGTGCATGTGCTGAATGAATGTCTACCTTGCAGTTAAAATCTCACTAAGCTCCAGGGTGTTTGGGGTTTTAAAAAAATCAATCTAGACCTTGATGTATTTTATTTCTATCCCACCCTATCCTATAGATGCAGAGCGACTTACAGCATTTATTTTTTTTAATTTTGATTCTGGTCATACAACCAAAAAGAAGACGACTGTCTGTCCCAAGAATGATTACCTTCTCTATGCCTAAGGGCTGGGAGTACAGTTTGCCAAACAGCCCAACACAGCATGAATAGCAAGGCTCTGGGGGGGGAAAGAAGGCGGGGGGGGGGAGTTGGTGCTACTGAGCAGGCTCAGCTGGGACAAGGCACTTTGCTCCCAATGGAACTATAAAGTACATACTTTCATCTCTCAAAACTGGTTCCTGCATCAGATCCCAACTTGTGATGGGGATTCTCCACCCAACCTGTCCCCAACATTTTAAACTGGGTGGAGAGTCAGGAACCAGTGCAGGAACTGGAGAGTGGCAGGTTCAGATGACACACCAACCAGAAGCGCGTGCTCTGCAGGAGCCTCTAGTTCCAATCTTTCTTACTTTCCAGCAGCCATCTGAAGCAGCCCTATATATAACAGGGTCCTGTTATCCCGTCCTTCCATACCAACATATTTATAGGGTTTTTCTTAAAGAACCAGTTGGATCGTGCATACATTTTGGGCTATACGATTAGTGAATTGCTGTTGAAAGAAAAGTGGGATTCTTGTTTCACACTGTAGCTATGTCTGTCTGCCTTTTGTATTGGCTCAAGTAAACCTTCTGTCCGCCATGCCGCAAATTGCCAAATATCCATGTGAAGCTGTCCACGGAAAAGTCAAAAAATGTCTCAATGTTTTGCTTCAGAATCACAAAAGATATGCCGTGGAAGAAGGAATTCTCTGATATTAAAAATATGTTTATAAAGTATAACAGTACAGTTGTTATATGTTACACCCCATGTGTGCTGCGTCCTCAGCAGCTGCCTCGCCTGCCTACCCTTTGTCCCAGATATGCAAGTAGCAGTAGCCGTGTGCTGCAACCAGCTACAAAACACAAAGAAAGCTGTAACATTAAGATGTCCAATCTCTGTCAATACTATTTAAACAATCCTTTCAACCTGTCTCCCACTACACCCATTACTACAGCTCGATTTACATCTAGTGGACTTGGGAGGAGCTGGCTTGGGGGCATCCCAACAGCCATGGCTGCTCTGCTGTAACTTTCAAATCCATTAGAATCTGCTGCCTCTATCCCATTATCCTAAATCTTACACCTGTGCACATCTTAGGTCTCTCACACATGCTTGAACCACTGGCCCAATTTGGAATCATCTGTAAATCCGTTGGGAGACCTCGTCGTGTTCCATGTCATCTTTGACGATGACCCAACCAAGGGGCTTCTCCCCCGTGTACTCTGTACGTCAACTTATTTAAATGGGTTTTTTTATTATGACAATTTACATGTCATATTTATATGAAAGAAATGACAGTAAATATTATAAACAAAAAAACATTATGAAAGAAAAAAGTTACACAATTAGGCCTCCAAGCTATAAAAAGGCTGCAGGCCCAGCTTATACACAAAGAGCTTTGACCAGACCATAGTGAGACGACATTGAACATTTCATTAACAAAAATATTGGCACCAGCCGTAACATTTTTTTTAAAACTTCATTTACAAGGAATACAGTATTTAAACAGTCATTTACTGCAAAGCTAAAAACACCAGCTGTTAGTCAACTGCAGTTAATCACTTTGAGCGCTGAGGGCACTAGGACTCTCCATTTCAAGTTAAAAAATTTCCATGCAAGTGAGTTTCTTGGTGTGGGGGGAAACGGAAAGAGATAAGTGAGAAAGCAACCCCAAATTTATGTACAACAATGAAGACACTTCCAGTTCTCTCTCCCCTGCCCTCTAATGCTCACTTCATATGCAACATTTTCTTAAAAACGTGGAAATAATATCCGCACAGGAAATATCTGTACACCATCACTTCAGATGCAGTAGGTGGATTCTGTTCAGGGTGAGCAGACCGGAAAACACTGGTCAGCTTCCCAGTCTGCCTAGACCAAACAAGAGACAGAAACAGCATCAACTTCTACAGTGACTATGTACTTATTTCCTACCTGGAGATGATCTAAAATATCATGTATGAAGCAGCCTTAAATGTAAAAACAGCACATAAAACCCACAGAGTCCTTTTATTTTCAAACTGTAGCCAACTCATGATTTCAGGATACAAAATATGCAAGGATTTTTAAGAAATGGGGATTGACCAAAGCTTTCCAGAATCTTATCAATGCGTCAGCTTTCAAAAAGAATGAACCAACAAAGATTAAATAAGCATAAACGGGGGGTATGCTTATTGCCATCAGTTGCCATCACTGAGGCAACTGTGAGCAGTGAAGAGTTGGAAGAAGATAAGCTTGCTGAAGTTGCTTCTCTGCTCCTGAAGAGACGGGATGCTGCCACTTCTCAGGATCAGAGCACTGTTGGAGAAGGGAGCCACCAAACTGCATATCCAGTTCAAGATTTTTAAAGAATAATTGTAATGGGGGCATAGGAAGGAATCTGAAACACCAATGAAGGTCCCATTCAGAGGGTTGTTAATCTTAAGACTTTGGAACGCGACCATTAGCATTCCTACACTCCGATGGATCTCGCCAGGCTGCTCAATATATATAAAATGGCTCTACAAGCTACAGAACCTCAGCCTTCACACATCTAGCTTGTTGTTAGATGTGCAAAAACCGCTTATTTAGAGACGGGGGAATGAGCCACAGCAGTGTTCCTGTGTGGTTAAGGAGACTGTGAGCCATTTCACACGCTTAGCCAGGCGACAAGCCTTCTCCTGTGACAGAGAGTGGATGCTTCCTCACGTGCGCGCGCGCGCGCACACACGCACACACACACACACACACTTGCAGAGGCTTGATCTGTGCAATTCTTCCTCCTCAGGAGTGAAAGAGACTGCCCAGATTGGACCTCTCTTCCAGCGTACAGTGGAGCACCTGCACCACATGTTGATATTACACGCACAGTGGAGAGGGGCATGTAGGCCTGTTCATCTCCTATGGGAGGAGGGTCGGGCAAAGCAAGCACATGAAACAGCTCCAAGAATGCAACTCATCAAATGCTGCTTCTAGCACAATCTCCACTGAAATCAAGGTAGGTTAAGCAACAGCAATGCCTAGGCTAAGGGTCCTCAGTGCTATTGCTGGACTACAAATTCAAGATATTGTTGGACTACAACTTCTATCACCCCCAATCACAATGGCCAGAGGCCACTGGGGATGATGGGAGTTGTAATCCAACAACATCTGGGGACCCAACATTGAAAATTGCCAGTCAAGAGGATTGTGACTCATACAAAAGGGTGTTTGGGGGTCTGTCTATTTTTTTGAACACACAAGCAAAACAACAGTTCTTCTAGCAGATAGTTGTACAGGAGTTCCAGACATCATCAAAGACAACAAATGGCACACCAGTACCATCATCCACCTGAGCTGGTTTGTCTCTTTCAGAAAATCTGCTGTGGGAAACAACAGCTTTCCACCCCTGCTCAACACAAATAAGTTTTGGTAAAAGTTAGGGGCGAAAGTACCATAAGATGCTGACAGCATTTGAAGCCTATGTTTAGTAAGAAAGAGGAAAAAGAAAGAGGCAGATGCAAAGCCAGTTCCAATAGAAGCTCTCACATCTAACTTCAGTAGGTCAGTGCTACTGAATAAGAAAGACAATTGCTTCTCACTGCTAAAGTGGTGAGCTAACCACTAGGCCTATTGTGCATTTCTGGGGCACAGCATTGCTCCTTCCCAAGAGTCTGATATGCTTTGGTAAACTAACCTCACTACTCGACATGGAGTTTTTAAAAGCCAGTTTTTCAAAAATAGTTTAAAACAGTTCTTTAAAACCCCACCAGTTCTTCACCATCAGATGTCCACCAATGCTCCCTACACAATACCCCTATACACTCAGGATCCTCGATGAAACAACTTTTCTCAGCATTTCCAAGCATGTATGCACACATGCACACGTGTGCACACGCACACACACACACACCCCTTACGTTAGGAGACAGGAAGGTAACATGTCACGCGAGAAATCTGTAAGGGACACTGCCATTTGGGAATTGAAATCAAGCTGTCAAACAGTCCCCTCCATCCACCCAGGCCAATAATCTAATTGGCATTTGTCTGTGCAGAACTACCAGCCTCAATAACAAGTGCAGATTAGATTATGGGAAGAGAACACAGTGAAAATGACTATATACAAAGTGCTATTAAGTGCCTACCACACAGGCGCACGCGCGCACACACACACACACACACACACACACACACACACACACACACACACACACACAGAAGGCAGAATCCAGCTCATAGATATGCTTTAAGTCCAACTGCTTTCAACAGGAATCAAGAACGTTTTACTCTGTGGTGGATTATTGTTCCACTTTGGGGGTATGCTCTGTCTTTGTTCCAAGCACAGCCTCTCTCGGGAACCTCAGGTTCGCCACCACTGCCAGAATCCTCCAAGCAGACACACGGGCGTCTCCTCGCTCACTGACTATGTGCAAAACCTCTGGTAGTGGATCTCAATGAAAGTGCTCACTAGCTGATGAAACGGGGGTTGGGAAGAGGAGAAAGAAGCAGGAAATGGTCAGGATTATGCTCTTTCCATATTCAACTGGAGAGGCACAATTCCATAAAGAATTAGTAAAATGGATGAATTAGTGTTTCATTTGGAATGGATGAGGTGCAAATGCTCGGAAACAGAGGGCAGACCTTGCTTTTTAAAAAGTTACAGATGATCCAGTGGCCATCGCTCCATGAATCATGAATATTTCATTTATTTAAATTATGTGAGTTGGGCTTGGACAGAAAGATTTTCAGTGAGAGAACAGCAATGGTACAGTAGGCTTCTGTTAGCTCTTCCACCTAAGTGAAGGTGACACGCTGAAGATGCATGTTCAGCAATGGCCACCCAGTCAGACTCAGAGAGGGCACTGCTAGGGATGTGCACAGAACCGGGTGGGGGAGGCACGACGGGTGTGTGTGTGTGTGTCTCTCGCTTTTAGGGAGGGGGCACTTCCCTCCTGCCACTGGCACTCGGTCTTGGTAAAAGCCTTCAGGGCTGCAATGTACTTCTTCAGCCAGAAGTATCCGGGGTACGGGCGCATGCTGCACATAATGTGCACCGGCTACTTCCGGCCACTTCTGGCCAAAGAGGAGGAAGGGGCAGCAGGGAGGTACACTGCTGCCCTAAAGGCTTTTACCAAAACAGAGCACCGGCGGCGGGGGGGGAGGGGTAAGTGCACCCTCCCCTGCCCTTAAAGCGAGACACACACACCCCACTTTCGAGCCTCCGAACTGGCCAGTGTTCAAACCTGTTTGGAGGCCCATAAAAGGGCCTCCGAACAGGTTCATGCACATCCCTAGTCACTGCAGGGAGATTTTTGTAATCACACCCTGGTTAACTCCCTATGGAACTTCATCCCACATCTACATACATTTAGCTGCCATATTACAGCAACCATAAAAATATCTACCTTGCATCTTCTGTTCTCCCCAAACCTGAAGAGTCTTGTCCTCTCTCTCTCTCTGTGCAAGACAAATTTCTCTAGAGCGACTTCTGAATTCACTGTACAACAGGAGAAAGTTACCTGAACTCCTCTTTTTGTGGAGGGTACAGGATACCTTAGGGCCTGCCAGGGTACAGGATACCTTAGGACCTGTCTCCCACCTACTAAGATCTATGGGAGGTGTTCTGCCCTGTGTGCCAGTACCACCAGAAGTTAAGCTGCTGAGCACATATGACAGGGCCTTTTTAGGAGTGGTGCCCAGGCTTCGAAATTTCCTCCCCTGGGAGGTCTGAGCTGCTCCATCCCTTTTGGTCTTTCAGCAGCTACTAAAAAGTGGTTGTTTTTGTCTGGCATTTTATTTTGTTGACTGATGGACTATCTCCAATGATGTTTTTGGCTGTTCTGTTTGTTTACATTATTGTTTTTAAACAATGTTTGCATTGGCTTTTTAATTGACTGTGATTAGGTGGTTTTATTAGCGAAAAGCAACATAAAAATGCCCAAATAAAGAGATACATTTCCATACAGCGTGGTTCCTCTCCTATCTTCAAATTCCAAGGGTATTTATTTAAATAAATAACTAGACATAATGTGTTATTTAAACAGCTAGTCATCATGTGAAAGCTGCATGACAGGATCACCAGATGACTTTTCCCAGCCAGATGTCAAGCAACCATGGAGAGGCAGGGTGTGTGGCATCTGAGTCACAGTGCTGGGGGTTTAACCTTTCCCCCTTGCACAGTTTCCCCATTGCTATTAGCAGGGGAGGAGGAAGAAGAGAGACAGGGGTAACCCCCATCTCTGTGGCTAAAAGCAGCTTCAAAGCAGAGATGAATGGATGTGGGAGGGATAAACCCCTCCCTGCAACACACACACTATTCCAGCCCAGTCTAACTTGCATCTCCTGAATGATTTTAGCAGTCAAGCAAAAAAGACACCAGGGATTTCAGGCCACAGATCTGTAAGCAAAGTTTTGTCTACTTTGGCCCTGATCTGCCCTTGGTTGCACTTCTACCTTCTGTGTTTAACATGAGATCATTTGTTTCCAATTCACTGTTTGTATTAACTCAGCAATTCTCAAACTTGAGTCCCCAGATGATGTTGGACTACAAGTCCCATCATCCTTCGAAAACTGCGGCAGAAGATGGTGGGAGTTGTAGTCCAACATAATCTGGGGACCCAAGTTTGAGAACTCCTGTCTTAACATGCTCAAAAGGACAGCTTGATCTTCCAACAATACAAAGGTATGAAAGAGACACCATCTCCTACTCAAAATGAAGAGTATGTTTTGCTCTGTAAGCTCAGCAACATCTGAAAACCACTGTAGACATTCAAATTCTCCAGTGATCTCTGAAAACATACTACTTTGTCTCTGGGAGTAATAGTGGAATTAGAATTAGACAAAGTCATAATTTGGGAGCACAGGACAACTGTGCTCCTAAAAGAGAGAAACTAAAGGATGTCAGTTGGGGCACAAGTTAAGTTGCCCAAACCTACAAGTTTCCACCCTGGCTTTTTGCAAAAAGGATGTTTGAACTGGGGGTGTGGAGGATGGGAGGAGGGAAAGCAATTGAGGTTTGCTCACCACTTGGCAACCAGAACCAGAATCTGCAAAATGAAGCAAGCAGAGGACATCTTGGTCACTGAAAAGCCAGTTATTTTTGGCCCGGTGAAGACAGATTCTTCTCCATCCCGATTTCCACTTAATTCAGGGGTTCTCAAACTTGGGTCCCCAGATGTTGTTGGACTGCAACTCCCATCATCCCCATCACAATGGCCAAAGGCCATTGTGGCTAGAGATGATGGGAAGTGTAGTCCAATAGCTTCCGGTGACCCATGCTTGAGAACGCCTGACTTAATTAAATCTGAGCTAAGTCTAGGCAAGGACCAAGGTTAGATGTAGCACTGATGCTATGATTACTTTTAAAAATCAGTTTTTAAAACCCCAGCAATTCAGGAGACTTCAAAACGTTTTTGCACAAGAAAAGTCAACAGTGTCTTGTACAATACAGTAGCTGGACCAGGAAATGACCAGCATGCTCCTGAGGCTTGGGTCAGTTTCCCTCAGCACAATCCCACCTGCCAGACCCCAGCTCCCTACCACTCTGTTATCTCCAACTACTATTTCTTCAGGAGTGCTGAACACTGCACACTTTATTTATCATGATCTCCAGAAGAGTGCCTACTTAAGGAGCAAGGTATTTCTAAGCAGATGCTGAACATGCCTCAAAAACACATCTCATCTGTCAGGCAAAAGCCTGACAGAATAGTTTTAAAGCATTTCTAAGTTAGCTCCCCCAATTCCCACTCAGACACAACACCTACTGGATTTTCCACTGGTGTCAAGGGAGTTGAAGACTCCCATCTCGACTCATATGGGACCTGGCTAATGGCCAGAGCTTATGCTGCTAGTCCTTTCATCCTTGCCCAGTTCAGAACATGTCCCTGGCTAAAAACTACTTGCCAGCTAGCAGAGTAGCCAGGGATGCAACACTTGCTTCTTTTGGAAGCAGGTCTAGAAACCCTTTACCTTCCTTCTCAGTAAGGAGCTATCCCTGCCTATATTTTGCAGCACCCATGTCTTCTAAATATTAAATTAAACACAAAAGCATATTTTACCTTGCTTGAGTGGAAATTAACCAGATGACCCGTGTTACTGCAAACTCCAAAGATGCATGCTGCATTCCAACACATTTTGTTTCAGCAGCAGGAGAAACAAAACGGCATGTTAAAGAGCAGGTTTTAAATTTCTGTGGCTTTTAAACTCTGCTGTGTGATGAGAATAGATCCTTGCTAACAAAAGTATGTTTTTCAACCAGGGGTCTCTGCTTTAAACGATGCAAAAATACCACTTGGGGAAGCCAACCATTTTATGGCGTATGGGTTCTCAAATTCTGAATGTGGAGATTATGTACTTTGCCAAAATATAGATGAGCACTATTAATCCATGTGGTTCCTACTGCACTAAGTGGGTATTAAGGAAGGATTTTAAGACCAGAAAGATTTGGGGAATCTCTTTTTCTTGAGAGGTATTTAGCACAGACCTAATGCCAGCTTTGATTACTCTTAAAACAAACAAATCAGAAGTGCTTACCTAATGACAAATTCCTTTTAAAATGCAACACAGCCATGTGAGAATGGGTAGGCTAGGGAGGGAGAACGCTTGCCTCAATGCCAGCAGCAAGTCATGGTGCTGCCGTTGCCAGCAACGGGCCTAGCACCAGAACATATAGTCCAAATCCCAGCGGGAGGGGGGGAGGAGAGGTATGTGACCATTTCAGATTTCAAAGCTTTTCAGGCCATGTGTACCAGTGTACATGGCATACAAAGAAAAAAGAAGCATATCAAATTCTTAAAGAACGCAGTTGGGTTTCCCAAAGAAGTGGAAAACCCAATGGCACTTTAACCCACATTCTTGTTTGACTGGCTATTAGGGGTCAATGCAGCTATTTTGGAGTCAGGGACATCCACTCACAACCAGGGCTATGTTGTCTGTCTCCGAGAGTGGGAATACTTTGGGGTCAAGCACTTTTCTCCAGAAACGTCTCCTTTGAAAAATCAGTTGGTCATGTGACATAGATTAAAACGCATATTAAAAACATGGAGTGGCCCACAGGCCAACAGCTAGAGTCAAAATCTGCAAGAACATCCAGACAGATAAAATCACACTCACGCACACACACTTCCCCAATAGAAACCTCAAAGAAGGAAAACTGCTCCATTCTATGTACTTCAATTTGAAGTAGATGCTAAGAGCAGCAAAAGGAGCTTCCAAAGCAGCCACTTATCTCTTTCCAGGAGTTATGTCATCTGCTGAAAATCATGTACTGCAAAACCTGGCCCCTTCACAACTAAAATGATATTTCCTCCTCCTGACAGGTGTTGTACTGAAGACCATCAGATGGATTTAACACATTTTTTTAAAAGTCTTGTTTACAAACTCACCGCTAGCATGGTTTCAAATGGTCAAAAGCTCATGATATAGTTTACACTTCTTACTGTACAAACACTTTAAAAAGATGTTTATTAGGGGGAACTGCGAATCAAAAGACGACGTGAAAACTT
Source organism: Hemicordylus capensis (assembly GCF_027244095.1). Classification (NCBI taxonomy): domain Eukaryota; kingdom Metazoa; phylum Chordata; class Lepidosauria; order Squamata; family Cordylidae; genus Hemicordylus; species Hemicordylus capensis. The sequence goes on from NC_069659.1 coordinate 9,913,439, forward strand.
TTCTTCCCATGGTGTTTCCTCTGTCTGCTGTGGTAATCTTCAGGGTCTATCAAGGCTGTTTTTCAGGAAGGCGATTACTAAAATGAACTATGTAAGTTAACCTACAAGTCACAAAATGCAACAGTAAAGATATTAATTTTGTTTCCTTAAAACTGCATGTTAAATTGTAATCTAAGTTGTGAACATTTAAATACAATATATATCTCATATGAAAAGGTTGGAGCACAAGTGCTATTTTAACCCCACCCACTCCCTTTCCTCTATTTCCAGACCCCTCCCCACCCGATTCAGATTTTGGGCCCTGACCAACTCGGAATGCTTTCATACAACCACCCCATTTCTTTTCCCACAAATTTGTGTGTGCACTCATGAAATATAAAGTCAAAAATATACAAATCTCTCGTTTACTACAAGGTCTGCATGTGGATGAAGTTACTCAGGAACTGGATGAAGGGGTTGGGAAGAAGAGAATCAGAACAGGGGATCTTGAGCAACAATCTTCAGAAGAGTTCCAAAAAAACTGGTCACTTCACGGGAGGACGAGAAAAAACCAAACCCAAAACTGCAGGACTGGTGACATTTTGACTGCTAAAAATTGATACTGTAGTGGAGAGTTTTCTAGGAAAAATAAAACACCTTTTAATAACTGGCCCGCTGGTATGAGCTACCGTGGAATAAATTAGGACAAAAATGGAAGTCTTATAACTGTTCACTGTTACAGACGTAATCAACGAGGTCAGTCACTCGCAAGAGTTCATCCTCATCTTCCTCCGGCCCTACTGCCTCCTGGCCACCACTTGTCCCATTGGATGCCAAGTTGGCATTGGCTGTGCTGTCCTTGGGGGCAGGAGTCTTCTCGCTGGGCTTGCCAATCAAGTTCTCAATAGTTTTCCCAGGGCTTTGCCCATTGGTAGATGGCAAATCCACTAGGCTGTAGTCCAACGGGCTTTCTACCTTCCCAACATTGTCAAAGTCATCGTCGTCGTCACTTTCTATCCGGTAGCAGGGCTTCTTGGTGACGTCTTGAGGAGCATGGGGTGCCAAGGGCTTACTAGCTGGCACGGGCTTGCCTGCATCATCGTTGGTATTGCCACAGTTGTCTTCGTCATCTGTTTCGATCCGATTCAGGCGCTTTCGGATGGGCCGCCCTTCCTCATCTCCATCCTCCCCTTCCGAATAATCGTCCGTACTGTGGCTGCGTTTCCGAACTGACCTCTTTGACACCTTGGCTGTTTTGTCATCTTCAGAGTTCTTAGCCAGGTAGCTCTCTGGAATAAGCAGCAGACTTAAAGCCATTAGCAAAATCTTTTTGTTTGTTTTACCCAAACACACTCCACAGAATTGGCTGTTTTATACTAGAAGAAAACTGGCAGCCACCTGCTGATGATCAAAGCTATTTGTTAAACTATCCACCATGTGTTTGAACAAACAGGTACTAGAGAAGAGCATGTTAGTTTTATCATAAATCCCCACTTCCCTTTCCATAAAGCCTTGGCCCCAGTGCATTCTTTTGCAGCTTTCTTGGGAAGGCTCACTTCTGGCCTTAACAACAAAGAGCCCAGCACAACAGAATTATTTCCAAGGATGAACTTTTGCACGAAAGGCAAGAGGAGTGGGATTTCTGTGGCTTCAGTATCCAGAGGCACAATATTCTCTAAATAACAAAAAGCTTGTAGCAGGTTGCTAGAGATCCCAACTTATTCTGAATCTTTGTTATACTCAAGATGTTAAAATTCTAAGGGGGATTATTAAAATATTTAAAATTCTTCTACATCTGGAAATGCTAATAGTATGAGCAAAAGAACCCTGCCCAAGTGCTAAGGTGGTTTCTTTCCATCAGAAACCTGCTGTCCGGTCCTTCAACATTAGAAATTGGGCTGGCCACAGGGATGACTCCAAGGAGCATCTAAGGAAAGTGGGTGCTCCCTCCAAAATATTCTCCACCCACCCCATCCATCAGACTGGAACTTTACAATCAGACAATAGTCAGAGAAGCTATTCTGACGATCACTGAAAACCAGGCTAGGGGAGCCCAGCCCAGTTTCCAGGGATCGTCAGAACCACCGGGCTTGCAGGCGAGCCCGGTGGTTCCACGGCTGCTAACCCACCTGACAACCCTTCCTCTTAAATGAGGTAAACAGAGAGAATGCTCCATTAACCTTGCTTTTCTGCTCATGTGTCAGCCGCGGGGTGGGGGCAGAGGGGAGGGGTGACCCCAGGAAGGCATCGTGCACTTGCACGGTGCTTTCCTGATGCTCGGGGCACGACGGCACTCCTCTTCCCGATTGCCAGAGTTCCCGGTGGAGCCGCAGCCGGGTGCAGGAGCGCCCGGCCGGAACAGCTGCTCATCTGGGCGGATGATCCAGCTGCCCAGCAACAGGCAACTGCTCATGTGCAGGGAGAGCGGGCTAAGCCCACATTGCCCGCACAAACCCTCCTGGCGCTTCACACTAATCGTGTGAAGCGCCTCGTAATATATTATAGTCCTATAGCTTGAATTAATTATTTTTAAAGGCCTCCATTATTTAAAGAAGCCTCATTCATCCACTCTTCTACTCCAGTACAAGCAGCAAAGGTGAGTGCAGCCAGGTAGGTAAGAGAGCCCTCCAGCCTCCCAGAAGCCAGGCCAACCCCTTAAGCTTCCTCTCTAGCCAGGAAGTGGCCTAGGTGAGATAATGGGGTGCATGTGTGTATGTGTATGTGTGCGCGCGTGTAGAATAATCTCCACTGCAGACTTCCACTGGCCTGCTATTGACCTCTCTCCCCACCCCAGCCATTCCTGCCATGTGGTCTTGGATAGGAAAAGACAACTAGCCTGGAAAGCAGACTGGAAGGTCTGGCCCAATCCAAGGAGCCCTTGGAATTATTCCCAGGATCACTAGAAAGCGCGCTAAGGAAGCCTCGCCTGCTGTCTCGTGATTGTGGGAACCACCGGGCTCGCGGGCAGCCTCCCGGCCTCGGGGGTCTCTCCAGAAAGCCCTGCATGTTTGCCCGGGGCATTCTGGGTCTTCCAGGGGGCCGGGCAGCCCCCGATCCCAGCAGCTCCCACTGGCTCTGCGACAGAGCCGGTAGTTGTGTGGTCAGCCGGCCTGGCTGCCCAGGGCTGCAGGCTTGATCGTCTGCAGGGAGAGAGGGCTAAGCCCACTCTCCCCGCAGAGCCTGGTAAGGCTGTTCATACAAATCGTGTGAAGCGCCTCATTGTTTTCTAAGCGGAATCTGGCTAAACTGACATTAATTAACGTCCTCTATAATGATTTAATGCATAGCAAAATCCTTGCTCCCCTAACAATTTTCTTTGCCACCCATTTGCTCCACTTGAAAGCAGTTGTTCTAAGCTGGCCATCACCAGGACTAGAGCCTTCCTGTTGGTGACTATTATGGAAAGTCCTTTCGGGGGAGATCCAGGAGATTGCCTCCCTTCCTGCTTTGAAGTGGGCTCTGAGAAGCATTGTTTAGATGGGCATTTGATTTATAACTGTTTTCTTCTAGTTGAACTGGCTTTATACTGTATCAGTGCTGCTGATCATTTGATAATGGGTTTTTAAAAAAACACATTAAATATTGTTTTGATGTCTGTCTGCTGCTTTGGTTGCATTTGCAGAAATGAATTGACAAAGACAAGAAGGACCACAACATACATGGAAAAGGGAAATCAGATGCCAATAGGGAGAGACTCAAAGACGGAACTTCTATTTAGGCCACTAAACTTTCTCCAATTTTGATTCAATTTTATAAAACTTGCTTTCAAGATAACAGCCAGGTGGGGTTTAACTCTGAAGTCCAAAGGGCACCCACATTCACATCAGGTGGCTGTGTGAAAAAATTTAAGCCTTCAGGTCAATTGTCATGGGCTTGCTATATCTGGAGCTGCATTTATCATGACAGAGACAGATTGATGCTACTGTTGGGATTCAAGCACCTGAAGATCCTCTGGTAACTTTACTGAATTATTACAAAGACTCTGCAATTCTGGTTCATTCACAGGATTTCCTCCCCCACTCCTCACTTCAGCAAAAGCAGCTATTGCACTGACTGGAACTCCAGAAGCCACCAGCAAAGAATAAGTGGTTGGCCAAGATTTGCGGCCTGGTTCTTTTTCTTTTTTAAAAAATATGGGGGTGTGGAAATGAATGCATCAGAGGTTGGTGTCCTTAGGGAAGAGGAAGCCGGAAGATTTAGCAACTTGGTTCTCTTTTGTGGTCTCCGAGGACACACATCCAGATAAAGCCTACTAGACATTGTTCTTTTGGTCTCTGCTTTGTTGACCTTGCCATTGGCTTGCTATATTTGGAACTGTATTTGGGATCCCAAGACACAAGGTGTTTATTCTGTTTTCCCCCTTTTTCTCTGTCTTTCCTTCAGCTTATTTTCCTAAGTTGGAGTGCTCCTTCTTTGTTATGTAAGTTTTAGTTTGTACTGTGCATTTTTAAAAAGGCATCAAAAAACCTAAATAAAGAATGGAGTGGCAGAATGGAGACCCCCCCAGACCCAAGTCAGGCAGGAAATCCTATCAGTTGCAGGCCTAGCCCAAAATATATTGAGTGGTAGAGCAGGGCTTCTCAAATGTGGGTCCCAAGAATCTGTCAGGGTACAGCTCCCATCAACCCCAATCATTAGGGCCAAAGGAGGACAGGAGTTGTTGCCCAACACAATCTGGGGACCCAAGTTTGAGAATCCCTGCAGCAGAGGCAACTATCCAGATATCTCAGGGTAAAGAGGAAATGTGGCTCAAAAGCTTCCAGGACCCCAATTTTATACTTTTATACATATATTTGAGCCTGTTCTGGCTGCTTCAAAAAGTTAAAGCTTCAGAATGCCATGCTACTATAAAAAGGTTAACACATCACTCCAAGCTGCTTAGCCTAGTCTCAGCTCAACTGAAAATATCAGTTGAGAGCTAATGTAGAGTAAAGGTTAGCGATGTGGGTAATGTAGAGTTAGTGATGGGGCTGTACAATGGGAAGGCCCTAATTAAAATTTCACCTCAGACACAAGCTCACCAGGTGACCTTCAGTCAAGCCACAATCTATATCAGGATGAAGCCACCTTGGCTCTCCAGTCATTGTTGAGTTACAACTGCCAATACATTGTGGCTGGGGATGATGGGAGTTGTAGTTCAACTACAGTTGGCAGGCCAAGGTTGCCTACTTCTGTTCTATACGATGAGGATAATACAAAAAGGTCTGTCTCACAAGGTGATTGTAAGGATTTCTGAGAGCATATGAGAAGTACTCATTATATGGCACGTCATGGTTACAAGTAAAAAACAAATTACAAATTAAAATAGAAATCCAGGAATACACAATTAAGTGCACTTGCCAAGGCTCTGTCCTGAACCTAGCCATAAACCTCATTTAATCATAGGAACATAGGAAGCTGACATATATTGAGTCAGAACATTGGTCTATCTAGCTCAGTATTGTCTTCACAGACTGGCAGCGGCTTCTCCAAGGTTGCAGGCAGGAATCTCTCTCAGCCCCACCTTGGAGAAGCCAGGGAGGGAACTTGGATCCTTCTGCTCTTCCCAGAGCGGGTCCATCCCCTGAAGGGAATATTTTGCAGTGCTCACACTTCTAGCCTCCCATTCATATGCAACCACGGCAGACCCTGCTTAGCTAAGGGGACAAGTCATGCTTGCTATCACAAGACCAGCTCTCCTATGTGTTCTCTCCACGTTTGCACTCCCTTTAAATAATTTACGTGGCTTTCCCGTTCTCTTGAGCCATCCTGTATAAGGGCTTCTGTTTGTAACTGCCATCTGGAAACTACAACCACAAAGCAATAGGGATTCAAGGCAGGGCACAGACCAATTGTGTCTTCAACGCCCATTCGTCTCCTCCCCTCAGATGGGGCTGCCTTGTTTGTCATACATTAGAGTTGGCGAATACTAAAGCAACCCAGACAGGAATGACAGCTGCCAGTTCAGATGTCAAAAGGATGCTTGTGGCGTTCTCACCACCAGGTGGAACACCACTCAGGGCTATGTGCACCCAAGAAGCAGGGGAGGCGAAGACACACCAGGGAAAGCCATCCGTCCTCCTCTACTACAAAACCTGCCAGTGAGCGCATCTCAGTTTTATCTGGGTTCAGCTGTAACAGGGAACTGCAACCTCGGGCCAGTTTTCACAGTCTTTGTAGCAATATTAAAAGAGGCAAATAGCTGCAACTTCGACTTAGTTCAGTAGGGAGGGAGCCATCGCTCAGCAGCAGAGTGCATGCTTGGTGCACATATGGTTGGAGGTCCAATCCACCTCAAAGCATCTCAAGCCACAGGGTGGCTTCTGGGAAGTCTCTCTGCCGGAGAGCCCAGAGAGCCCCTGCCAGTCAGAACAGACAAGACTAGGCTAGGGGGACACAAGGCCAGCTTCACTTATACTGTATCTGGATAGTCATCAACTGCAGAAAACGGTTTCTTCTCCAGAAATGAGGGGAAGTCTGCAAGAGAGATCATCGTAAACCCTTGTTTTAAACTGGGCCAAACCAATGAGGACTGTCTCCAAGTTCGTCTGGCAAGTCCGCAGCTGAGCAGGGATTTGATCTCAGGCCTCCAACCACCTGACTACCCCCAGAGGGCAGCTGTTTGTTGCTCAGACCCACCCCTATCCAAAATACCCAGAGCTTGTCTCAATCATAACTAGGAACATAGGAAGCTGCCATATACGGAGTCAGACCATTGGTCGATCTAGCTCAGTATTGTCTTCACAGACTGGCAGCGGCTTCTCCAAGGTTGAGGGAATCTCCCTCAGTCCTATCTTGGAGATGCTGCCAGGGAGGGAACTTGGAACCTTCTGCTCTTCCCATAGCATCTCCATCTCCTCAGGGGAATATTTTACAGTGCTCACACTTCTAGTCTCCCATCCATATACAACCAGGGTGGACCCTGCTTAGCTATGGGGACAAGTCATGATTGCGACCACAAGACCGGCTCTCCTCTTTGAACTAGCTTCCCTCCATAATTATTTTAACCATAATTATTTTACAGTGCAGTGGTAACTCAGAGCCATAAATACATGGCCGAGGAAAGGAGGAGAGCTAGCTAAGTAAAAGATTGCCCTATGCTCAACTCTGCAAAGCTGCCCTTGTGTTTAAACTCTACACTCAAGTCACACTCTCTCTCTGGGGCAAAGCTCTGCTGATCTTCTGCACAAGGCAACACTTTTATTTTACCTTCGCTGTCTGAACTGGAAAGCCTGCGCTTGTGGACTCTTCTCAGCTCTTTCCCATATCGGAAGCTCTTCTGAGAGCCCTCACTTTCAGAATCTTCCTTATAGTTGACTTGTCTCTTCTGATTCCGCCGAGATCTTCTCCGCCTGGTTTCCAGGTAATCTTCGTCGCTGTAATCTGAAGAAATATCACTTTCTGTGCAAGAGAAGGGACCAGGGAAGGAAGAGAATCAACCACTGTAAGTGTAGTCAATAGAGTGGAACAACCAGTCACATTCCCAACACATCCAATTAGATAGGGCTAACCCAGGGGTATTCAAACATGAGTCCCCAGATGTTGTTTGATTATATATCCCATCATCTCCAGTCACAGTGGCCTTTGGCCATTTGAGCTAACCGACTATCAGTCCTTTGAGAAGAAAAATTGCCAGAAGAAACATTTCAGGGCAAACTCAGTCTTCTCATTTCTTTCATATCTAAACATACACTTTAAAGACTTCCAACAGGGACCACAACTGGTACCCTGGGGCTCAATCCAGCCTCAGGAGCTGTATTTGGCCCAAAGGATCTTTAGTTCCCACTCTACTCGGGGGGAGGGGGGGATGTTATGATCGGCCCACTGTCCCATGGTGACCTTGGGACCAGATTGCAGTTTTCCTATTGTGAGTGCTTTGCTGGAAGCAGAGTACAGATCCAAAAAATAAATATAAAATGTCTAAATGTGTGTTCTAAAGCTGTTTTATCTTCAGTAGTAGCTGGCCAGCAGACCACACTACTGTAACTGGATATTACAAGCTGGACACTGAGAAGAGGAAGAGGCTAGATATGCATGTGCTGGTTAAGTCTGAAAGCCAGGACTACCAACTGGGGTTTATGAAAGACATGGCAGGTCACATCTGACGCACAGGGTGGATAAAAATCAATGATCATAAAAAAAACCCCTCATCTATAATAGGTTTCTACTTTTAAAATAACCTAGTTTAAACTGAAACCAGAATTTAATGTGAACATACTATATCTTAACACTAATTTTATTCTCCTCTTATGAGCACAAAATAACTATTTTCTTTTCTAAAGAGAAAGCGACAGGGAACGAAACTTCTTCACCCACCACCATACCCTGTAATGGTTTATGTGCTTATTATCATGGTTTGATGCTGGGGGCCAGGGGGTGGGGAGGGGAGGGGAGGCAGGGATGGCAAGTCAGCACAGGTTCCAGCTGGGTGATCTTTTACGGCTAGTTTATGTCGAAGTAACTACCTGATATCTGCCACTGGCTCAGAGTCAGAGAGCCAATCATAAATATTTATTACTCTACTTGCCAATTAAAGAACATGGAGATTTATCTTCCATCTTATGGAATATATGGAGTTACTGAACTGCCCAGTCACTACTTTTCGGAGGTGGGGGGATGCAGAACAGCCTAAAGCAGGAGGATCACTGGAAAGAATACCTTCAAGTGTGAATACCAACCAGCATCAGTCTATACCCAGGTGCACAACTCAAGTGCGCCACAGCCCACCATGACTTGGTGTGTGGGGGACAAGGTCAGTTTTCAGCACATTTATTACATTAAAATTATTTTTAAAAAATTAATAGCTGTGAGGCGGTAGAGGGCTGGAGTCGGGGGAAAGGGGGATGTGGTCCGTGGGCTCCAGCCCAGGGTGGGACAATTGGTCTCAAGTGGTCCACTACACGGAGCCGCCTCTGCTCAGCAGCACGACAGGCCAAGAGCTCCTCATGGCTCCTGCTGTTGCTCAGGATATTCCCACCTGCGTGCCAGCAAAAAATCCCCTACGGATGGATCCAGGCCCCGGGCCTTATCTGGTTCAGGCCTGGTCTACAAAACCCTGTTGTGGCTGCTGGAAACATTCTGAGGAAACCTCTTCTCTGAATAAAAACGGAAAACGTGGCAAATGTCAGCAGTGCAACAATGAGATGCAAGGCCCAGCTGTCAGAATGAAGCGACATTAAGCTACTGGGTTGATCACAGTCCTCTGTGAATGGAAGGCAGTTCCATTTGCGCAGGAGGGACATTTTCACCAATCCCACCCCATTCCCATGCTGTATGCCACGGCGGCGCTGGAGGGCCCACAACCCACAGGAGCAAATTTTAGGGGGACAATGTTGACTGAGGGAAGTATGACCATTTTTGCCTGCCCCCACACCCACCCACCCCGCCTTGTGCCAACAGAAGCGTCTTCTATTCATAGAATGACTTAGGATGCAACCCAATATGTTTTTATGGCTATAGTAACCAATTAGTATGAGTTTTTATTCATTCATTCATTCGTTTATTTACATAACATTTATATACCGCCTAATCAAAAATCTCTAGATGGTTTACAAACCAAGTAAAACAAACCTGTTAAAATACAGAAATTAAAACAGAACCAATTAAAAGCAGTTAAAAACAACCATCAAGATGCCAGGTTTAAAAAGGTGTGTCTTTAAAGCTTTCTTAAAAGGTCAGCAGAGAGGGCAAATCCTGTGTCGTGGCTGGGAGCGGCTACAGAGAAGACCCGGCTCCAAGCCGTCGCCAGATGAGCTGGCAGCAACTGCAGGTGGACCTCTCCAGATGACCTTAACAAGCGTGGGGATCATGCAGAAGGCGGCGCTCTCTTAAATAGCCTGGGCCCAAGCCATTTAGGAAGTATCTAAATAATAAATGGAAATTTTTGGTTTAAATCAATAATTTAAATTGGCCTTTTTCCCTGGTGATTTAAACCAGTCCACCCACAGCATACGATTCAAAGGTTTCTGGTTCAACAGGCCTAGACTAGGTGATCCACAAGACAACACCAACCATTTATGGAGGGGAAACATGGTAGTCTATGTTGGAAGACACACAAAACAGCACAGAGTCACAAAACAACCAGTCTGTTTGAGGGGTGGGGGGATATCCATGATTCTAAAAAGTCCAATTTTTTGATGTTTTATGATAGAAAATTTATGCAACCTGGAAGTATAATCCAAAACCTTTGTCTATCCAACCCATATGCTTCTTGGACAAAACTAGGGACCCTGAATGAACCAAACGTACCAGATTCTCCACTGATATTGTCCTCGGAGTCCTCCTCTTCGTCGTCTTCCGAGTACCTTTTCTTGACTGTTTTTCTCCGTAGCCGCCTGCTTTGCCTCATTGGCCTAGAATGATGTCGCCTGGGCCTCCGCCTGGTAAACTCCGTGTCACTGTCATCATTTGATGGCTGATCCTCTTCACTTTCATCTAGGTTGTCATCTGATGCAACAAACTCATCCTGGGATCTGCAAGGACAAAGAATAGTGGGAAAGAGGCTTGGAACTAGAGAATACACATTAAAAATAAACTCAGCTTGAGCTGATCCTGCAACGAGCAGGAGGCTAGACTAAAAGGACCACACAGTGCCCGCCCCACTCTCCGATAATCGATGAGAATTGAATTTTAATTTGAGAAACTGACAGATGAACATGTTTAACTGAGGAAGATTTTTCAGGTTGTCAGGGGCATTATAGGCTTTCATATTATTCTGGGATGGCAAAAAGCCACTCTTTCTGTGGTTGCATTCACACAATCACAGTAATCCTGGTTAAAGAGTTAACCAGGAGTTAACCAGGATTACTAAGCCCTGTTGAGCTGATTGTGAGAACCCAGGGTTTCAGGGAAACCCTGGTCAAACTGCTGAGGTTGAACCACATTTAATTAGGGTCAGATCCTACCCTTCGCTGATTCTGAACTCATCCTCGCTCTCTTCCTCGTCGAGGTTGCTGTCACTGTCCAGGTCGTTCAGCCGCCGCCGTTTCTTGCGGCGAACTGTAGCAGCCCTTGGAGGCCGCTTGCTTTCTTTCCTTTCTTCCTCCAGGATGGTGGAAATGTCCTTCCCACGATGCCCTGTGATGTTAGCCATGTCCTTCCCTCTACCACCACCTACATTCAGGGGGATCAAGACAATGGCGACTGTGAGTGAGGTCTTCTTTTTGACTCTTCCTATGCAAACTTTGTTTCCTTCCCACTACTTTCAACCTCCCCTCCATAGAAGGTAGCCAAGGCCAGGCCTGCACATGCCTGCATCTGCTGAGTCAAAAATGTGCATGTCTGAGTCTGCTGAGTCATGTCTTCCTTGCCTCCACGAAAAGCTGAACATTTAAGCAAGGCTAGATAGGAGAATGATATCCAAGTTGTTCATTTAATTCGTCCTCCCTCCAAGGAGCATATGCGGTTCCCCTTCTCCATTTTTATCTTCAAGAACCTTGTGAGGGAGATCAGACTGACAGATAGTGCTGAGCAGAGCTCTGAACCCAGGTCACCTCAGTTGAAAAACTGGACAAGAAAGAGAAACCTGAATTCTGCTACCTGCAGGCACTGTGCAAACCAAGTCAATTGTGGTGCTTTTCTGCTCTTGTGTAAAATGACAAAATAACCAAAGCCTTGAGTATAAGTTGACTATATACCGCATCACAATTTAGGATTACACCACCCACAAATGCCAGACACCCATATATATATAAATACGTGTATTTTTAAAAAAACAAACACTGTTCAAAAGCAGCCTAAGAAGACATACCCCCTCCATCAGCCTCCTTGATGTCATCCTCTATTGCTTCATCAATTGCTTCATCAAACTCATCAAACCTAGAAAAATAAATTTACTAATTAAAGTGCACTTTAATTAGTAAACCATATTTCAAGGAATACGCTGGCAATATGTATAACGTATAAGCAACGAAAGGTTCAAAATGCATCAGTGGCTTGTTTCCGATATAGGAATTATGGCTCTACAAAATGCAGTTCGCTTTCACATAAGCAGAAACCACCACCACCCCACTCCTGCTAATTCTCATTCTCATGTAGAAAGTTCTCATTTTCAAATCCACATCTTATTTGCCCCACTCTTCCTGCAAGAGACTATGAAATTAGAATATATTTACAGGAAATGAAATGAAATTTGCATTGTTTATATGATTTGTTGGCTCTCTTCAAGTAAAAGAAACAATCTGAACCAAAATTCCACATTGCAGTAAATCAACTCATGCCAGCAGGGGGTGGGGGAGGAAGACGAAAGAGAATCAATTTGTATCTCAGTCTCCTGGAGGGACTGCCCACTGAACCAACAAATAAAACTCCAATTCATGTTTGCACATTTCCTCTATTTCATACAACCCCACGTATTTATTTATTTTCAAAAGAGAGACATCCCAACAGAAGTGTTTTCTTGTAGACCCTGCAGCATTCCCTCTTAAAGTGTTGATCAGGTCACAGATAATTCCTGTACAACACATACCTCCCATAAATATTAATTTTCAGGTGAACCTATATGCTTTTTATCCTGCATATCTTTCTTTTTTAAAAAAGGCACAAGGCAATTAAGAAAATTTAAATACTTGATATAAACTACTCATCTTGGGTCCCCAGCTGTTCTTGGACTACAACTCCCATAATCTCTAGCCACGATGGCCTTTGGCCTTAGTCCAGCAACATCTGGGGGCTCAAAATTGAGAACCCCTGAACTACAAAAATACAAAACAAAACACAATAACAAAAAACACAAATGCTATTTTTCTGCAATCACACAGAGGGATCAAACTACAAGGATTATTTATTCATTATATTTCTATATAACCCATCCAAAATATCTCTAGGCAGATTACAAAGACAATTAACTATATAATATATGTTTCCTCCCCTTTGTCCTTTCCAAAAGGAATCCCTGTGATTTAGCTGCTGAAAACAGTGGTCTGCATTTTATGTAAGTGTGCAAAACTATAGGGAGAGGGGGATAGAATCAGCCAACATTTGCTTCGTTTGTAGTTGAGGCAAAGATTGTCTTGCCGGTTTTCAAGTTTTGCTCAGAAGCAGCTGAAACAACCAATGTGAGAGATGCAAAAAGGCAGACAAAGCCAAGATGGTGCACTTCACACACAGTCCTGCTGTTGAGCATAATACAGTGCAAGTGTGATTTTTACTAACAGGCTGTGAGCCTTTCAAACTGCCGTGCTTGCAGAATGGCTTAATCCTCCTGGAGGACAGTCTGATATCCTGGGGCGAGAGGGAGCTTCTGCTGGGTCATCACTTTGCCTCATCTGTCAGGGACGTGACAAACTGGTCTGGAAAACCCAGCACACAGCCTGGTGCTTCTCACTGACCAGGGCCAGCTTCCCCCACACAAAGAGGAAGGATTTCAGCTCCATACGGTTTCTGCAGTTAATGGAGGTGACTGTAAAGTATCCAGAGCCAGGCTGTGCTTCCTCACACATTTTCAGCCAGCTGGATGGGAAGGAGAATTGACCAGCATAACCACTGTGTCCTTAAAAGGTGAAGTAATCCAGGTGGGTGAGGGGGAAGGACAGTATACACAAATGCATGTAGCGAAGGTCCAGACTTTTCTTTCTTTTAGCCCCCCCTCCCCCAGCAAACTAGCTTACAATTAAAAAAAAAAAACACCATTTGAAACAAATCCACACAAATAATAAAAGCAGCAGCGGCAATAAACAAATACAAAACCATATGAAATCTGGACCATGAGGCACCTTTTTAAGGTGGTAAATGGTAGCCCTCTTATATTTAACCAGGAGAAAGCAACTGTTTCTATTCAGCACAGTGCAGCATCTCTAGACTCCAGGAGCTGCTGCTGCTGCTGGTGGTGGTGGTGTGTGTCTGTCCTTTGGGACAGGAAACCATTTTCCTCGCTCATTTTTTTTGCTGCATAAGCCATTTTGAGAAACCTTTTTCATTTTGAGAAGTAGTATACAAGTATTTTTAATAGCAGCAACACACACTCTTTATGTGGCAGACATAGGGGGGGCAATTAAGAGCCCACTCGTTCCATGGGGTGAAATCTCACACAGCATTAGGCAAACTTGTGAGTTGTTACTGAAAGTACCAAAGTGGAAGGAAGGTTCTGCAGGGGTAGAAAAGGATCCCCAGCGATGACAGGCTCTTCCCCCTGATCCTTGCAGAAAAATGGTGTGCGGGGGGCGGTCAGAATGATCCTCCATCCCCACCTCAAACTGCCGTAGGGGAGGGCAGCACGTCCAAAGTATCCTCATGCCAAAGATACTTTTTACCTGGTAGTAAAAAGCAGGCAGCAGGTGCTGCCACTTTGCCTGCTGTAACCAGTCTAATTCCTCCCCATCCCCCTTGATCATTTCAGGGACTGGGGGTGTGGGGGGGTTGACTGGAAACGTCTCTCCTCTACCAATGAAGCAATTCGGAGAGTGGCTTAAAGTGTGGTTAGATTTAGAAGTGCACCTTTTGTCTAGCTCATTCCTCTCCCTGTCAGTCACCCTCCTCTACCAAAGATTGGGATCAGACTGCATACTTTATCCAAGTCCCGCCCTCCATGCTTTAAGGACATGAAAAGCTGAACTGCAGTCAGACTCCCTCTATTGCAGAGGCAACAGTGAGTGAGTGAGTGTGTCCACCTGCAATTCCCACTTGTGCATTCTCACCTGGAGACACAATATCTTTTGCACTCACTCCAAAGAGTCAAAGCAGTTGTTTACCTGTAGCTTATGCACTTCCGTTGCCTAGTTGACCTCCTTTCAAGCAGCTTTGCCTTGGATTTTTTGGAATCTTTCTTCTTTTCTTCCACACCTTCAGGTATTTCTGGCTCCTGTTGAAAAACAGGCAATCCTGAAACAGCTACAGCCAACGGGACAGGTTCCCTCTACACTCCAAATGGACAAGCTCAGCCTTTATCCTCTCCATGATCACTGAGAACAATCTGTTGCATACAGAGCTGAGCATTTCCAGTCCCCGCAAGCATCTTGCTGTTACTAACCAATGCAATGAACAGGGTCTCACAATGTTGAGTTTGATCTAGCAACAAGTGTCAAGATTAAGATGTCAATTCTGATCACTGTGGCAGGTTTCTAGCTTTGAAAACGGCAAAGGCAGGCTTGCAAATGTGCATGCTAATGAGATTTCGGAAGGAGAGAGATATTAGCTGAACTGGATTTCTGGGGGCCAGTTTTCACAGTCCTGCCTAGTTCCTTGCCCCTCCTCATCAGTAGCAAGGGCAAAATATATTGGACAAAATGATGTCTGCAAATTGGCTTGCTCTGCATAATGTATGCACTGTGGAAACTCAGCCCAAGGCAGGATGTTGATTGTTTGTAGGACAAAGTACACAAATCCTGACTCTATACCTGAAAATGAAAAATTGTGTCAATTGATCGATTTCACTTACTTGTGGAGGAATGATGTTCTCGATACTAATACCCACATATACAAGGCGTTCTTTCCTTGGGGGGGAAACAAAGATACGTTTACCAAAAGCAATTTCTTAACATCTGCCCACTCCCTTTTAGCCTTTCATTCCCAACCCCCGCAGCCTTGGCAATGGCAATGGCACACTTTAAACGGTTACAGACTTCTAAACAGCTGCTCACCATGGCTAGCTCCGAACCACCTTTCGCAACCATGGATATAAGCAGATGTGCAGATTGGGATATGGATCTGTGGCTCATGAAATCAAAAGCACAGACAGAATGCTAACTGTGGTTAGCTCTAAAAATGAAAGGAAGAAGAGAAAGAGCTTGCAAAGCGGGGGGCGGGGAGAAAGAGTGTGTGAGCAGAACACCAACAAGCCCACAGGGAGCTCTCAGTTGCCTAACCACGGCTAGGAGATGGGGCAGCATTGTATTTGCCCTGGGCCTAACACAAAGAGGAGATTCTCACGACCGCAGGAAAGTGGGCTATGGGAGCCTAGCCCGCTTTCCTGCGGCTGTGTAGCTCCCGGCAGCAAACCGCAGGAAGTACTCCCACCCTTAAACCGTTTATCGGATCATGAGTCGTTGTGGCGCGGCTCCATGCCGACTCACGAGTAGAACCCTGACTGGGAGGCTACAACAAGCCTCCCAGCACGGGGGTCTCCCCAACATGCCCTACACACTTGCGCGGGGCATTCTGGGACTTCCGGGGGCTGCTCGCCACCCCTACTAGCTCCGTGGTGGAGCCAATAGTCGTGTGGGTGGCAGATCTGGCCACCCAGGGCTCGGTGCTGGATCAACTGCGGGGAGTCCGGGTCAAGCCCGCTCTCCCTGCAGAAGCCCTGCAGGCTCTACACACGGATCGTGTGTAGAGCCTCAATGCGTCAGTATATGGCCTACTAAAAATGTATATGGCTTCTAACTTCTGTAGACTTATTGGCATGACTGGGTTTATACATCTTCTCCTTTCCCAACGTCTCCTCATACACTTTAATCTGCGAGCTTTTGGGGAAGGGGATCACTTTACCATCTTTATGTCTGAGATACCACCTTCTACTCTTAGGGACATAAGAAGCTGCCCTATATGAGCTCAGACCATCGGTTCATCTAGGCCAGAGGTTTCTCCTCCAAGGTATTAGACAGGATTCTCTCTCATCACCTACTCCTTTGACCTTTTAACCATGAGATGCCAGGGATCAAACCTAGAATTTTCTGCATGCAAACCATGTGGTCTACCACTGACAGCTCATCCTCCCAGCCCTTAGGATAGGGAGGGATACCAAATAAGTATCAACAATATTTTGCAATGTGTTAACACCTGGGTGAATACCTGAACCAATGTCAGTGCAAACCTTGAAGAATGCAAAGTGAAAAACTGGAGGTGTTAAGAAACCAGGCCTCAGTCATAAGCTTCAACGAGCACAAAGACCACCAATATTTTTACTTTTCAGCAAAAAAGAAAAAAGTTGAGCCTGAAACAACACCGGCACCCTCGAATGCAGCAATCAGCACATTTTACTGCCCTTCTGCACTTACGACTTCAATGTTTTCACTTTAGCCACAAAAGAACTTGGGGTGTGCTGTGATCAAACACCATGCTGCACTTTTGCCCCTATACTGCTTTGACCTTTCTGTTCCCCAGCAAAATGGCCACCATAATTGGCTTTAAGAAAGCCACACAATGATTGCATTGGCCTCAGAAGAACATATCTCTCAATCCTGCTGAGAAAGTTCCCTGTATATTATTATTATTATTATTATTACATTTATATGCCGCTCTTCCTCCAAGGAGCCCAGAGCGGTGTACTACATACTTGAGTTTCTCTTTCACAACAACCCTGTGAAGTAGGTTAGGCTGAGAGAGAAGTGACTGGCCCAGAGACACCCAGCAAGTCTCATGGCTGAATGGGGATTTGAACTCGGGTCTCCCCTGTCCTAGTCCAGCACTCTAACCACTACACTACGCTGGCTTGCTAACCACAAAAGCTCCCTACCCCAAATCTCAGCCAAGTAAGCGCGGAAGGCCGGGATGGTATTCATGCTGGTGTGCATGCTCAAATACTGCAGAAAAGTCAACCCAAATGCATGTGAAACTATCTGAATATCAACAATGTTTCCCAGCTTCATTATACTTCTTTCTGAAGATATGACATCATCTGTATCTTCCCAGGAGATACCAGCCCAATTCATACAATTCTTGCCCGCTTTCCCTACAAGATCCAACTCCATAACCTCTGCCTCCTATACTCCCTGCACAGTTATTGCTTCAGTCTCCTGCCCTAACCATTCCCTCTCTGTTGGCCATAAATGCCATAAAATACAGATCAACTTCTGTATCCTTGAGCACTGCTATATTATCTGGAGCAATCCAAGCCCTTCAGAGACAGTTGGATTCTGTGATGTTATTGGCTTTTCCCAGAGTAAGAGCCTCACAGGTCCAAAGCACGTTGACTCAGATGGTATGAGGCTAGCAACTGGTCTAACGAACAAATGTGCTTCCTGAAAGACTCCTTCAAGAGGCACAGCGGCAGTGAAATACACAGGCATGTGTTACCACTCCCTTACTTATAACAATGAACAGCAGGGGGTTTCTTTTCTTTAAATCCAGCTTGACTACAATTTGGAAGAGCCCACAAGATGGCTCTGGGGGCTGCAAAGCCTGAGGGCTGCCAGTTGGCCACCCCTGTTCTAAAGGAAGACCACCACACTTAGGACTGAGCTGTGCTCCCCATCCAGCTATCCAAGTCTGTACCATATTTTTAAGCAGTCACCGTTGGTAGCTAGTGCTGTTGCTGAAGAGGAGCAGCATCCCAAGACTTGTGAGCCAAGAGCTACCTACCTACTGGGCAGAGCCTCAGAAATCTCACCACCATCACACCAAGGGCTGAACTCAGTCCAGGCCACTCTGCAACACCTTTTCAACAAATCAGCAAGTAGCAGGAAGAAAGCACTGCCCTTGGGATGGCTTTTTGGACTGGCTATCTATGGTGTCACATGAGTGGGTTTCTTTGTTTTGAAATGGATGTTGTGCTCAAAGTGTCATTTCCCATTTCATCTGATGTCTTTCATCCTCCCAAACCATGAACTGTTTGAAACTGTGAGCCCCTTTGAAAACAGAACTATTAATATCTATCTCTCTCTATATAATTCTCGTAAATGTACCCGTCGCTAATCCCACGTGTGGCAGCTCTCGCGAGAGTCTGAGAGTGAGCTGCCAAATAGCGATGGGGACAGGAGGCCCAGCTGGCTGTGGAGGAGAAGTGGCAGCCGCCAGGCCATGGAGGAGAAGTGGCCGCCACCAGGCCGGCCGCAGGGCCGAGAAGGAGCCGCCGCTGGGCCAGCCAAGGAAAAGCGGCCGCCACCAGGCTGGGCCGAGCAGAAGCGACCGGCCGCCGGGCCGAGGAGAAGTGGCCACTGACTGGCGGGCCAAGGAGATGCAGCTGCCAGCTGGTTGAGGAGAAGCCGCCATCAGGCTGGCCGAGGAGAAGCAGCCGCCGAGGGAAAATTAGGGGCACAGATGCTCTGCGCCATGTCAGCTTGTTTAGAATATCTGCTGTAAGCAGTCATAGTGGTAGTCAGGCTTGAGGGAGGACTAGGCCTCAATTAGAGTAACTGCTTGGAGGGTGGGCTCCTCCAAATAAGGAAGAAAGCCCGGGAGAATCAAATCCCTGTGGCCGAATCCAGAGTGAGGGGCAGGGTTCACTGGACAACTGCTTGGAGGGATGTGTTAAGAGTTCAGTTCTTCCCTGTAGGACTCGGAGTGAGGGGAGACTAACAGCCTTGGGCTGGGAACCAACTGGATGTTCCTTACCTGGAAATAAATAGGAAGGATAGAAGCCGGTTTAACTAGAGGCGTCAGGGAATTTATTTTTGTTTTAAGTGCTTGGATCTGACTGCATGGTTCTTGTAGTTCCTGGGGAAGGGTTTTATTTGAATGGAAGCAGCGATTGTTGATGCCTCCGCAGTTTCTCTGATCAGCAACCTTAATAAATCCTTGTTGTTATAGAGTATCACTCCTTTTGGGTCCTGAGATTTTTTTTTTACTTTTTGAGATTTTACAAATAGGGCCTTTTAGCAACCTAATGAAATGCCTGCTCTGACTTCCTCCACTCCATCCTGGGACTGAAAAAGTCTATATAACATTGGGCAGCTGGACAGAAGACTAAGTAGCTCAAATAAAGGTATCCTCACACTTTCTGTGCATATCTTGTTCTGTGGTACAGTGACTGCTAAGCCTTTGGTCTGGGCCAACATCAGCCAAGGGCCCAGAGCCCACAGAAGGGCCCACTGCTGATCTCTGAAACTACTTCTGTGCCAACAGACTTCATGTGGTGAAGGCAGAGTGACTCTTTCAGGGCCCACGCAGGTAGAAGGGAGCCCATGGAGGACAGCCTGCTGAGGGGCACCTGAAACCTGGAGCTGGCCCTGTCTTTGGTCAGTGAATGATGCTGGATACCTTCGCTCTGCACGTTCTTTCTTTTTCAAGATAACATCCAGGTCCTGCAGCTGTTCTTCTAACTTCTCACACAGTAGTTTCTATGAGGATAAACCAAAACAGAGTATTAATATAGTCCAAAAACATGTTAATGCAGCAAATTTCATAACATGTTCCCCTCACAAACATCTCTTGGTGTGAGGACCACGATGGCCAGGAAAGACTTCACTGCTGTCCAGGCACTGAACACGAGCAAGGAGGTTGGACTTCAAGGCCAAAACAAAGAAACGTGACACAACATTGGAAAGCAAACATAAAATGTGGGATTTCCCTGCCTCACAGAAAAGCACTCAAAATTACAAATTATGTTCTTCGTTTTACGTTGCATGGCTGCATTGATTTAAAATTTATTCTTAAACTTAGTCTTTACAATTAAACTTGGAGTGCCACCCCCTCCGAGATATGGTTCTAAAAAATGTCACCTAATCCTTGGGGAGGGTCAGTTAGACATAGGAGGAAAGTTCACAATGGATGAATGCAAATAAGGATTTAATATAAGATTTGTTAAGACTGGGCCCCAAAGGAAATATTCAGAGACAAAAGGAACCCATTTCAGAAGAGAATGATTCCATCTGAACTATATTGGAATTTGGCTGCAGGTGCTTAATTTCTTAAATTAACTTAAGAACAGCCCTGCTGGATCAGGCACAAGGAGGCCCATCTAGTCCAGCATCCTGTTTCACACAGTGGCCCACCAGATGGGAAGCCCACAGGCAAGAGGTAAGGGCATGCCCCCTCTCCTGCTGTTGCTCCCCTGCAACTGGGATTCAGAAGCTGTTGTTTTTTACATTGTGCCTCTATATCAGGCCTGCTCAACTATGCCCCCCACCAGCTGTTTTTGGACCACAACTCCCATAATCCCCAGATACAGTGGCCAATAGCCAGGGATTATGGGAGTTGTAGGCCAATATCTGTAGGAGGGCCGAAGTTGAGCAGCCCTGCTCTATATCAATAGTAGCCACTGATATCCTCCATGACTTTGTCTGTGCCCCTTTTAAAGACATCCAAGTTAGTGGCCATCACCACATCCCATGGCAAAGAATTCCACAGATCATTTATTTTATTTTGTTTTATTTTATTTTTATACCGCCCTTCCAAAAATTATGCGCTGTATGAAAAAGTACTTCCTCTTGTTGGTCCTAAATTTTCCGACCTCAGTTTCATGGGATGATCCCAGGTTCTACTGTCGTTAGAGAGGGAGAAAAATTTCTCTGTCCACTCTCTCTACTCCATGCATAATTTCATACAGCTCTCTCATGTCTCCCTGCAGTTGCCTCTTTTCTAAAGTAAAGAGCCCCAGATGCTGTAACCCTACCTCATAAGGAAGGTGCTCCAGGTCCCTGATCATCTTGGTTGCCCTCTTCTGCACCTTTTCCAGTTCTACAATATCCTTCTTAAGAGATGGTGACCAGAACTATATGCAGTTCTCCAAATGTGGCCATACTGTATGCAGAACTGTACACAGTACTCCAGGTGTGAGGAAGGGAGTGTATTCACCTTAACTGTGGGTAAGCACTACCACAGCAGCAATGTTAATCACAGTGAAAGCTAACCAGAATTCCTTCTTAATCAGGATCTAAAATCAGCTTGGAACCCTGGTTAAGCAAGAAACCCAGGTTACCTTTAGTTATTGTAAATGTTTCTGCAGAGGGCATCTACCTTCTAGAAGATAAAGGTGGGGAGAGGGAGCAAATAATTGGTCACTCTTGACCTGCATAACCACAGTTAAGCAACTGAAAACACTGGGCTGGTTCTTATGATCAGACAGATGTGGGGTAAAGTAAAACCAGAGATCCAGGCAACATGTGCGCACTCTCAAGGAGCATTCCATGAGAACATGGAAGTGCACCAACACAACATTTAACCAAAGCTGTTAATCTTGGTTAAATGCAGAGTTGGCACACTGCCAAGATGGCTAATTTCCCCCAGATCCTCATGACACACTCCGAGGGAGTACGCACGCCCCCAGGATTACCAGACATCGCTCTGATCATGAGAATCAGCTCCTTATGTCCACACATAGCCTATATTATATTATAATTATAATTATTTTTACATTTTAATCCCGCTCTTCCTCCAAGGAGCCCAGAGCGGTGTACTACATACTTAAGTTTCTCCTCACAACCACCCTGTGAAGTAGATTAGGCTGAGAGGGAAGTGACTGGCCCAGAGTCACCCAGCAAGTATCACAGCTGAATGGGGATTTGAACTCGGGTCTCACCAGTCCTAGTCCAGCACTCTAACCACTACACCGCGCTGGCTCTTACAGTGAAAAAGACAACAACCACTCATATCAATAGAGGCCGGTATCTCTGTTTAAATGCCAGAATTCTCAAAGCCTGTGAGCATCAGAATACCTGATACTAGGAGCATATACAAAAGTTCGTGGAAAGGTGAAATACCAGGATATTATATTTAAAAGACAGTAGCTAGCCCCAGCACCTTTGGCCTCCACAGCCAGCTTTATCCCATGTTAGAAGACAATGGGCAGGCCAGCTGCATCAGACTGAGCTGGTGCTGCTTCCAGGCAGCAGGGCTGGGGACTCCCTGGGCTTCTTCCCAGATATGTGGTTCACCAAACACTGCTTGGATGGCCACAGTGGTGAGTCTTGGCGAAGAGGACTCTTGGCACGTGCAGGAGAGGAAAGTGACTCATGAGACTGAGGCATCCCACTCCATGCAGAGTGCAGGTTTAGGATAACCTGCTGCCGAATTTCCATTTTTAAAACAAGTTCTTTGACAGTTACACAAGCAGAAAGTACACTTAGCCCTGTCGACTCTGAGTACTGGAAGCCCATATGTTCAGGGACAGTATACCCAGTGTGTGTTGCAAGAACACAGGGAAAGAATTCTATGCAAAATAAATAGCTCACAGGTGGAGAATTAAAAGATCAAGATCATTTTTAAAAAGATCAAATTTCCAGGCCATATGAAAGATATGCTTAAGAACATAAGAACAGCCCTGCTGGATCAGGCCCAAGGCAGCCCATCTAGTCCAGCATCCTGTTTCACACAGTGGCCCACCAGATGCCGCTGAAAGCCCACAGGCAGGAATTGAGGGCATGCCTGATATCAATGCTTGATATGGGCAATGCCTGCTGAGATCTCAGAAGCCAGAAAAGTGACTAAAGAAGACATTCAGTGGGGGGGGGGGGAGCTTCAGTACCTTGCCACTCCCATGACTAGTAAAACTAGAATTTTGCAAAACAAGCAAAAATGCAGAATATGTTATGAAAACAACTAAGCACAATTGCAGAGTTTGTATAAGATACACAAGTTACAGGTTTCAGCTTTTTCTTTTTGCACAATTTCAATTTTATTTTAGCACAGTGTTGTACACCCATCTCTGAGAATACCTCCGATTAACAAATGCTGTGAACAAACCAAGGGAGGTTCTCTACTTTGAGTCTGATCCAACACAGCAATCCTCATATGTTCAGAAACTATTTTGTTCCTTTACAGTAATTTGCAGAAAACAAATGATGTGCTAGCAAGACAGATAGCATCCATTTTGCAATTTGCTTGCTGTTAATTAAATGTTGATCTCCTAGGATTATATGGTAGCCTTGTTCCACAAAAACTATTATCAAATTTTACTCTTCTTGTTATGGGTATTAAGGACAATATGTCAGATCAATGAACATTCAGACGGAATTGAGATGCAGCAATGGAGCACGCCTCTTCGTTGCGTTTCCTCCCAAGTCCTCCTCTCCTTATCTGCTACCATCATCACCATCCACTCTGAAGAATAGACACACAGCCTTGTCTTTCTCTGGCTCCCCTCTTGCCTTTGCTCCCATAATGAATCCATCACCAAATCATGTCACTTCCCCCTTTACAGTATAAAAAAATATGACCCTTCTCCATCTTCTCAGCAAAAACTCCAGCCCATACACTGGTAATATTTTGCCCTTGACAAACCTAAGCTTCTTTTCTTTTCCACCACCTCACCTCGATCCCCTCAATTCTATCCAGCACCTTACTGCAAAAGCTATTCCTCCCTCTCTCATCGCTCTGACCATGTAACAAATTCCGTTGGATCCCTTTACTGATTTTCTATCCACTCCCAGGTCCTGCACAAGCATCTCATCCTAACCAGGGGTTTCCAAACAAATGTCTTGGATCGCATATTCCCACAGATCCCTTCCTGTGATCTTCACTTGTTCAGATCCATCACCCTCAGCCACCCAAGGATCTCCTGCTCCTACCTTTCCCCCCTTGCTGCCTCTTATGTCTGGGACTGTCTCTTTGAACACCCGCTCCCTACTGAGATACGATCCTCCCCAACTCTTGACAATTTTTGAAAAGCATTTGAAAACCCACCTCTTCACCCAAGCTTTTTCAGTTCTTTAAAATTTTAAGGTTTTAATCTACAGGTGATTTTTAAATTGTTTTAAGTTTTTGTATATGTTTTAATTTTGGGGCGGTGTACAAATTTGAAAAACAAATAAACAAATAAAGCCTCCTCAAAATCCATCTTCTCCATGAAGCCTTTGCTTCAGTTCCCTAGTCCCGAAATTCTGTTGCAACTAAGCTCAAATATCTGGAAATGAAATAATGAAATATTCTCCCTCAATGTATCCCACTTCCCTGTCCTCCTCCTGTTGACTTCCTTGCATCGGTTTTAGACAGAGAGCCCTGCATATAGATGCAGCTTTATAAATAACCCCTACCACTTAGGGTCTGAATGCAAGGGAGGGCCATGAGTAGGGGGAAAATTCAAGGCCTACATGTTGGCAAGGTGGGCAGAACCACTCTCCGTCGGGAATGATCATTAGTGGAGGCCGAAGACACGCTGTGTGGTAGCCGCTGTCACAAGAGTCGCACAAGAGAATCTGTAGAAATGAACCGAAAGGTTAGGGTATTGGTGCAGCCACACTGCAGAGAACATCACAGGACATCTTGTCATCATAAGTTTGCATCAATGGCTTGAAACTGCAGTAACAGCCTCACCGAAACAGGCAAACCAACTCAGCCAAAGTGAAAAACTTTTAAGTCCCTTTGATTTCAGTGGGAGGCAGCTCAGCACACGCTTAACTCTTCCAGTGAAATCACGTGAAAGTGCTGCACTTTGGTTTAATTATCCTCCATGTCTATCAACACATATAATTTAAACTTGGCTTCACTGTTACCAGGCAGAGGTGGCAAAACCTCCTCTCTGCAGGTGCAACTGACTCAAACAGGAAGTTGTTAAAACAACATGGTTGACTGAATATGATTGACTCCACCTGAGATACCAGCGTGAGGCCAGGATCCAAGTCACTGTCTCACAGCCCAACTGACCTCACAAGCATATTGCGAGAATAAAGGGAAATGGAAGAAAAAACCTTACATGCTGCTCTAATCTCCTTGGAACAAGAGTAGAATAAACATGCCATACTGTAAATAAGTAAACACATTAGAACCCAAACCATGGTTGTAACTTCCAAATGCTCAGCAGGCAAACAATGGTTTAGTTTTGCTTGCCTGCTTCTGTTTTCTGTCCTCTCATTACT
Organism: Hemicordylus capensis; assembly: GCF_027244095.1. NCBI lineage: Eukaryota > Metazoa > Chordata > Lepidosauria > Squamata > Cordylidae > Hemicordylus > Hemicordylus capensis. Next base: position 9,938,782 of record NC_069659.1, read on the forward strand.
CAGATTCCTAAGTTCACCCTGCCTCCATGGTACAGCAGCCTATGAAGGTGGAGTGATGGCTATACCTATGGTTGGTCAGTGCAGATAGAACATACCATGGTTGCAAAATCCACTTCAAACCATTGTTTCCAATTCTGGATTGCTGGCCAATAGTAAATCACAGTCTGCCAAATCAGACAGTATGCCAATGTATAGTTAGGGATTGCAGGGATTCCAGCAATCCAGGGATTCTGGATTGCTGGCCAATAGTAAATCATAGTCTGCCAAATCAGACAGTATGCCAATGTATAGTTAGGGATTGTAGGGATTCCAGCAATCCAGGGATTCTGGATTGCTGGCCAATAGTAAATCATAGTCTGCCACATCAGAAAGTATGCCAATGTATAGTTAGGTTTTCTTAACCAGCGTTTGGTGTGATGCCCAAGTCATTATTTTAAAGCATCACCTCACATATATGCAACAGTGGCATTCTCAAAGTCAAGAACCTACTAGCTCCGGATGATTGGGGAGACCACACTTCTTGCACGGCTCATCATCATCAGCAGGTGCAGGTTCCTCCTCCTCTTCATCCTCCTCCTCCTCCTCTTCATCCTCCTCAGAGTCGTCTTCACTCTCCGACTCCTCACTTTCATCATTGCTTGAGTATCTCCACTTGCCACGGGTTCGTGTTCCAGCCCATCGAATTTTATTTCGCTGTGAAGCCTAGAAATCCAGTGACAAGGAAAACCAAATTGCTTCAAGACTTAACATTTTTAATCCAGAAATTACTTATTTAGCACAAAACAAACTATTCAAGCCAATATTCACCACAAGGAAAAGTTTTCAATAAATCTATAGTACAGGTATCAGATAAAAAGTTTCCATGCTTCATGATGCATTACTCCAATTTACATTTGAATGAGAAATCAATCATATGCAGAGTGCATCATATTTTCTGATCAAGGCAATGTTTCTCAAATGTTTCTGAACTTTGAACTCTCTTTCTGCACACATGCTATCTTCTGGGCTCCCATCCTAGTAAAAATCATCTGCTCTGCAACCTTTGCATGCAGTCATGAGCACACACCTTACTGCTGCATGCAAAGATCTATGAGCTAGGGCACTAATCCTAATACTGGCATGGGGGTGGGGGTGGGGCTGAAATTTTATCAAGTCTGGCCTACAAGGGAAAACCCTTCCTCAATTGGACTGAATGAGTCAAGCAGACCAGACTGGGACTCTGCAATGGTTCTCAGTGAAAGCAGGATCTCTTGACAAGACAAGGATCAGACCAGTGGAGTTTTGCTCCCCAGAGATTTGTGAGCAGGAGCTTGCAAATAGATATTGAAGGAGTTTGGCGTGGAGTTTAGCAGGAAAGTGTGCAGGGAGGCACACAAGCAGTCCCCCTTTATCACAAAGGAGACACTCAGCACAAGGAGAAGGTGCGTACTACCCCACTTTTGTAATTTTCTTGGAAGACAGAGCTTAGAACTTTTACTTAGCTGACAACTGCAGCTAAGAGCTAGCTTTCCAGAAACAAGCTCTATATAATCTAAATTAAGCCAATAAAAGCAGTTATGCAGGTGGAATGCCAGCAGGGGAGGGGGTGCTTCCTAGTGTACTGCATGGAGTGTTGCATGTATGACTGTCTGAGGGACAGAAGTCATGGGTGTGCGCTCACTGCAAAGAGCTCCTGGCTCTCAGGGAATAGGTTTGTTCCCTTGAAGCCAAGGTGGCTGACATGGAGAAGCTCAGGGAGGCAGAGGAGTATGTGGGTGAGACCCTCAGGGACATGATAGAGGCATCCCACTCCCAGGCTGACAGGATCCTCTGCTGTCAGGGAGAATGACGGTCTCATGGAAGGAGGACAGCATTCTGAGGAAGAGGGGCATGCTTCCTTAGAAGAGATCCCTTTATTGGGTGATGCACCTATATCCTCTTGCACGGAGGATACTCCTCTGGGGGTTTGGGGCCTCATAACAGTGGGTGATTTGATCATTAGGGGCATAAAGAGATGGGTTTGTGACCCGCATGTAGACTGCAAGGTGACTTGCTTGCGGACGTCATGCAGCGTCTAAATAGGCTGTTAGGCAGTGCTGGTGAGGAATCAGCTGTCGTGGTGCATGTTGGCACCAACAATGTTGGGAAATGCAGTCGAGAGGTCCTGGAAGCCAAATTTAGGCTGATAGGTGGCATATTGAAGTCCAGGATCCAGAGGGTAACGTTCTCTGAAGCGCTACCCATTCCATGCACAGGTCCAGCAAGACAGGCGGAGTTGAGGGGTCTCAATGCATGGATGAGACAGTGGTGCCAGTAGGAAGGGTTTAGATATGTTAGGCACATTTGGGGGCAAACGAAGCCTGTACAAAAGAGATGGGCTTCACTTGAACCAAGATGGAACCAGATTGCTGGTGCTTAAAATCAAAAAGGTTGCAGAGCAGCTTTTAAAATGACACCGGGGAGACGGCCTGCAGGAACCGGGGGGCAGGGCGGCAATGTGGCTTAGCAAGCAAAATCCCCTATGGTGTGAGGGTGCAAACCTTTTAAATAAACCAGAAGGAGAGAGAGTAGAACAAGGAGTAGAGCAGACGGAAACACATGACAGCTGGTCAAAAGGGTCAAGTGACAGTAAGGGAGAAAGCACATGCCAACGCCAAGTAAGAGATTCAGCATATAGGTGTTTATATACCAACTAGTTATTTTTGGCCCGTTAAATTAACAGGCGCTAGAGGAGTTGTGCGCTCCAGGCCCCCTGTCGTCATTCCCCCTCCCGCCGCCGCTGTCAGCCTCCATGCCGCAGCCGGTCTCCCCGTCCGGGCAAGGGTCCCCCTCCACCACCGGCCTCCCCTTTCCGGCTTCCCGCCTCCCCGGCTGGCCTCTGTCGGCGCTGCGGCTGCCGGCTCGTGTCTGCCGCCGAAGCAGCCGCCGGCTCGCCTCCGGCGACTTCCCCTCCTGGCCCCCTCCTGGTTCCCACATGTCGGCCTCCCCCCCATCCGGCTTTGGCTCAAGGCCGCGGCTTCGCCGCCGCCTCGACAGCTTCCCCCTCTGCCTCTTTCCCCCACCCGGCTTCGCGGCGGCCGCTTCTCCTCGGCTGCCGCTTCTCCCCGCTCATCATGGCCGCCGTGTCTGGGCGGCCGTATCTTTCTCGCCCGTTCTGGGCATTCGCTCTGCGCATGCCCAGAACGGGTGAGAAAGACACGGGCGGCACGGGATTACACTCTACCATATTATTATAGAGGATGCCAGAAGCCTCGGAGCCAAGACAGGTGAGCTGGAGTGCTTAGTTGCTAACGAAAACAGAGATATAGTGGGCAAAACAGAAACATGGTGGTACGGTGAGAACCAGTGGGGCACTTATTCCTGGATACAAACTCTACAGAAAAAACAGGAAGGGGAGGATTGTGGTTGGAGTACCATTGTATATCAAAGAAGCGATAGAATCCAACAAACTAGAAAACCTAGGAGGTCCAGAGCCCTCCACATAATCATTATGGGTGATAACACAAGGACTGAAAGGAAATGTTTTACGAGGGACGTGCTATTGCCCTCTGGATCAAAACGCTGAGAGTCTCCTGGAGTTGTAGAACCAAATCAGAGAGGTGTCAAAGAAAGACAGCGCTTTAATAATAGATGACTTCAATTACTCTCTCATAGACTGGGCAAATTTTTGTTCAGGTATTGACAGAGAGGCCAGATTTCTAGACATGCTAAATGACTGTGGTCATGGAATTAACCTGAAAGACGATGACCTTGGATTTAATCCTGAGTGGTACCCAGGACCTGGTGTTAGATGTCAGAGTTGTAGAACCATTGGAAACAGTGACCACAGTGTGATCCAATTCAGCTTATATGCAAGTGGAGCACTGCCAAGGAAATCCAACACAGATGCATTGGACTTCAGAAGAGGAAACTTCTCAAAAATGAGGGGATTGGTAAAAAGGAAGCTGAAAGGGAAAGTCAGGAGGGTCAAATCACTCCAGAAAGTATGGGACATATTTAAAACCACAATAATAGAAGCTCAGTTGGAATGTATACCAAGAAAGAGGAAAGGTACCACCAAGTCCAGGAGGATGCCAGCATGGCTAACAAGTAGAGTCAGGGAAGCGATAAAAGGGAAGACTTCCTTCAGAAAATGGAAGTCCAAATGAGAACAGGAAGGAACATAAACTGGCAAAGGAAATGCAAGGAGATAATAAGGGATGCAAAAAGAGAGTTTGAGGAGCATGTAGCTAGAAGTATCAAGGGGAATAACAAAAACTTCCTTAAATATATCAGAAAAGCAGAAAACCAGCCAGGGAGGCAGTTGGACTCTTAGATGATGAGGGCGAGAAAGGGAGATAAAAGGGCGTGAAAGGGAGATAAAAGGGAGATGAGGGCGTTAAGGAAGATAAAGAGAATGCAGAGAAGCTGAATGAGTTCTTTGCATCTGTCTTAACGAGGAGGATATTCTCACTCCAGAACTGAGCTTCTCAAGCTTGAAGGCTGAAGAACCAGGCCAATTTGAGGTGATGAAAGATAATGTTCTAAACTGTCTTGAAAAACTAGAAATTTACAAATCTCCAGGGCCAGATGGCATCCACCCGAGAGTTCTGAAGGTACTCAAATGTGAAATTGCTAATCTCCTAGCAAAAATATGTAATTTGTCCCTACAATCAGGCTCTGGTAGAGCAGCTAATAGAAAGTAGCTGAAGTGACTCCCATTTTCAAAAAGGGATCCAGGGGGAATCTGGTAAATTACAGGCCGGTTAGCTTAACTTCTGTACCAGGAAAACTGCTGGAGAGCATACTTAAGGACAAAATTGTTAAACATATAGAACAGGCCTTGCTGAAGGAGAACCAGCATGGCTTCTGCAAGGGCAAGTCTTGCCTCACTAAAATTTTGGAGATCTTTGACAGTGTCACATGGCAGACATGTGAATAAAGATGATTTGGTTAACATATTATACTTAGACTTCCAAAAAGCTTTTGACAAAGTTCCCCACCAAAGGCTCGTGAGTAAACTTAAAAGTCATGAGATAAGGGGACAGGTTCATGTGTAGATTAGTACAGTTTGAAGGAGAGGAAACAGAGGGTAGGAATAAATGGCCATCTTTCACAATGGAGGGAAGTAAGAAGTGGGGTCCCCTATGAATCTGCACTGGGACCAGTGCTCTTTAACTTGTTCATAAATGATCTAGAAGTTCAGCGAAGGAAGTGATCTAGTAAGCAGAATATGATCTAGAATAAATGATCTAGTAAGCAGTGAAGTGGACACTATTTAGGGTACTGAAATCCAAATGGCAAATGTGGTTCAACGTAAGCAAGTGAAAAGTGATGCATATTGTGGCAAACACACACACACACCCCCGCCCACCACCACCCCCAAACTTCACATATATGCTGATGGGGTCTGAGCTGTCAGTGACTGGCCAGGAGAGAGATCTGGGGGTAGCGGACAGCTCATTGGAAGTATTGACTCAGTGCATGGCAGTTGTGAAAAAGGCAAATTCCATGATAGGGATCATTAGGAAGGGGATTGAAAATAAAAATGCTAGTATTATAATGCCCTTATACAAATCTATGGTGCGGCCACATTTGCAGTACTGCATGCAGTTCTGGTCACTGTATCTTAAGAAGGACATTGTATAACTGGAAAAGGTGCAGAAGAGGGCAACCATGATGATAAGGGGCCTGAAGCATCTTCCTTATGAGGCAAGGCTACAGCATCTGGAGTTTTTTAGTTTGGAAAAGAGACAACTATGGGAACACATGATAGAGGTGTATAAAATTATGCATAAAGTAGGGAGAATGGACAGAGAGAAATTTTTCTCCCTCTTTTACAACACTAGAACCAGAGGTCATCCCATGAAACTGAAGGCCAGAAAATTTAGGATCAACAAAAAGTACTTTTTCATACAGTGCATAATTAATGTATGGAATTCTCTGCCATGGGATGTGGTGATGGCCACTAGCTTGGATGGCTTTAAAAGAGGCTTAGACAAATTCACAGAGGACAGGTCTATCAATGGCTATTAGTCTGGTGACTATAGGCCACCTCCAGCCTCAGAGGCAAGATCCCTCTGAATACCAGCTGCAGGATATTCATGGCCTCACCTGTTGCCTATGGGCTTCTCAGAGGCATCTGGTGGGCCACTGTGTGAAGCAGGATGTTGGCCTGGATGGGCCTTGGGCCTGATTCAGCAGAGCTATTATGTTATGTTATGTTACGTTATGTGATGTGTCAGGAGAAAGACTGGCCATAGGAAGGCAGTGGTAGGTGCCTCCTAGGCCAACCCTGGTTCAGTCTTTCTCAGCTCTGCAGGGCTATCAAGTACTCCATCAGTCCTCTCCTCTGATATCCTCCACATACTCTCTACACTGAGTCCACACTCCTTACTCCTGGTTCCCCAAGCACCCAAGCTTTCTTTATTACAGCAGCCTAATTGTGTGTGTGTGTGGGGGGGGTCTTTTGTTGTTGCTTTTCTTAAACAATCAGGAGTTACTAACGGCTGCCTAGAAAATTGTGCAGAGATCTTATAGTAGACCCCAATCTCCCTTCTGTGTTATTCTGTCTTCTGTTACACATCTCTCTCTTGCTGCCACCTACATCACTCTATGGCAAAAGAGTTCTGAATTCTATAAATATTAAATTAATGGATATAGAGTAACTGCTGCAAATGGAGCAACTTTCTTAAAAAACTAATTCTAATTGTATAGCATTGCCATAACTGACTGAGGGTAGGTGGGAGGAAATGGAGGTGACTTGGCACAGATTCGGCTTGCTAACATTGGCAGCCACCAGCATTTAAAAAGACCCAGCCAACCCCCTTCTGAGCATTTTACCTTGCTGGACTTAGAATTCATCTCTTTCTCTTGCTTTTTTGGCTCCTCTTTCTTGTCCTGCTTTTGCACTGCAGCTGGTTTCTCTTCCTCTTCCTCGCTTCGCTTCTTCTCAGGTTTCTGATCCCGCGTCTCCACAATCTTGGGAGTAGGTTTCGATATCCGGGGAGACCTCCTTAAAATGCGGCCAACATTGGGGACCACCTCCTCCTTTTCAGCCTCTGCATTCTGAGTCTTGGGGGGAGGAGGAGGATCAGGAAGAGGATCTGTTTTCTTTCTACTAGAGATCCTGATTGTGAGCTTGATCCCATCTTTCTGCCTCTCAGAGGTAATTTCCCTGTTTTCTGTTAGAGCGCTATCTTCTTCAGAAATCAACTTATATTTACACTTGCTTTTCACAGGCTCTTTTTTCGTCTCTAGGGGTTCCTCCACAGAACTTTGGGCGTTGCCTAGTTTGGGTGTTTCGCTCTCAGCGATGGCAGAGTCCTTCTGTGGTTCAGAACCCTGCTCCTCGTGCACTTTACTTTTTTCAGGGAGTGTGCTTTTGGAGTCCAAGTCTTCTTTTTCAGAAACAGAATCATCTGATGGAAGAGCTGAAGCAGGGGATGGAGTTGCAGCTGCTCTTGGTAAGTCACGTTTCTCCTGTGGCTGATCCTTACTTTTCAAACACCCACCATCTTTTGGAGTAACCAGCTCCTTCGGGGAAGGTGGCTTACTGGACTTATCAAGACATTCCTTGGGAGGGGGCGGACCATCTTTTGCTTTAACAGGTTCTTCAGGTTTCTTGAGACATTTGTCCATTTTGGAAGGTGCTTCTACGATAACCTCTGAAGTCCTACTGTCAAGCAAGCTCTCCTTTCCTGCAGGACTGGTATCCTCCTTTAAAGGCACTTTCTGGTGAGAAACCTCAGAAATCACACCAGCAACTTCTTTCCCTGTATGCAAAATATGTCTCTCAACATCGCTTGTTCTTACTATTGTGCTAACAGCCTCTAGTACTTTCTCTCCGCTTATGCCATTTTTTTCCTTCGGCAAGCTGATGGGGTCTTCCATTGTGCTGGGAGAATGTTCCAACTTGTTATTTGGCATGATTCTCTCACTGCTAACCTCCCCATTTACAAGGAATTTCCCATCCGTAATTGTAGGGACTCTTTTAAAGGCCTCTTCCTCTTGTTTCTCTTCTTCCTTCAAGACCTCTTTTGTTGGGGTAATACATTTTCGCAAGGGCCCTTTTAATGGGCTGTCATAATCATCAGCCAGCTTAATCTCTCGCTTTTTCAGGGGAATCTTAGCCTGCTGGTCGTTTTTAAGTTTCTCACTTTCTTCTGCAGTTCTCTCTGCAACTTCCTGGGGAGTTTTGACACTGACGCAGAACTCTATCCTCTCGGGTTCGTGAACGGTTCTATCTGTGTTGCTATTTACATCTTTTAAGTCTTTTGGCTCTAACTTATTTTCCTTCACCTCTGCTTTAACAGGTTTAACGTTTTCTTTAAAAGAGTCACTTTCTTCTTTGGTAATTTGCACTTCCCCATGGTTTTCCAAAGGCTTTACTATCTCTTTCTCTAGCTTTACTATCACAGGTAGCTTTATGATTTCCCTCTCCTCCACTTTTTCTAATTTGATCTTGTTTTCCTCTCCTGAAATTGTGGAAGGTGGAACATTTTCTGATTCCTTTGGCTGTTCTTGTTTAATCTCCTCCTTTTTTTCTTTTTCTTTTAATTTGTTTTCTGTTTAAAAAAAAAAAGGCAAATAGCAAAGTTATGAGACTCATAGGTCAAACACGTTTTCCCAATATCAGACAACTTTTACCTGAAGGAACATCTGCTCCCATATTAACCTACCCATGTACTAAGACAGTCTTCCCAGTAAATGAGTTTGGCAGGTGGAGACAGAAGAAAGGGCCTTTTTGGTTGTGGCATACCCATTTTCCTCCCTCACCTTTTAAGTGTTTTTGGTTGTTAAGATTTTAACTGATGAAGCTATTTTACAATTGTAATTGTTAGGGATGTGCACTGAACCAGCAAGGGCCAGTTTGAAGACGGGGGTGGGACAACTTTAAGGGCGGGGGAGGGTGCACTTACCCCTCCCTCCACTTCGTCCCCGCCGGCACTCCATTTTTAAAGACCCTGTCAGAATGGCAGCAAACCTCCCTGCCGCCCTGTCCCCTCCTTGGCCGGAACTGGTGTGCACACATGCCGGGTGCATGCATGTGCACATGCGCCCACCACTTCTGGCAAAGGAGGGGACAGGGTGTCAGGGAGGTATGCTGCCGCCTCAATGGCATCTTTACATATGGAGCACGGGGGAGGGGGGGTGGAGGGAGGGGTAAGTGCACCCTCCCCTGCCCTTAATGTTATCCCACCCCCTGCCTTCGAGCCTCCGAACCAGCCAGTGTTCAAACCTGTTCGGAGGCCTGTAAAAAGGACTCTGAATATTTTTGTGCACATCCCTAGTAATTATTTTGCATTTTAAAATGTAATTCAAACTGAATTTTTTTAATTTGAAAAACACTAAATGTTTGAAATATTATAAAATCATAAAACAGAGTATCCATAATAAAACAGTAGAAGACAATAAAACACAGTGAAATATAATTAAACACAGTAAGACACACTAAAAGACAATAAGATAAAATAGCTAATAGATAAAATGAGATAAAACAGCAGCCAGGACCATAACTGATTAAAAACAGAAACTAGATTACAGCCAGTTCTTAAAATCTTCTTTAGTGTTTTAAAGTTATTTTTAAAACTAGTCAAAGAGGGAAACTGATGAAGCCCCTCTGAGAGGGCATTCCAAAAGAGGTGTGTGTGAGTTCCCACTACTGAAAAAGATTGAATCTGTGTCAATGACAGAGAAGGGTGGTCTAGAAATCAAATCAAATCAAATCAATCAATCAGGCACTGAAAAAAGGGCTTGATTTGACAATCTGTGAAGCCCTGGTATATTCATATGGGCAAATGCAATCCAATAGATACCCTGGTCCCAGGCCATGTAGGGCTTTCAAGGTCAATCTCAGCACTTTGAATCTGGCCCAGAAGTAAACTTATAAATAAATAAAAAATGCTCAACATGCTTATTGTGCTCAGCACTGGTCACCAAAATGCTAAATTTAGGGTTCAAATCCCCACTCAGCCATAAGAAGCTCACCCTTGAGCTTATCACTCTCTCTCAGTCTGGCCTACCACACAGGGCTGTTGTAAGGACAAAAGGGGAGCCTAGTACATTACACTGTGCCCACTGGAGAAAAGGTAGGATATTAATAAAAACAGCAGCAACAGGTATAGGCAGAAATAGTTCACATGACATATTTTACTGGGAAACCTTTTTTTAATATAGCAGAATAATAGAATATCTATGTGATAATTGTATCTATGTGATAAACCCCTGCTAACTGAGCAAAGAGACACATTTTAAAGGGGTGATTCTCACTTTAAAACAACAGATGGATTATTATCTTTATGAAGAATTAAAATGTGAGATGAGTCGCAATAGGTTTTATTAATTGCACATACATCTGTCAACTTTACACATTGTGAACTATATATTCTCCTGGATTTTCTGCACTACTCCCCATCACTGTTCCCTCTAACAGGGATTCCCAGATGTTGTTCACTACAACTTCCAGCATCCCCAGCTTCAATGGCCTTGGGCTGGGGATTCTGGGAGTTGTAGTCAACAACATCTGTGAATCCATGTTAGAGGGAACACTGCTCTCCATAACAAGCCTTGTGTGATCAAAATGTGTTGGGATTATTCATTCATTCATTCATTCATTCATTGAATTTATATGTGTTGGGATTATTGATTGATTGATTGATTGAATTTATATACCGCCAAGTATAAAAATCTTGAGGCAGTGTACAGAATTAAAACATAAAATATAACACATTTAAAATCCATAAGATAAAAATTAGATAAAAACATGTTAAAAACACATTAAAATTTAAAAAACAAATCTCAGTTGAAGGCCTGGGAAAACAAGTACGTCTTCAGGGTCCTCCTGAAAGCAAACAGCGAAGGAGATGTTCTTATTCCAGCAGGGAGCGTGTTCCAAGGATTGCCGTGTACCGTTTGGGGTTGTTGTGTGTCATACTCCTCCAATTCTGTTTTCTGTTCTTACCATGCTCTTCCAATCCTATCTATTCAGCACAAAGTCACAGGATTCTTTGCTACCACAGCCTTCCTAGAGATGACAGCCAATAATTAGGCCAAGTCTGTGGGTCCCTAATAACCACTGTGCTTACTGTCCAACAGAAATCAGTTGTAAAGGGTTTGGGGGTGGTGGAATGATGTTTCTATTTTGATCTGCCATGTTGGTTCAAGATGGCAATCACTCCAAGTATAAGCATCACATTCAGAAATCATGTGTTGACAATCCAATACAAAGCAAGTTCACAGAACATGGGAATTGCCTTAACAACCAAATCTATTCCCACCCTCACCCTCCTTGCTATTACATTCGATATGAACTGTGGGTTTGCAAGAGCTCCCTTATAAGATGCAGAAAGTAGAATTTCAAAAAATCAATCCCATTGCACGTCATGGGCCTAGTTCTTACTGAGGTGCGAAAGCTGACTCAGAGTGGTACCACTTCACTGTCAAGTGGACGTTCACGGAACTGCATGCTCTTCCATGCAAAGTAATTTCCTCCATATACAAAGCTCAGATGTCAAGGAAGAGGGTTGTCACTTAACCATCTGCACATGTTCGTTTTTTATGTGGCGGACAAAAAATTGTATGGAGAAGCAGTCAATCCTGTGAGCCCCCATCAGTGGTCTGTAGTGGGTCAACCCAGACACAGGTTTACCAAGAATTTGTCCAAACAATATGCAAACTGAGCAAAGTGGTGATTCACTCTTTATATTAAGCAGGGGGAGAACAACTGGCCCTATCCATCCCCAACATAGCATCCCTCAAGTGGCTGTTGCTGGTGTCTATCTTGTGTTTCCTTTTTAGATTGTGAGCCTTTTGGGGACAGGGGACCATCTTACTTAAGTATTGTTTATTGTTCTATGTAAACTGCTTGGAGAACTTTGGTTGAAGAGCGGTATATAAAAATTCATGGCAGTAGTAGTATATTCATTTTATACCATTTTAATAGCCATGGTTTCCTCCCAGAGAATCCTGGGAATTGTCTTAAGGTGCAATGCTGAGAATTCTTCATTAAGCATCCCTAGTCTCTCCACCCCCATAAAACCACACATCTCAGGGTTCTCTAGGAAGAGAGGGAAATTGATAAAGCAGTTGGATTTTACAGTGCAGAGCAGAGCTGCACAATTATGGCCCTCCAGCTGTTCCTGGACTACAACTCATAAGAACAGCCCTGCTGGATCAGGCCCATCTAATTCAGCATCCTGTTTCCCACAGAGGTTCACCAGATGCCCCTGAGAAGCTCCCAGGCAAGAGGGGAGGGCATGCCCTCTCTCCTGCTGTTGCTCCCCCTTGCTACTGGTATTAGAGGCATCTTGTCTCTGAGGCTGGAGATGGCCCACAGCCACCAGACTAGTAGCCGTTGATAGATCTGTTCTCCATGAATTTGTCTAAGCCCCCGTTAAAGCCATCAGCTAGTGGCCATCACCACATCCCACCCCGTGGCAGAGAATTAATTGATTAATTATGTGCTATGTGAAAAAGTACTTCCTTTTTTTCAGCCCTAAATTTCCCATCACCCCCAGTCATACCAGCCAATAGTCAGGTATGATGGGAGTTGTAGTTCTACATCTCCTGGAGGATCAGGGTTATGCAGCCCTGGCGTAGAGCTTGAAGGGGCCTAAAGGTTAGCAAATCCTGAGCTAATGGCAGGACCAGAAATGCACCAACACCTGACAGATGACCCTATGCAATTCAAGAAATGGTATGCCAGAAAGACAGAACAGGTTCTTTACAGAAAGGTTGCCTTAGAAGGCAAAGAGCTCAAGAAGTAAAGATACTGAACACCCCACAACCCGTTAGGGATGTGCACGGAACCAGTTCAGAGGCTCTCTATGGGCCTTAAAGCAGCACACACACCCCCCGCCGTTGAACCAGTCCTTGCCAGTTCTGTGTACATTCCTACAACCCATTAGAATCACTGCCAAACTTTGGGAAGATTTCTTCCAAAACTTCAGACCCTAGACATGAACAAAAATACCACGCTGGGTGGAGCTCATGCTCCACCTCCCTGACAGGACAGGTGAGACGGGCCAGGTAGTGGTGCTACCTCCGCTCAGGACCTCAGGATACCACCCCAGCCGGCGTGTGCCAGCCCTCACCTTCAATGGGAAACTTGGAAGTTGCAAGCCTTTGAGCATCACAGAACTCTTCTACAGGCACTAATCACTCTGGAGAGCCAAAATCATGTTTATGCTACAAAGTTTATCCAGTAAACGTTATTATATGAAACACGCTGGATCTCTCTGGAAGTAAAGCACAGCAATCATTTTCTTAAAGAATTCTGATTAGATTTTTTTAAAAAAATGAGTTTTAGGTTTTTAAGTTAGATTCAATTTTTAATTTATTTATTTAAAATATTTATATACCGCCCCTCCAGTACACCACTGCTCGGGGCAGCTCACAACATTAATAAAATAGATACAATATAAGGTAAAAAGTTAATAAAATTAAACAGGTTAAAAGACCAAGCCAAAACCACATTTAAAACCCTTAAAAAAAAAACCCTTCAAATTAAGTGATTAATAAAAAGCTAAAAACTAAGAACTAAAAAACCTACCAGATATAAGCAGAAAATAAAACTTTAAAAAGAGCATGGTAAAGCTCTTCCAGAAAGGCATTCCAAAGCTGAGGCCACAACCAAAAACGCCCTGTCTCAAGTCCCCGACAGCTGGAACTCTGATAGTAGTGGGGCCATGAGCAGGGCCTGAGATGCCGAGCAGAGGGCACTGGCAGGTTCATATGGGCAAATGCAGTCTGACAGGTTCCCCAGCCGCAAGCCGTGTGAGGCTTTAAAGGTCAAAAGCAGCACCCTGAATCTGGCCCAGAAGAGGACTGGTAACTAATGAAGCTGCCGCAGAATGGGTGTAACGCTCATGAAGCGACTTGCACCCACGAGCATCCTTGCAGCAGCATTCTGGACCAGCTGAAGCTTCCAAACTGTCTTTAAGGGCAGCCCCGTACAATGTCTCCAAGTAGGATCAAAGCTAATGTACCAGCTGTGGCTGGTAAAAAAAAAACCAGCTCTGCACACCACCACCACCACCAGTGCCTCCAAGGACGAGTCCAGAAGCACCCCCAAGCTGCGGACTCTGTCTTTGTCTTTCAGAAATGTAACCCTGTCCAGGTGCAGATGGAGGATGGAGACCTTAATACCATTGTCATGTATTGACCACTATCTGGTGAAGACTGGAATGAGTGGCCTTAATACACCTGGGGGGGGGGCAGAAAGAAGGAGAAAGTTGGTAACCTCCTGTCTGGCAGCTGCTGCTGGGTGAAGCTCTGAGTGATTGCTTTTAAAAAAAAATTAGAGAGAGAGAGAGAGAGTTTTTTTCCAAAACATAGAAAGAAAAAAGATACATCTTATAATTAAATACATCAATTGGGAATTCAACAACCCTCCATTGTCAACCCTCTAAAAGACCACACTTATACCAAGTATTACTTTTTAAAAACCCAGTAATAATGCTTTAATTAACCATCTGTTAAAAAAACAAAAACAAAAAAACCCAAATCCTGGATGAGGGTGTTGATCCTGTGCTAAATTACAAATTATAAAACGTTCCCAGATTAAAGCAAATGTTTCATCAGAAATGTTCCATAAATAAGCAGTAATCTTGGCCGTAGAAGCATATTCCCATAGCTTTAGTAGCCACTCATCTAAAATCAGGATTATGTGTAATCTCCAATTGGCAGCATATAGAATCCTAGTTGCAGTAATCATGTATAGAGACAACTCCGTATATTTAGTAGGAATATAAGATTTAGTCATATTTAACAACAACAAAAACCCTCTGATGAATAAGGGAAATTTATGTTTAAAATTTCTTGCATCTTAACAATGAACCTTTTTCCAGAATTGTTGCATTTTACTGCACACCCAACACATATGATAAAATGTCCCTGCATGGCTCTTACATCTCCAGCAATCTCCAGAGTAATTACTATCCATCTTTAAAATCATCATACGACTAATACACCAGCGGAAATACATTTTGTACTAGTTTTCTCTTAAGGTGCTATTTGCTGTAAATTTAATATTCACTTTCCATTGATATTCCCATTGTTGCATGTCAATTGTCCTGTTTACATTTTGCATCCATTTAATCATGTAGTCTTTTACCTGTTCTGTTTCTGAGTCATACTTCAATAGCAACTTATATATCAATCCCAATAGGTGATTAGCATTTTTATTTATTAATACTTCGAATTCTGTTAAATCTCTAAGTTTGCCACCTTGTCTTTGTATTTCTTTCTGCACTATTGTGCTAATTTGTAAGTATTGGAACCATGATGGCTCTTTGTACCATTCCAAAGCAAAAGTCTGTATGGATTTCATTTTTGTCTTTCCTATAAAGTTTGCAAATTATATACCTTTTCTCTCCAATGGACAAAATTTCTAGAATTTTCTTCTTCATGGAAAAAGATATTTAAAATAGATGCCAAAGGTGAGAAATCCAGACTTATCCTGTTCTTATACTTGTCCCAGACGTGTAGTAAACTACTAATTGTATAGGATTTTATGTCATGATCTTTCCTTTTTATATTAGTCCATAGATACTTATGTAACCCTTCTGAAAGGTCTGATCCCTCCATAGCCATCCTCGGACCGTATGGTTCTCTAATGCAATCCGAAATCCATGTCAAACAGCTAGCATGGTGATATAATTTCAAATTAGAGATGGCCAGTCCTCTCCATTCCTTTGCATCTTGCATGATCCTGAACCTAATTCTTGGTTTGTTATGGGCCCAGATGAAAGAATTTATATAGTTCTGCCATGTATTCAATGTCTTATCTTCAATTTTAACAGGAATAATTTGAAATAGAAATTTCATTCTTGGCAAAATATTCATTTTAACAGATGCTATCCTTCCCAGCCAAGAAAGATTTAATTCTTTCCACCTGTTCAAATCTGCTAAAATAAGGCTCCATGACAGTAAATAATTGTTCTTAAACAGGTCTTTATTATTCGCTGTTAAATTAATCCCCAGGTATTTGATTGGTCTTGCTATTAATTGAAATCCAGTCTTGTCTTTCAGATACAATAATTCCACATCTAACCAATTCCATGTAAGAATCTGAGTTTTGTTTTTATTGATCTTATATCTTGAGACCATGCCATAGTAGTTTATATGATCCCTTATTGAGTCACAGTCCTTTGGTCGAGTGATTGTAAGAACCATATCATCAGCATACAATTTTATTTTATGTTCTTGTTTCGCCATTTTAATTCCAGAAATTTTTTGCTCCTGCTGTATCTTCTTCACCAATGGTTCAAAAGATAAAAAAAACAATGGTAAAAAGGAGATAACCCTTGTCTGGTACCATTCATAATAGGGCATTTTTTAGATAACAATAATCTTCACCAGTTGTTCCTGGTAAATACTTTGAATCCATGAAAGGAAATTTGGCCCACAGTTCATTCTTTTTAATACCTTTAAACAAGAAGGACCAATCCAGATTGTCAAAAGCTTTCTCCGCATCAAAAAAATAAAATAAAAATCATCCCTTCTTCACTCTTGTTCCTTGAGATATCGTCTACTGAATTCAATATATATCTCAAATTGTCTTTCATGTATCTCTTCAGGATAAATCCTGTCTGATCCAGATGGCCAAAATCGCAACAAAAAGTTTATAATACACATTCAGCAGAGAGACTGGTCTGTATGATTCTGGTCTGGCTGGATCCTTCGCTTCCTTATGAATAAGAGAAATGAATGCTTCTTGCCAAGAGAAGGGCAACATATGACAATGTAATATTGCATTCATCACCTTAGCCAATGGACTAATTAATATTTTTTGAAAAGATTTATAGTAGGCTGCTGAAAATCCATCTGGACCTGGTGAATTAAGTTTTAACCGCTATATTGCCTCTTTTGTTTCCTTCATTGAAATTGGTTTATTCAGCAATTCTTTCTGCCAATCCGTGAACTCTGATATTTTTAGATCTTCCAGATACTGTGAGACCTTCTCCAGATCCAACATTTCCTTTCTGTATAGTCTCGTATGGTATTCCACAAATCGGCCTATCATCCTAACCATGTTTGAGACAAATTCTTCCCCATTCCATATGGAAGTAATGACTCTGAGTGATTGCTAAGTGCTTCCATCTGCTCCACCCCTTCTGCAGGTACCTTTTGTCCCTCTATAAAAGAGCAGTTTGGTCCAGGGGTGCAAACCCTTGGCACGAGTCAAGGTAAAAGAGCTTTTAAATTTTAAATTCTAAGCTTTAGTTGCTTGGCTTTGTTTATGTGGATGAAAATTTTTTTAAAAAATAATAATACATATTTTTATTTTGTAATTATTTTTTTTAAAAAATTAAAAAGGAAATTTAATGTTAAAGAAATCCCACCATCAACTCTCAGATCTTAGTGTCTAATCTTCCCGGGCAGTCAGTACCGAGAACCGCAATGCACAATTTTGGGCCCACTGCAAAGTAAGAACCATAGCAATACCTTGAGCTGATATTTCTTCCTCCATTTTGGATTCATCTTCAGTATTTGGGCTCTCTTGTAAGCAGCTATCCTGTTGCTGGTTTTTCAAAAGTGCAGGATCAATTTGTGCTTTCAGGAGTTCAAGTGTTTCAGCCAGTTCATTTCGGCTTCTGGATGAAAAACAGGAAGTACACCAAACCTCTTAACCTGCCAGCCTTATATAAAGTCCCACACCACTGCGAATCTGACTGCCTTCATTCTCATTTGCCAGTATCACCTGACACTGCAAAGTTAGGAACGATCTAGAAAGCCTGCAACTTTTCACCTAGACAGGAGCCTCCCAAATGCCCCAACCCCCTAGGAACTTCACTGGCAACTACCATAGCTTTGGAGACCTATACTGATGCCTCTGTTAACAACCATTTCACCAACCATCATCTCAGACCTAACTGCATGTTTAGCATAAACTAATAAGAAAATCTGGCCTTTGTTTAACAGGCCTGGAAGCAAAGGAAAAACAGGTTGCTCACCTGTAACATATGATCTGGAGGTGATCCGTTGTATTCATAATGAACAGGTTCTGCGCCTGCTCAGGGACCTCACGGATAGATGACTAGCTCCTCACAACGGCTCCAACTGCCCTGCACGTACTTCGTGCTTCCGTTATTTTCAGCAGTTGGGGCGTGCAGTTTCTTGCAGACCGCCAGATGTTGACAATCTTTGTACTGTTTTCATTCTCCTATTAAAAAAAATATTCTGGGGAGGTCGGGTGGGATTTATGAATACAACAGACCACCTCCAGATCATATGTTACAGGTGAACAACCTGTTTATCTGGATCGTGATCCGTTGCATTCATAATGAATGGGTGATTAGCCGTACTGGTGGTGGGCCCAGGTAACGTGTCATTAAGGCAGAACCTGCTTCAGAACACTCCTTCCAAAATGGGCCTCTCTCATCAGTCGCAAATCAATGGCATAATGTTTAATGAAAGGCTGGTGTGAAGACCACATCGCTGCCTTGCAGATTTCTGCCATTGATATTCCTGCTATATTGGCCACCGAAAACGCATAAGCCCTTGTGGAGCGCGCCTTAATGGCCTTAGGTGGTTCCTTTCCCTGAGCTTTGTATGCCAGCTTAATCAGCTGGACAATCCATTGGGATAGCCTCTGCCTTGACACTGGTTGCCCCTTGGACCTCCCCTTGTTTATCACAAGTAATTTATTTGTCCTACATATATTTCTCATTGCATCCAGATAATACAGCAGCGAGCGTCACACAACCAAGGAGTGCATGGCTCTTTCCAGCTGTCTCTGGATTCTGGAAAAAGGTTGGTAGAACTATATCCTCATTTATGTGGAATCCCGTTAATATCTTTGGTTTGAAGTGAGGATCCAGCAGCATTAGCACCTTATGCCGGGAAAATTGAGTATAAGGGTGATCTGTGCGCAGAGCTGCCAGTTCACTCACCCGTCGTGCTGTAGTAACTGCTATTAAGAATACTGTTTTCAAAATCTTCATGAGCAATGTATCCTCACTCAGTGGTTCAAATGGCTGTTCCATTAGGGTCTTCAGCACCAAAGACAAATTCCATTACTGCATAAGTTTCCTTATAGGTGGGTAAAAGTTATTGAAGCCCTTTAGGAATTTTTTACAGTCCCAGTGGGGAAAAAACATAGTGCCATCCCATCCTTTGTGTTCAGACGATATCACTGACAAATGGACTCTGAGGGACGTGTTTGCCAATCCCTTCATCTTAAGCACTGTCATGTAGAGGAGGATTTGCCTAACCGTCGCTTTCCTTGGGAAGAAACCCTGTTTCTAGGCATGTAGCTTGAATCTCTTCCACTTGCTACTATAGTTGTGCCTCATTGAGCGGCTTCTATTGTTTAGCAAAATTTTATCTAATAGCCGATTCTCCACGCTGTCAGCTTTAACGCTCCTACTTGCGGGTGCTGGATCATCCCGTCATTCTGGCTCAGCAAATCCGGATGGTCCAGAAATTTGTGATGCACTCTGTGGGAGAGCCTTAGCAAAGGAGCAAACCCCGGCTGCCTGGGTCACCAAGGGGTCATTAGTATTCCCCTCGTGGCATCCCTGAGCATTTGAGACAGGACTCAAATTATCAGCAGTTGTGGTGGGAATTGATAAAACAGGCCCCTGGTCCAAAGATATTGGAACGCATCGCCCAAGGAGTCCTTGCCGTGCCCTGCACATGAGCAGTATCTCTAACACTTTTTGTTTGCAGCAGTTGCAAACAAGTCTATTGTTGGCCATCCCTACTTGTCGAACATCTCTTTCAGATAGGCCTCATTTAGTTCCCATTTGTGGTGCTGGCTTTTCAGAAGCGTTCAACTGAGTTCGTCCGCCTGCACAACATTGTCCTCTCCCTTTATGTGTATCGCAGTTCAGTATATGTTCAGATTCACACACCAATTCCACAACTGCCAGCTCAGCAGACATGGGGAGCATGACACCGTTCCTCCCTGTTTGTTTAGATAGAAATTGCTGTTGTATTGTCCAGGTGAATTTGTACCATGCTTCCTTGCAAGAGTGGTCTGAAGGCCTTGAATGCCATGAACACTGCTAGTAGTTCAAGGTAGTTTATATGTTTCTTTCTTTGTTCCCTGACCATTGTCCCTTTGCCTGATGGTACTCGCAAAGCGCACCCCATTCCCACAGGGAGGCATCCGTTGTTACCCAGAGTGTGGGGGTCTGGGATTTGAATGGCATCCCAGACTGTAAATGTGCACTCACTGTCCACCATTTCAGTGCCTCTAGAATGTCCCACGGCAGAGTAAGCATCTTTCGTTGGCTGTCCTGGTTGGGACAGAAGTTCCGCAGATACCACATCTGCAACATTCTAATCCACAGGCCCGTGTTGCATACCGTAGAACTGCAGGAAGCCATCAATCCCATCAGTCTCTGAATTACATCTGCAGGTTGCTGAGGCATCATGGGGAGGTGGTGTATCAGGTCCTTGATTTGCTGATACCTGTCTTGTGGCAAGTAAGCTCTCTTTGTCTGCATATCCAGCTCTGCCCCTATGTATCTTATTCGTCCCTGCGGTGTTAAATTTGACTTCTTCCAGTTCACTTTGATGCCCAAGTCTTCCAAAAGACATAATACAAACTGGATCTGTGAAAGTAACCTTTCTTTGTCGTTGCTGACTATGAGCCAGATGTCTAATAGGGGAAGATCACAACTTCTTCTGTTATTAAGTATGCCACCACAACTGCCATGACCTTTGTGAACACTCGTGGTGCTGCTGAGAAGCCAAACAGCAAAACCGTATATTGGTACGCTGTATCGCCTACTATAAATCTTAGATATTTGTGATGCGTTTCACGTATTCCCAAATGGAAATATCCATCCTTCAAGTCCAGCAAAGCTGCCCATTCTTGCTTGGCTAGAAGATGTAGAATTCCTTGTAACGTGCTCATCCTGAATTTGCAAGTCTCTACGAACCGACTGAGTTCCCTCAGGTCCATTATAGCCCTCATCCCCCCATTCTTCTTGGGGATTTGGAAATACTGGGAGTAAAACCCAGACATCCTCTCCATCCACTGCACTGGCACAATTGCCTGTTTTTCTAGTATTTCCTCCAAAAGCACTGGGGTTGGTTTTGTAAACTTCATCCCTTGAAATAGAGGCAAAGCTCTGAACTCTATTGCATAACCAGACCTTACAATCTTTAAAACCCACTGGTCTGATGTTATATTGTGCCATGCTTGCGCATGACTTGCCAGCTTGATGGATCTGCTGACAATGACAAGGCAGATGTTGTGTGCCTTCTACTAGTTGTGCCTGCCGTGGATGGATCTGGCCATCAAAGGGTCTGCTTGTTCTGTTCTCTATTCTGTTTAGAGCTTTGTCCCTTTTGTCGCTGTCCAAAAGATTTATTTCGCTGAAAAGGTCTGTATTGCTTTCTGAAATCTCTCCTATCTTGCTGTCTTGTATATGGACAGGTGTTGTTGTCTACCAAAAGAGCGATTACGGGATGACGACCCTGTAGTGCTCGTAGAAGCCATAAACATCTTTGTTTATATTTGTCATATTTAGACTTTTCCCACGTTTCCACTGTTGTATCCGTGGTGTCAGCAAAGAGTCTCTTTCCATCATATGGCAAATGTTCTACTCTATCCCGCACTTCTTGTTGCAAATTTGTGGACTGTAACCAAGCATGGCGGCACAGGGTTACCGCTGTTGTCATTGCCCTTGATTCCACCTCCGCCAAATGTTTAAAAGTACTGAGTAGCTGTCTAGTCACAGCAGTCATTTTTTCATATGTTTGTGCAAACTCATCCTGGAACTCTTCCAGTATCATTGTTGACTAGTAATTTTAAGCCCGTTAAAATAACGGGCGCTAGTACCTGTTGTTGTTGTTCCCTTTATTCCTTTCCTCTCTCATTCGCCCTCCTTTCCTTTTATTTTGTTCTTTTTCTGTCTTTCCTTTGTCTTCCTTTTCTCTCTCACGCCGCCGCCACCACTGCCCGTTGGCCGCCCGCCCGCCTTCCCTCCCTCCCTCCCTCCCAACTGCTGAGCCCTCCTTACCCCGGCCATGTCCATCGGGCTAAAAACTCCTTAATTTCCGAGAGAGAGAGCAGCTCGCAAGCAGAGCTCCTCTCTTGCAAAGACTCTGCCCGTACTGGGGGTTTGGGCGTAAAGGACGCCTAATGCGTCCTTTACGGCCATAGTGTCAGTTCGGACAGAGCCGTTGCAAAGAGAGGAGCTCTGCTTGCGAGCTCCTCTTTCTCTCTTGAATTAAGTAGCTTTTAGCCCAACGGACATGGCCGGGGTAAGGAGGACTCAGGAAGAGGGAGGGAGGGAGGGCAGCCATTGGCAGTGCTTGGGTGGAAATGGCCGCCCGTGGGGCCGTGAAAGGAGGACCGGGGATTGGGCCGAAATGGCCGCCAGTGGGTCCGGGACGGTGGTGGGAGGAGGGCGGGCGGGCAGACAGCGATGAGGACCGGGGATAGGCGCGAAATGGTTGCCGGTGGGGCCGGAACGGTGGTGGAGGGCGGGCAGGCGGGCGATGGCAGGAGGTCGAGTGTTTGGTGGCTTTGGGACACTGGCGTTGGCGGTCCAGACTCCCTTGGGCTGTTCTGGGCCTGCACTTTGCGCAGGCCCAGAACAGACCAGAGAGACAGGGACGCAGATCCCCAACGTTCCAAGGCCACGGCCACTCACTTAGCCTTTTATTATATAGGATGAGTCTTGGAAAAGCACATCACATAAATGATGTCCGTATCTAGCCAAACATGCGTTCGCAATCTTTATAGCCAAACTGGAAGTGCATATATTTTTGGATCTAAAACATCTATTTTCTGTCCTTCCTTTTCAGAAGGAGTAGTATGACGCCATCCACCCTTAGATGAAGCCGCACATTCAACAACTGAGTTCAGTACCGGATGCTGCATCAGGTAAGTGTTGTCCTCTTCCTATACTCTGTACAAGCCTTCTAATTTCCTCGATGTTGGCGTAGATGTTTGCAGTACTCCCATGCCGACTGGGCTGCCTTTGTAATTGCAGGTAGCATGGGAAGCACTACTGGTGCGTCACCTTTGCTTTAGCCATCATATTATAAACTGGATCCTTAAGATCCACTTCGAGTTGTTTCAGTTCCAATCCCAAGGATGCAGCCATTTCTCTTATTTGTGCATGATAGGCCTTTAGCTCTTCTGATGGCGATAAAGAAGTCTTTGGTGGTACTTCTGCTGGTGAATCAGGCTCATTAGTGCTATCATAATCCGTTTCAGATAAGTCTGTGGTGTATTGATCAGTGTCACCTTCATCATCATCTTCTAAAGGTAAGCTTGAAAGTAAGTCAGGGAGTGTCTTTTTCTTTGTCACTTTCTTGGGACACACTGGCACCTCTGGCTGTGCCGGTGGGGTTTGTGTCTGACTCACCATAGACGCCGTTGTGAGTACCCTTTCCAGCTCTTTAGGTGATGCTGGTACTGCATGCAACGCCGCTCGCTGCACATTTTGTAAAGCCTCTTGCTACACTTTCCAAATCTGGTATTCCATGTAACCTGCAGGGTAAACCTCAGCCAGGGTGTGTCTGAAGCCACAACTATGCATAATCTGCCCAGATACACTGGTGGCAGTTAAGCCCTGTGCAGCTGTATACTGCAATGGCGATTTCCAGGGGGCATAGTCTGCACCTGGTTGCGCAAACAGAGACAAGGGTCTAGACACATTCATTCTATCAGTTGACTGTCTTAATGGAGACATTAGTCTTATTGGATTAGTGGTTGTAGACATTAGCCATATCAGGTTCGATGCTGATGGTTGAACTCTTATAGGTGACATTGATGGTGTTTTCGGTACCGAAAGTGCCACATCATCAGTATCATGTCTGACATCGAGCCCCCTGCTCATTAATCCTTGAAATATTGAGCCAGATGGAGTGCTGTCTGTGGACTCTAATATTGCAAATAATGATGTTGTTGTTTGGGGGTCTAATGCAACCTCTTCCTCTCCAGTTACCCCTTCCTCAAAGTCCATATAGTCTTCTGGCTGGTAAGCCCTCTGTGGCGTTGCCGCTGGTGATTGAACTGGCGCCTGTGCTGGTGTCAATGCAGTTGGTTTCCGTCTCTCCATAGCCGTTGATATAGAGGGAAGCACTTCCTTCGATGTTGCGCCTATCGGTCTCGAAGCCGTCAATGTCAAAGGTGCCCTGGTCGACATCATGCCTATTGGTCCCAATGCCATTGATGCCAATGGTGACCTGGTCAATGCCGATCCCGTGAATGTCGGTCCCGTGGTTGTTGAAGCCAAAAGTGTTCTGCTTGACACCAAAGTCGGTATCGAGGATCCCCATTCTTCAACCGCAGATTGTAAATCCATCAGGGAGGGTGTGCTACCTCTGGAATCTGTTTTTGCTGTTCTTTTCTTAGAAGGGGAGTCCTCCTCATCAACATCTTCAGTAGAAGAAAGAAGTCTATGTTTCTTGTGTTAGTGGTGTTTCTTTTCTACCACTTCCAGACACTTGAACTCCTGCTCCTTGGTGGCTTTAGACTGCAAGATATGAGGGTCCACCAAAGGAGTCGTATCCGGCCACGATCCCGTGCTCGATACCGACCTTGACGTCGATGGGTACAACGGTCTCAGTGTCAGTGGTCGAAGTGCTTCATCATATAAAGCTGCTCATAGACGCAGTGCTCGATTCTTAAGAGTTTGTTTTGAGAATGAGCAACATATCTTAGAAGCTTTCGGGTTATGCTGCACCTCCAAGCAAAGCATGAGTCATGGCTATCTGTTGTCGGTAGCTTCGCCCGCCATTCCGTGCATCATTTGAAAGTTGTTGCTACAGGTTTAGACGTCATTGCAAATATCCTGTCTGTTTTGCTCTAGAATTGTCGTTAAGCAGTCCTTTAGTCTTTAGCCAGCAATTTCAAGTTGCACATACACCAGACAAATCTGGGGGGAAACACTCCGTTTTTATTCTTCTGTTTGAATTGTTTAGCAATTTTGTTATCCGTAAACCTGTCCAAAAACCGTGTAAACTATTTTACTTTATCCATGTCATGTCCAAAGTTGTTTACCGTCCAAACTATCTATAAATCTCTATAAATCGAGGAGCTAACAATACGAGTTGTAGACGCATACGTGGTCTAATAGAAACTGAACAAGGCATGCCCCAACTGCTGAAAATAACAGAAGCACGAAGCACATGCAGGGCAGTTGGAGGCGTTGTGAGGAGCTAGTCAATCTATCCGCGAGATCCCTGAGCAGGCACAGAACCTATTAATTATGAATGCAACGGATCACGATCCAGATCTTGGGCATACCCCGCAACCCGCAAAAGCAGCAACTAGTGCTTGTTACAAATATTAAAACAATATACAATTAACTCTGCTAGATGAGTCATAGCAGGATAACTAGACTAGCATCACTCTTAAAATTTAGTCAATTGACCAGCTCTGAAAAGTTCACATATACAGGGATTAATGCAAAATCCATATTTTAAAGTATTGTTACAACAGCAAAAGCAACTAATCAATATGGAAAGAACTTTAAATTTTGCTTTACTATAGACCTTGAGCTGAACCCGACCCGGCTCGGTTCGAACAGGACCATTTGGAGCTGGCTCAAAGCCCTACCAACAAAGGGGAATCCGGTGAGGATTCCCCTTTACCGGTAAAGCAGAGGAGCTTCCCTAACCACAAAGGACAGTAACATCCGAGTACTTACAAGTTGCTCTGGCAGCAGCAGCTCCTCCAACCCTCACCGGCCTCCCCAAAGTCTTCTGGGCATGGTTTGGGCCTCTGCACAGATGTGGAGGCCATTCTTTTAACCTCTGTGCCTGCACACGGGCCATTTGCATCACCATGTGATAAAAATGGCTCGTGCAGATGCACGGAAGTTAAAAGAATGGCCTCCCAAAACGTCCCTGAACCATGCCCAGGAGACTCTGGAGGAGGCCAGCAGTGGTTGGGGGACCTGCCGCCCCCCATTGCCAGCGCTACTTGTAAGCACTCTGTTTTTACTGTCCTTTATGGTTAGGGAAGCCACCACCCCTTACCAGTAAAGGACAATTCTCATCATTCTGCTTTGCCAGTAGGGCTTTGAACTGGTTCTGAACCGTTTCAAGCTCGAACTGAACCAGGAGCCGCCTTGAAGGTGCCAAAATTAAGCCGGCCTAGTCCGGTCTGAATTCGAACCAAACTGGGAAAGTCTCTAGTGCTGGGTGCCTGATGAGTTTCACACCCCTCCCATAAACCATGTTGAGATTGTTTTAATGGAAGGCAGTATACAAATTTAACAATAAAATAAAATAAATAAATAAACTTCACATATTCCCAACATGAATGTTTTGGCCTCTTTTTGTCCTCCCCACATACTCTCCCCATCCCCAGGTGAAAGCTCTCCAGTGAAAAATCACCTCAACCCCACTAAACAGTAATAATCATGTGTATGAAGCATTCTCTGAACAATGTAGGTCAGAACGTAGCACAGAAAGTCATAGAAATTCTCTCTGGAAAAGGTATCTAAGAGAGGTGGTCTTTTCTTCTGAAGTCATGGGCCACAACCTTCAGCCTCCAGAACTATAGGCAAAAGCAATACCTGACAATACACTTCCACGAAGATCCATCCTGATCATCCTGCTCTTCCACATACATCCTAATGTTATGTTCTTGATCCAGCTGGTACCAGTATGTCAGGCCATCTTTGTCTTTGCCAATTGGCTGAAGGCGCATAGCATCGGCATCTTCCTCGTTAATGATGTTCTTAAATTTTAGATTGTCATCAAACTGGCACTCACAAAGGTACTAGGAAAAAAAGAAAGCAAATAAGTACATTAAGGTACTGTAGGAGACACCAAATAAGTGCTTTTTGCCAGGGCACCCTCATTCCACGTCAGCATGAGATCAATTTGTAAAAACTCAGATAGAGAGGGAGGCTTTACCTAGGATGCTGACTGCAGAGGTCATAGCTCAGTGGTAGACCTCTGAATACCAGTTGCAGGGCAGCAACAGCAGGAGAGGGGGCATGCTTTCAGCCTGTGGGCTTCCCAGAGGCATCTGGTGGGCCACTGTGGGAAACAGGATGCTGGACTAGATGGGCCCTGGGCCTGATTCAGCAAGGCTGTTCTTATGTTTTGCATGTAGAATGCTTTGCATGTAGAAAAGCTCAAACTCAATCCCTGGCTTCTCCATGTAAAAGAATACCTGGGAAATAGAAAGAGCTGGGAAAGAGATGCTGCAGAGGCAATAATACTGGGCAATTTAGGCTGACAGTCTGATTCAGTGTAAGGCAACTTCATATGACCCTCCAAAACTATACGATGGTTTGTATTGTTGGTTACATTTAGGTTAATTTAAAAGGCTGCATACTTCATTGAGTTGGAGAGTTACACTACTGTAATACAGTCCGCAAGATATTCTAGAGCAAGCCATCTGGAGTGCTTTTGTTTCCCTCTTTTAAAAAGGGACGTTTTGAATCCATTACTGCATTTTCCGTAGATCTGAAACAGAGTGTTTAGGCAGCTTTTAAAGTAACTGAACCCAAGTCCTATCTTACAGGATCACTGCAAGGATTACTTAATTAAAGTATGTTCACTACTCGAAACTCTCTCAGTCATACATTATGGGTTGTATGCAAACCCTGCCTTCTACACATGCTACTTAGCACTTGCACAAGCAGAAGCGCAATTTTCACCAATTCTCCCCTATACTCTCCAGTTCCTTGTACCCTTTAAAAATCTGCTCCTAAGAATCTCTCAACCCTCATGAGCAGATTCTGGGGGGCTGAAGAGGGAAGAAAGAATTACTACTACAACAAATATGTATATACCACTTTTCAAAGGAGGTACACAGAAAGAAAGAAAAGGTAAGATGGTCCCATGTCCCAAAAGGGCTCACAATCTCAAAAGAAAAATAAGGTAGATACCAGCAACAGCCACTGAATGAATGCTGTGCTGGGTTTAGATAGGGCCAATTACTCTCCCCAGCTAAATTTAAGAGATTAATCACTTTGAAAGGTGCCTCTTTGATCAGTTAGCAGCATCTTAGCTATATGCCCAACAGGATTTTTAACATTTTTATCTGAGAGAATTATGGAAACATTTTTCTATCCTCTATGCATATACAGAAGCCACAAGATTTAAAACATTCAAATTCACTTAAGGATTTAGCCTACATCCCAACTTAAGTGTTCCACTAGTGCAATGCTGTTGCACTAGCGCAAGGACATATCACAAAGAAAGGAATTTTGTTGCAGAACAATTCTTGCACTAATGGAAGATATTGACACATTGCACAATGCACTGTATAACCTTGTATGTATCCCATGGTTGTGCAACACTGCAGACATGATTGATAAAAATGTGGTTTTTTAAAAACAAAAATATCAGATTTTTTAAAATTTGATTTGATTTTTTAAAAATAGAAATTGAATTATTTTTTTAAAGTTCATAAAGAACCCAGGTCAAAGATATTATCATGAATATTAAACATAACTTCTAATTATATTCTATAAACATGTTAACAGAAGTATATGATGAGAGACAACAGGCCTGATCCTATTCTGCAGATGTACATTCACCACACACACACACTCAAGCCCTTGCTCCCCCCACAAAAAAGTGCAAAGACAAAGAACGTCAATGAATAGAGGATTTGGGGGGGATGGAGTAGATCTGAGCAAGGAGAAAATGGATATAAATGCATGGGATGGGTAAAGGAGGAGAACAGAAAGTGAAACCAAAAGTGAACAGAATATATTCATACAGTCCCGAGGAAACGTTTTTGGAGTGTATCCTCCATTGCAGAGGGGAAACATCTATCATGTCATCAGGCCATAAGAGAGACCTCATTTGGGAATATTTTAATGAAGGTCCTGCATCTGTGGGTAAGAAAGGCATGCATGCAAAATGCAAACAGTGCAACAATGAAATGCAAGGCCTGGTTGCCCGAATGAGAAGTGTGTACCTATCTTCTAAAAATGAAACCTACATCAATCTCTAAATAGGTATTAAGGTTATATTAGACAACAACTACAACTATTTATATACCGCTTTCCAACACAAATTTCCAAAGCGGTTTACATAGAGAATTAATTAATTAATTAATTAGATGGACAGTGCTCTAATCTGTGTGCGGAATGAGTTTTGTTCTGGGTGGCATTATCAACGGAGTGTGTGCACATATGCAATCAGAGTGGGGCCTTCCTGATTCAACCTGAGTGGGATCTAAAAGTAACTGAGTGGACTTCAGAAAATGTGTGAGCGCGTGCACATGCACACACCTCAGAGGGAACAGTGAAGATGGCTGTCTGTCAGAAAAGGGCTCACAATCTAAAAAGAAACGTAAGATAGACACCAGCAACAGTCACTGAAGGTACTGTGCTAGGGATGGATAGGGTCAGATGACAAGAATGTACTATTCTAGAAAATGATGATTAAATAGAATCTTCCCGACTAGTAATTTAGATTGTGATTTAAATCATTAATTGAGTCCTTCTGTGAAGTGAATTAAGCCGTGATTGAAATCATGATTTAAATCAATTTGATTTAAATCAAACCAACCCTGACTGCAGAGCACTTCAACATTGTGCAACTCCGCAAACTTCTGAACTGTATGCCGCTTCTCTTGCTATACTAGTGCAACACTAATCTGGATGCTAGCTAGTATTTTCAGAGTTAACTGAGCAAAGAGGCAACTGTTAAGTGGCACCAATCTGATATTTAACAAGCAAAGCAACTGGCCTAGTTCACACCCAGCCCAACATCAACAAATGGCTATTGCTAGTTTCTACCTTGTGTTTCTTTTAGATTGTGAGCCCTTTGGGGAGGGAACCACCTTATTTATTTTTCCATGTAAATAGCTTTGAGAACTTCTGTTGATAAGCAGTATATAAATATCCATAGTAGTAGTAGATTATCATGTTGCTTGCATCATATTTACTGTTAACACAGCAAGGCTCAACTTGGACTACAGGAGAACCCCGGTATCCACGGGGGTTCCATTCTCTGCTACAACCAAGGATAACAGAACCGCGGATACCAAGGCATTGAGTCAATGGGACTCAAAAGTTTAGGTTCCTGGAGGCGCTGGAATCTGCCGAAAATGGCAAAATGCAGCACTAAACACTATGGGGAAAGTGCCCTGCTGTGCTCCATGGGTCTTAAGGGGTCTAGCAATGCCCCCCCAAAGTCCAAAATCCAGCTTTTTTCCGTGAACATTCACATTTTTTAAAAAAATAAAAACACTTTTTTTACACAACCAAATTTGCAGATGACACTGAACTATTTAGGGTACTGGAATCCAAAACAGATTCTGAAGAGCTCCGAAAGGATCTCTCCAAACTGGGTGAGTGGGTGACAAAATGGCAAATGTGGTTCAATGTAAGCAAGGGTAAAGTGATTCATATTGGGGGGGAAAACTCCAATTTTACATATGCACTAATGTACTTTGAGCTGACCAGGAGAGAGATCTTGGGGTTGTGGTAGACAGCTCATTGAAAGTGTTGATTCAGTGCAAGGCAGCTGTGAAAAAGGCAAATTCCATGCGAGGGATAATTAGGAAGGGGAATGAAAATAAAAATGCTACTATTATAATACCCTTATACAATTCTATGGTGCAGCCACATTTGGAGTACTGTGTACAGTTCTGGTCACTGTCTCTTAAGAAAGACACTGTAGAACTGGAAACGGTTCAGAAGAGGGCAACCAACATGATTAGGGGTCTGAAGCACCTTCCTTAAGAGGCAAGGTTACAGCATCTGGGGCTCTTTACTTTGGAAAAGAGTCAACTACGGGGAGACATGATAGAGGTGTATAAAATTATGCATGGAGTAGAGAAAGTGGATAGTGAGAAATTTTTCTCCCTCTCTCACAACACTAGAACCAGGGGTCATCCCATGATACTGAAGGTTGGGAAATCTAGGACCGACAAAAGGAAGTACTTTTTCACACAGTGCATAATTAATGTATGGAATTCTCTGCCACGAGATGTGATGATGGCCACTAGCTTGGATGGCTTTAAAAGGGGCTTAGACTTGTCTTCTGTGGATTTGTGTATCAATGGCTACTAGTCTGGTGGCTGTGGGCCATCTCCAGACTCAGAGGCAAGATGCAGGGGGGCAACAGAAAGAGAGAGGGCATGCCCTCACCTCTTGTCTGTGGGCTTCTCAGGGACATCTGGTGGGCCACTGTGTGGATCAGGACGCTGGACTGGATGAGCCTTTGGCTTGATCCAGCAGGGCTGTTCTTATGAGCACAAAATGGCTCCTATGTTCAAAACAGCGGTTGAAAATGACCTCTGAGGCCACCCGGAAACCACAGATACTTGGAATTAACCCTTTTTAAACCTCCCCCTCACCCACATATGCTGAGGTCGGGTGGCAATTGTGTATTCGACCATGGATACACAAAACTGTGCATATTGGATCTGCGAATGGTGAGGTTCTCCTGTATTTTTCAAACTATAGTTTGGAGTTAGCATCAATGGAAGTTGATCCAATTTGGATGTCATAGGAAAACTGGTTGTAACAATCTGGAATTGAAGGAAGGAACTGGCATGTGAGATGGGAAGAAAGAAGAGGAAAGCACATATGGCATGCTACCAATCCTCTAAACCATGGGTTAGAAGATTACCCAAACTGAATTCAAGTCACAAGTATTCTAGAAAAAATTCAAGTGGATTAAAGAGAACTAGCATTACCTTCAATATTCCCAACTTGCATTCAGTGCTCATTTCCAGGTATCCTTTCTTCTCCATCTCCCATGCCCAGGTGCTGTTGAATTCTTGACACATCTATAAAGACAAAATAGTTAAATGAATTATTGAGGAATCTCCCATCAAGACACCAACATGACCGACACTCAGTGTCTATGGGAATGCAGCAAGAGCCAGAACTGGGAGAATAAAGAGGTAGTCAGACTGTCAGTAGAGTCTCAGAGATTAAAGCGTAGGGTGGGCTTGGTGGACCAAAAAACTCTGGATTCCCCCTGTCCAAGGGCAGGTATGGAAAAACCGGAAAATTCAGCAAGACATATGAAATTGTTTCCCTTAAAAATCATCAGTAGGATTAATTACATTACAGACACACTGATTTCCATATTTTCTCTAGCAACATGATGGGCTGTTTGTTTCTGCACAGTAGTGTTGAGTCCATATACTATTTCTAATAATATAACCTTCCTTTTTGTTATACCACAATATTGGTGGTTCCTCATTTTAGCTTTTAACAATCCAACCCCAATTTGCTAAGTTGCAAAAATAAAGAATTAGCTAGCTTAAGAAGCAGTTGTTTGCAGTGCCATCTCTCACAATTGTTATTACTGTTTAATTTTAATTCAAAACATTTGGCTAGGATCCACAGTAAATGCAAACAAATTCATTCACCAGAGCTGTCCTGGATCAAGTCCCTTCCTCGTCTAGTGAATCCGCATCTCCCTCCGAGCTGGGGGAGGCTCATCCCTGCAGCTGGATTGGGCTCCGAAGGGCCTCTGAAGCCCAGAGACAGGACCCCATCCATTCTCCCTTGGGGAAGGGCATGGGCAGGGTTAGCAGCAAGTACAAATTTTGGCTGGCTCCCAGGGCCAATCCAGATGTGTTGGAGGCTGTTCCAGAGAACTGCATGATTAGTTCCATGCACCTAAGAGGGCTTTGGGCCTGTACTTTTCAAACAACAGTCCTGCCCAGCAAATTGCTCTGGAAATCAAGGGACCTTTCAAAACAGAGTTTGTGAAAGTGTGGTGTGTGTGTGTGTGTTTGTGTGTGTGTGTGTGTGTGTGTGTGTCTTATGTTCAAAGGAAAAAACATCTAAAAATCATACTGAAAATAAGCAAGCCCTAGGGCATTCCAAGGCCACATGCATGCCACTCTGAGCTCCTTGGATGAATGCTGGGATAAACATTTAACAAAAGCAGTTTACCTGTCAGGAAAGTTTAAGAACAAAGAACAAGTGTTGGTTGCTGTAAAGAACTAGATATCCTAACTCATGGGGGAAACATTGACAAACTGATGAGAGTAGAGAGGTACCTAAGTAGAGAGATAGTAGAGAGTAGAGAGATACATCTTCACATGGCCTTAGTAGGAGCCCAGCCTCTCTCCTCAGAAGGACATCCTCTTTTAAAGGGGTCCATGGGGAAAGCAGAGGAGGGGCAGAGTAGGAAAAGCAAGGCAGAAAAATAAAAGGTGTGGTGTGTGGGGGTGGTTTTTTTTTTTTTTGGTAAGAATAAGAATGGGGAAAGGGCACATCCCATCGAAGGAAATGAAGAAGGAACAGGCATATCTGGAGGCTGGATAAATGAGAGCAGAAGCTCCAGCCAATGCAACTAGCTAGGAGCAAAACAGGAAAGGAAATGGGGATCCTGCTCCCACTGCCTGCTGGGAGAGAGGCTGGACTTCCTGTTACATAGTCCTTCTACCTGAATCTAACCTGTCTAGCTGAGCAAGTTGAGGATGACAACCCACCATTACTGATGATCTCCTATACTGTGTTAAAACCCAATCTTCAAGTCAGAAATCAACTTGGTGCAAGAGATCCTATTGTTGGCCATCATATCAAGTACTTACTCTCACACATCAACCAACACAAGAATTTCAAAACACGTTGTGTAAAAACTGCTTACCTTGATCAAGTATTTTTCCCATCGGTCTGCTGTGACAGACTTCCCGATCTTTCTCATCAGTTTCAAATGAAGTTCTACCAGCTCTCTTGGAACTACAAATACCAAAAAAAAGAGTAGAAAAGCTTTTAAATGCCCATGTTGCTCTAGTGCTAAATGTAAGTACAACCAACACCAGGTGAACACTAAGGCGTTAACAACTCCAAAGAGAGCCAAAACTGTAGTACAGAATGGACAGACTTCACGTGTAATGGCAACAAGTAAGTGAGAGGGAGCCACTGCATTCCCGGAAAAGGCATTCTGCCTTTTCTGTGTTGTGCAAACCCAGAAACGGTGGGCTGCCAATGTAGGGTTCCCTCCACCACCCAACAGTGACCTAACATTTGTAACCTAGATTTGAAGTTGGATGGCCAATATCAGATGGCAGCAGTAACCCTAGATTGGCAATCCAACATTTCTGGTTTCACATGACACAGAAGAGGCACACAGAGTGCCCACTTGTCAGGAAATGGCAGTTCCCTCCTACTTATTTGCCACCATTAGGTATGAAACTGCTTTCAAAAGTCCAGCTAAATGAAAGCCTGATGTTTCACAGAACTGTATAGTTGGAAGGTAATATTAAATCAGGCATGTGGCAGAAGGTAAACCAAGGTTCACTGGTAAGACTACTGGCCAATTTCAGGCAGACCACTTGCCAGGTGCTGGGATTCTTGAAAAGAGTGCTAGATTAGGAGGACCTTGGTCTGATCCATCAAAGCATTTCTCATGTTCTTAAGCAATAGAGCAAATCCAGGAACACTGAACACACAGACTAGTTATGTCTTAGTTATGTATGCATGTATGATTTATGTTTCAATTTGCAATGGTGGACCATGGGGATTCCGAAAGGAAAAGGAAAGAAAACCACCCAAGACTTAAGTCAACCCACCCCTGTATTATATGTCAAATATCTTTAATCTTCCATCATGGAGATTAATCATCTATTAAAATATGTTTCCTCTTAAGGGGTGTTCCCTCTAAGGTGTGCGCACATGTGCGTGCTCACACATTTTTTGATGTCCGCTCAGTTAATTTTAGATCCTGTTCAGGTTGAACCAGGAAGGCCCCATTCTGAATACATGTGTGCACACACTGTCTTGATACTGCCGTCCAGAACAAACTTCATTCCGCACACAGATGGAAAAAATATTAGAGAGAACACTGCTCTTAAATCAGATTAGTTACAGAATTTGCTGAAAACTCTACTGTCTTGCCAACAGGTGACCTCTCAGCTCTCATGAACCAGGAGCTAAATGAGAACTGAGCAACCTCCATAAAAGACCAAGTTTACATACAGTGGGTATAGGAAAGAATCACCCCCTTTGATAGACCTTAAATTCTGGTTCCCTTACATCCTGAAATGAAAACACAAAGAAAATTCCCTTCACCAGCTGTACTTATCCAATGCAACCTATAACATCCAACTGAAAAACATCACAATTACAATCCAGAAAAAGTGTCAGTAATAAAAAACAATTACTGAGATTGAAAAAGGATCACACACACCCCAATGTCAATATTTTGTTGAACCACCTTTTGCTTTAATAACAGCCTTGAGTCTGTTGGGATACTTCTCTATCAACCTTGCACATCTAGACGGAGCAATATTTGCCCACTCCTCCATACAGAACTGTTCAAGTTCAGTCACATTGGATGGTAGGTGTTGGTGGACTGCTATCTTCAAATTTCTCCACAGATTTTCTATGGGATTTAGGTCTGGGCTCTGACTGGGCTACATGAGGACGTTCACTTTTTTCTCCTTCAGCCACTGTGTGGTCAATTTTGCTGTGTGCTTCGGATCGTTGTCATGTTGAAAGGTGAATCTTCTACCCATCCTCAACTGTCTGGCAGAGGGTAGCAGGTTTTCTTCCAGAATCTGACGGTATTTTGCCCCATCCATTTTTCCTTCTACCCTAACGAGAACCCCAGTCCCTGAGGCAGAGAAACACCCCCACAACAGGATACTGCCACCTCCATGCTTCACTGTAGGTATGGTGTGTTGTGGATGGTGAGCTGCGTTGGATTTACGCCAGGTGTACTGTTTGGTGTTGAGGCCAAATAGTTCAATCTTGGTCTCATCTGACCATAAGACCTTTTTCCATTTGGCATCAGAATCTTCAAGGTGCCTTCTGGCAAAGCTCAAACGAGCTTCAATGTGGCCTTTCTTGAGAAGTGGCTTTCTCCTTGCGACCCTCCCGAACAAGCCACATCTGTGGAGCGCTCGTGAAATTGTTGTCACATGCACAGAACAACCACTCTTTGCCATGAAGTCCTTTAACTCCTTCAGAGTGGCCATTGGCCTCTTGGTAACCTCTCTTACCAGTTTCCTCCTTGCTCTTCCATCCAGTTTGGAGGGCCGACCGGATCCAGGGAGGATAGCAGTCCACCAACACCTACCATCCAATGTGACCGAACTTGAACAGTTCTGTATGGAGGAGTGGGCAAATATTGCTCCGTCTAGATGTGCAAGGTTGATAGAGAAGTATCCCAACAGACTCAAGGCTGTTATTAAAGCAAAAGGTGGTTCAACAAAATAATGACATGGGGGGGGGGTGATCCTTTTTCAATCTCAGTAATTCTTGTTTTTTAGTTCTGACACTTTTTCTGGACTGTAATTGTGATGTTTTTCAGTTGGATGTTATAGGTTGCATTGGATAAGTACAGCTGGTGAAGGGAATTTTCTTTGTGTTTTCATTTCAGGATGTAACGGAACCAGAATTTAAGGTCTATCAAAGGGGGTGATTCTTTTCTATACCCACTGTACACTATGCCAAGCACAGGACAGGCCACTAGATGTGCTTGTTTTCTCCTCTAAATAGCAACTGTGAAGGACTCTGGGTTGGGATCATGGTATTGGTGGGGGGCAGCGGCTTTAACCTTTGCCTCCGACATGGTCCTGATCTGGATTATATGCCCCCATGGCTGCTATTCGACCCAGGAGGAAGTACACATTGGTGCCAAAAGGAAACAATAGCTGTTTCCCAATTTTTAAAAATATATCATCTAAAAAGCCTCAGTAGTCTAGTGTAGGTATTTTCAAACCATCCAATAGGAGGGAAGCTCCCACTGGTGTCAATAAGAAACATCAATGGCTTCCCTTCATATTCTTAAAAAATATTAAAGACACAGATCCTTTTAGACTCATTTTAGGGACAGAACCTCAATGGTCTAATATTGACATTTTCAAACCAATATATAAATAGTCCTTTAAAAAAGTGAACCGTGGCTAACATCTTCAATTTCTGTGCAGATGTAATGGTGCGTCATGTTTAGTGATGAAAAGGAAAAGGAGAGTGGAATTTGTACCAGAGAAAAAAGGAAGGGGAGGAAGTACGGGAAGTTCTCTCTGTACTCTTCATTTCTTGAGCATAATTACACCTCTGAGCTTTTGTATCTAAAATGGCAAAAGAAATGGCTCTCCTGAAGTGTTCTATTCTCCTTTACAAGGAGGAAATTACTGGTCACAACAGTCACATCTTCAGAGTAGGGAAATGGAGTGGAGTATTACAAATCAAAGAGTTGTAAGGCATTGATAACATAGTTACAAGCAAGCTGAGCTAGCATCAACTGAAACATTCAAAAGTGTCCTGGCCCTTCAATAGCAGATGCTGAATGTTCCAACAAAACAAGCCCAGATCAAAAAAATACTATGACTGCTTCCACTTCACAACTTATCACGGTATGTTGCAATACCACTAACAATATGCTTTGAATCATTATTCTTCTAACACAAGTATGAACGGAGGAGCTTACACAAACAAAAGCAAAGCTGGGTGAAGCTCATCACACATATCAAGATGTAAATGTTAAACAAATATGGAAGAATGATTACAATTAATCATTTTAAATATTATGAACCACCACTTGCACTTTTAATAGGTAAGATATTCTAAAATATTTTTATCTTTTCTAGTTGACAGTAACTGTAGATAATTCTTGTTCCCATCTTTTGAATAGGAAGTTAAGGCCCTAAGACAGGAGGAGTTCCCAACACTGGGTCTCCAAATGTTTTGGGACTACAGCTCCCATCATCCCCAGGCTCAGTGGCCAGGGGATCCAAGGTTGAGAACCCCTGCCTTAGCAGATTGATATGCCTAAGGCAAACTAATTCAGGTCCAAGCACAAGACTATGCACTCTTTGGGGCGGGCCGTTCTCCCCCTCCCTCCTGCCCCATTCTCCCTTCCCCTTCCTCCCCCCTGCCCCACTCTCTCTTTCCCACTCACCCCCTTTCCAGTCTCTCCGCAGCTTCCCTGCCACTTTCTTGTCTCGCTGGTCATCCCGCCACCGCCTCCCGCCCCTGGCAGCCAGACCGGGCTTTGCCACCACCGCTGCCACCTCCCCCTTACCCGGGACGGCATGGCCAGGCCAGACCGTCTCGCCACCGCCTCCCATTTTGCAGCCCACCACCACCATCTTCCGCCATCCCCCCCCCCCGAACTCACACCCCAATGCCAAGAACTCTCACGAGAGTTCCGCCAAATCCTGGGCATGCGTGCCGGCTAAGAGAATTAAATATATAGATTGGCTCTCTGTGTTTAACTTAACCATTATCTTTCACTTCAGTGTAGCAAGATATGGATAAATAATTCAGGTTTTACAGATGTTACTAGTGGACCCGAGTGCAGAGCATCTGCGCCTCCAGTTGGGCCCAGCCGCCGCCCCCCCGATGCCGCCGCCGCCGCCGTCTCACCCCAGGGGGCCAGGGCCAGGCCGTACCACCACCGCCTCCCTGTCCTCCTCTTCGGGGCGGCGGGGCTTTGCTTGCCTGCCGCCCATCCTCTTCTCACCCTCCTCCTCAGGGCGGCGGTGCCACCGCCGCCTTCCACCTCACTGTCTTCCTCCTCAGGGCAACGGGGCTTCACCCACAGCCTGTCCTCCTCCTGCCACCCATCGTCCTCTTGCCCTCCTCCTCAGGGCGGCAGGGCTTCGTCCGCTGCCCGAACTGGCTCCTGGCACGCGCCACCCCAACCGGCTACTGGCACGCGCTCCTCCCTCCTGCCCTGGCACGTGTCGCCACCTCTGGGCCCACCATTGGTCGCGGCTGCAGCAGGGGCAGAGCTTGCCACATCCCCATGCATCCCCTCTACAGGAATTAATTATATTATTATTATATAGATAGATTCTCCCAACCACAGACTATCCCAACCTATAGCAATGAAGCAATACAAGCCATAATACCAGAGTCAGCAGAGTGAAAGCAGGGATGGGCAAAAATGGCCCCTCCCCTCGCACATGAACGAAACCGCTTCCATTCACCGAAGTACTAGTTTTGATGTTAACTGCTGATGATCATGTTGTGAATGAGCCTCTATGTTTTTATCCTGTACACAAGTTAGGCTCTATCTAAAGAAAAGTTTACATACCTACCTCTTGAATTTCATGGCTTTGGGCCTTACTGTTTACAACTCCCTCCCTCTCACTTCACAGCCACCTAATGCCACAGTGGGGAAATGACTTGACTAGCAAGCCAGAGGTTGTTGGTTCGAATCCCTACTGGTATGTTTCCCAGACTATAGAAAGCACCTATATCAGGCAGCAGCAATATAAGAAGATGCTGAAAGGCATCATCTCATACTGCATGGGAGATGGCAATGGTAAACCCCTCCTGTATTCTACCAAAGACCACCACAGGGCTCTGCGGGCACCTAGAGTTGACACCAACTTGACGGCACACTTAACCTTTATCCTCCCACTTCATATCTCTCTGCCAACTGAGTATCATGCATCTGATGAAGTGGGCTCTAGCTCACAAAGAGCTTTGGCCAAAATTCTGTTAGACCTTAAGGTGCCATGTGATTTTTTAAATAATAATAATAATAATTATTATTATTATTATTATTATTATTATTATTATTATTATTATTATTATTATTATTATTATTTCTTGTTTACACAGTCAGACAGGTGTTATTGACTGGTTTGTTTTATCCAGACATCGAGTCCTTCCCAAGGACCTGGGATGGCTGAATTTTATTGTCAGTTGTTATAGATATCGTCGCAGAATATAGGCTGTTCCCAGTGAAGCTGCTTTTTGTAATTGGCTGATGGTGATTTCTGTGGCTCCGATGGTGTTGAGGTGCTCTTCAAGGTCTTTTGGGACTGCACCCAGGGCGCCAATGACCACTGGGATTATTTTGGTCTTTTTCTGCCACAGCCTTTCAATTTCAATTTGTAGATCTTTGTATTTGGTGATTTTTTCTATTTCTTTTTCTTCTATTCTGCTATCCCCTGGTATTGCTATGTCGATTATTTTGACTTGTTTTTCTTTCTTCTCAACTACAGTTATATCTGGTGTATTGTGTGGCAGATGTTTGTCTGTTTGTAGTCGGAAGTCCCATAATATTTTTACATCTTCATTTTCTTCAACTTTTTCAATTTTATGGTCCCACCAATTTTTGGCTACAGGTAGCTTGTATTTTTTGCAGATGTTCCAGTGTATTATCCCTGCTACTTTGTCATGCCTTTGTTTGTAGTCAGTCTGTGCGATCTTTTTACAACAGCTGATTAGGTGGTCCACGGTTTCATCTGCTTCTTTACAAAGGCGGCACTTGCTGTTTGTGGTGGATTTTTCGACTTTTGCTCTTATTGCATTTGTTCTTAGTGCCTGTTCTTGTGCAGCCAGTATTAAACCCTCTCTTTCTTTCTTCAAGTTGCCATTCTTAAGCCATTGCCAGGTCTTGGTGATTTCGGATTTTCCACTTATATTGTGTAAATATTGACCATGCAATGGCTTATTTTTCCATTTTTCTGCTCGGTTCTTGACTTGTTCTTTCTTGTAGGCCTGCTTTGTTTCATTGGTGTTGAATAGTTTCACGTTATTGACCATTTGAAGTGCATCTTCTTCACTGTCCTTGATATATTCTTCAAGGCCTCTTTTCTCCTTCTCGACTGTTTGATGGACTTGCAGCATTCCTCTTCCACCTGAGCTGTGAGGGAGGTAGAGCCTATTTACATCACTGCGGGGGTGCAGAGCATGATTGATGGTCATTATTTTCCTGGTCTTACGATCTAGCGTCTCTAGCTCTGCCTGGGTCCAGTCTATTATTCCTGCAGTGTATCTGATAACAGGTATAGCCCAGGTGTTTATGGCTTGTATGGTGTTCCCGCCATTGAGTTTGGACTTGAGGATTTTTCTGACTCTCCTGATGTATTCACTTCCAATTTTTCTTTTAACTTCAGTGTATGCAATGTTATCAGCCTGGAGAATGCCCAAGTATTTGTAAGGTTCTTTCTCTTCCAGGTTCTTGATCTTGCTTCCATTGGGCAATTCTATTCCTTCTGATTTTCTTATTTTCCCTCTGTTCATTATTAATGCAGCACACTTGTCTAGTCCAAAC
This sequence comes from Hemicordylus capensis, assembly GCF_027244095.1. Taxonomy (NCBI): domain Eukaryota; kingdom Metazoa; phylum Chordata; class Lepidosauria; order Squamata; family Cordylidae; genus Hemicordylus; species Hemicordylus capensis. The sequence continues at coordinate 9,979,627 of NC_069659.1, forward strand.
TCCATTGCTATATCGCTACTGAATATACGGACAGTGTTTAGCAGTGATTCGATTTCTGACTGGGACTTTCCATACAACTTCAGATCGTCCATGTACAGCAGATGGTTGATTTGACTTGATGTTTTAGATGTTTGGTATCTGAGGCCTGTTTTGTTTAGTATTTGTGAAAGTGGGGTCATGGCGATTACAAACAACAGAGGGCATAGTGAGTCCCCTTGGAAAATGCCTCTTCTAATGCTAACCTGTCCAAGTGTCTCGCCATTGATTGTTAACTGTGTACTCCACATGCTCATTGCTTTTTTATATAAATATTTGAATGTTTTTGCTGACACCAGTTGTTTCTAAACATTTTAGTATCCATGTGTGAGGCAATGAATCAAAGGCTTTCTTGTAGTCAATCCATGCAACACTTAGATTGGTTTTTCTTCTCTTGCAGTTTTCTAAAATCATTTTGTCAATCAGCAGCTGGTCTTTTGTGCCTCTGGTGTTCGGGCAATTTCCTTTCTGTTCAGCTGGAAGCTGTTTGTTAGTTAATAAGTGTGGCATCACTTCATCTGCTATTATTCCAGTTAATAATTTTAACATGGTTGGCAGACAGGTTATCGGTCTATAATATAAGATTCATAATAAGAAATAAAGTATTCACAGGAGTTGAGCTGGAAGAACTGCAAAGAGCAACACAGGCTCAAGATATGGAAGAAGAATTACCACCAACTGAAGCAGTTGCTCAGGCGCAGATGGAGGAGGTGTTGGAAATAGAGGATACCACCGTTGCTGAACTGTTTCAAAATCAAAGCCAGGCAACCTCCACTTTGCCTTCACCTCAAAAACCCAAATGCCATTTAACAGAAAAGCAACAAGAACTAAATGAGCCCCTGGTGGCGCAGTGGTAAAACTGCCGCCCTGTAACCAGAAGGTTGCAAGTTCGATCCTGACCAGGGGCTCAAGGTTGACTCAGCCTTCCATCCTTCCGAGGTCGGTAAAATGAGTACCCAGAATGTTGGGGGGCAATATGCTAAATCATTGTAAACCGCTTAGAGAGCTTCCAGCTATAGAGCGGTATATAAATGTAAGTGCTATTGCTAATTACTTGGAAGTGCACCTTTTGTTGGGTCTTTCATGATGAGATGAGTTTTCCCAGTTGTTAGCCATTGTTCAATATCACCTCCTTGCAAAATGTGATTGAACTGTTTTGATAGTTGTTTATGATGGCTTGTTAGGTGTTTAAGCCAAAAGCCATGCAGTTCATCATCACCTGGAACAGTCCAATTTTTAATTTTCTTTGCTCTTTCACTTATTAATTCTGGTGTTATTATTAGATCTTGCATTTGTTGGTTACATTTTTTGACCTCTTTCATCCAGCCTGCTTTTTTATTATAATCTATTGGATTGTCCCATAATTTCCCCCAGAATTGCACTGTTTCTTCTTTATTTGTTGTTTCTATGTTTCTTGCAGTTTCTCCTTCTATGCTTTGGTAGAAACGTCTCTGATTCGACTGGAATTGGAGGAGATGATGATGATGATGATGATGATGATGATGATGATTGGCTAAACCAGAATAGTCTTACCAAACCGACACATTTCAAATTGCACAAAACTAAAATGAAAACATTTACTTGCTGGATACAGTACTATACATTAGCAAGCTTGACATGGTATATATATATATCTCCTTTTTTCTAAATTCCTAACTCAAATAAACCAAGCCTAGAAAGGAATACAAGAAACCCCAAAAAGGGATCCAAGAAACTTTCTGCAATCAAGAAATTCGCAACACCCCACTGTTCAAGGTCTATTCTTAAACCCCCTCCTCTTCTAGACTCTTCCTTTTCTTGGTGCCAAAGTGCTTTTCAACAGTAAAGGCCTTTTCAAAACAAGCCTGTAAGATGGACTACATGGAAAGCAGCACAGTGAACTTCATGACCAAAGGAAGAATTTCAAACCTGTGATTGCAGCACTGAAAACATCCAATGTGCTATCAACTGCACCCCATTAGCCCCAGATCTCCTCCAGTTTCATTCGAGGATCTTCAGTTAATCCATGTGGCTACCATTCAACATGCTATCCCTGGTTTATTTATATCACCATCTACAGCCCCTTTTCTGGACCACTCAAGACAGATAACAGTGGAAGAGTAAAAGCAATTACAAAACAAACAAGGAAACACACTGGTCATTAGAACAGACAACAAAACAAAAAATGACACAAAGCCCCAAAACAGGGAAAGCCGTACAAAATCGCCCAGTAACAAGGCCAAAGCCTGAAGAAACAGAAATGTTTTCACCAAATGGTTAAATGCCATCCAGAATCTCCTCAGGCAGGAAAAACGAAGGGATGGGTGCCACCACTTGAGAGAGGGTGACCTCTCTCATGTTCCCACCACCCACACCTTGGATGGGAATGGGAATGAGCAGGCTTAGCGAAGGGGTTCTCAAACATGAGTCACCAGATGCTTTTCAACTTCAACTTCTATAACCATTATTGGACTGTGAGAGCTGAAGTCCAACAATATCTGGGGATTCACATTTGAGAACTCCTGTCTTAGTGTTAAACTCAGGCTGTCCCATGCACAGCCAATGCTGATTGAGAGGAATGCAACACAAGGCAATGCAGATGCACATCTAGATTCCACCGAACCGCCTGGATGAGAATATGAAAGCACATCTCCATCAAAGACTGCTTCTTGTTGGCTATGACTTTTTTGTTTGTTTTTGTTTTAGAGTGGATAAATTATCCAGTCATACAGGATCTATTCTGATAAAGACCTAACTAGAGCAAATTGGGAGCCAAGAACTCAAAAGAACAGCTAGACTCAAAACTAACAGCTGCATACAATACATACATATCCACATGGAAAACAGGAACATTTGGAGTGGCAACAGGGTGCATGTGGAGAGGCAGGAAAGGTGGCACACATTGCAGAACTTCAGTTAAGGTCTCATGGATTTCTTAAAGTCCCGGTTTTGGTACCACTTCTCTACTTACTTACTTATTCATTCATTCAATTTCTATACCGCCCTTCCAGAATGGCTCAGGGCAGTTTACAAATAAAACAAAACCAGTTAAAATCAATCACATACTCATACTAACTTTATGTTTCCTGCAAAACAATCTGCTCTTTCACGGTTCTCCTCATCCCGAGAGAGCAAAAGAACAAAAGCTACAGGAGTAGAGTTTCAATTCAAACTCAAGTGTGCCACGAAGGACCTGCATGGCTGACTGCCTTGCAGGAGAATCCTCCCAGCTCAATATGATTTGCTTCTGAAAGGCTTCAAGCTCATTCATTCACTGGGGAGTCTGGCAAGCAAGTGGGTCTTTTGCATGGTGGTATGTAAAATTAGACCCACCACGCAAGCTAACTCTACTAATATTTTCATTCACAGGGGAGTCGGTACTTAATTAACATTTATACAAACTCCAAAGCTACTGGCAAGCAGAGGAAGTGATTGGAATCCTCCTTTGCTGCACATGCCTGCTGGTCTTTCAGTTGGTGCTGCCCCCATGCTGCAAGTGGAGGACCTGCTGAGATAAAGTTCACTGGCTGTGAATAAAATGAATAGCTCCCAATTTTGTTAAAAAAAAATCATTTAGAAGGATGGATCATTGTCACTCACACTATAGAGCTAGGAGCACTTTTGAGCATCTGGGGTGAGAGGGAAGATAAAATGTAGCTGTGGGGTGCAGGGACCTGTGTAATTTTTACTAATTAAACTCTATAAAGTACCCTGTACACTCATGGAGCTGTGTACATATCTTATACCCATTTCCAAAAGAGCTGGCAATGTTACGACCCTTATGCACTCATAACTGGAGCACCTGAGGGCGCAAGGGAGATGTTGGCAGACACAAGGTAACCTGCAGATAAGTTAGTTTCACAAACATCTGGAAGAAAAAAAGTAAAGAGGCCAACTGCCCCAATATAATTCAATGGAGCAGAATGTTTGTGGACTCTGAGGACACTTAATAGACAACCAGCTCCTATGACTTCAATGGTGAGGGAGGGCTTGAACAAAAAGAGCAAAAAACTTATCGGCTTCAGTGAAGAATACGCCCTCAAGACAGTCACAATCCCTTCTGCATCTGAAAGGAGTCTTAACGCATTTTAGTTTTAGGAGTAGGACGCAAGTTACAGCAGGGATATCTATCTTTGTTGCTAACTTTTCATTTTTCATCATGCTTAGCCACAAGCTCAGGTACCACATGCACACCAGGAATAAACTGTAGCATACTGTTGTGTCCATCTATATCTATACCTATATCTATATATTAAATTATCGAAGGCATACCCATGGCTAATCCCGTATGTGGCAGCTCTCGCAAGAGTTCATGAGCAAAAGGACCTGATTGGGCAGTAGGGATTCCATATGCAGATAGGGGGAGGAGCCTGTGAGAACAGAAACACCATGGTGATTGGGCAGTGGGGATTCCATATGCATATAGGGAGGAGGAGCCTGTGATGGTTAAGGTCAATTAGAATGCAAACGTTACTGGTCGGAAGATATTCTTGATTGTGGGGGGGGGGATAGATAGATAGATAGATAGATAGATAGATAGATAGATAGATACACATACACACACACACACACACACACACAAGGATAGTGGGCAGGGGTCTGCAAAGAGAGTTGTTGTGAGGGAGGAAGAGCCGCTTCAGGAGAAGGAGGTTGCCGCTGTGTGAATTAGATGAGGAAACAAGATGAACAAGATCTGTTAACTCAGGGGCGGGGGCGGGAAGACAGAAAGAGGGGGGAAGCGAGTGGTAGAGAGAGAAAGAGAAAGGGAGGGGAACAGAGAAAGAAGGAGGAGTGAAGGATGGGCCCGAGCCTGTCAACGGCCTGAGGGGAACGAGCAGCCATTGCGGTGGCTTTAAGGAAGGGCCCAGTCAACCACTGCTGCTGTTTGGGGCTACCGAGTCAACCACTGCTGATGTTTGGGCCAAGCAAGGGACGAGCCCGAGCCTGTCAGCGGCCTGAGGGGAACAAGCGGCCATGGCAGTGGCAGCGAGGAAGGGCCCAGTCAACCACTGCTGCTGCTCCTGTGGGAAGGAGCAGGAGTGAGGCTGAGGTGAGGGTGGGGCTCCAGCAACGCTGCAGCCATGACCAAGAGAGGTGAGGGGGATGGAAGCAATGGGATGGAGGAGGAGGAGCAGAAGTGCAACTCAGGTGAGGGTGGAGAGATCTCTGAAGTGAGGGGGCTGTGGCAGGGGGTGAGGGGAGCAATTAAGCACTTGTGTGCAGATGCTCTGCGTGGGTTAAGCTAATATTTATTACTGTTATTATTAATAGCAACAATAGGAAGCATGTACATTTTATAGATCAGGGAACAGCATGAGGAAAGCAAAAGGGGAAAGCCGGCAGGCGTCATATACTGGAGGGAACCCCCAACCCAAGTTTCTGGTTAACTCTGCACTTCAGTGTTCATGTTTCAAAGTTTCTTTCAAATCTACATTTGAGTCACAATATGAAACGAACATCATTTCAGACAATAGAGGAAAGCTCACAACGCATGAGCACTGCAGTTCTTATGAGAAGAACAGAGGATAAGTCTTTTAAAAAAACAACAGGGCACAGAACAGTTTCTCAAGGTTTTATGGAGATGTGCTATATGATTAACATTAAAGGAACAAGAACAGATGGATTATTATCTTTATGCAGAATTAAAATGTGAGATGAGTTGCAATGGTTTTTATTAATTGCATATACATCTGTCAACCTTACACATTGTGAACTATATATTTTCCTGGATTTTCTGCACTACTCCCCATCACTGTTCCCTCTAACAGGGATTCCCAGATGTTGTTCACTACAACTTCCAGCATCCCCAGCTGCAATGACCTTTGGCTGGGGATTCTGGGAGTTGTAGTCAACAACTTCTGGGAATCCATGTTCGAGGAAACACTGCTCCCCATAACAAGCCTTGTGTGATCAAAATGTGTTGGGATTGCCTTGTACCGTTTGGGGTTGTTGTGTGTCATACTCCTCCAATTCTGTTTTCTGTTCTTACCATGCTCTTCCAATCCTATCTATTCAGCACAAAGTCACAGGATTCTTTGCTACCACAGCCTTCCTAGAGATGACAGCCAATAATTAGGCCAGGTCTGTGGGTCCCTAATAACCACTGTGCTTACTGTCCAACAGAAATCAGTTGTAAAGGGTTTGGGGGTGGTGGAATGATGTTTCTATTTTGATCTGCCATGTTGGTTCAAGATGGCAATCACTCCAAGTATAAGCATCACATTCAGAAATCATGTGTTGACAATCCAATACAAAGCAAGTTCACAGAACATGGGAATTGCCTTAACAACCAAATCTATTCCCACCCTCACCCTCCTTGATATTACATTAGATCTGAACTGAGGGTTTGCAAGAGCTCCCTTATAAGATGCAGAAAGTAGAGGTTTTAAAAATCAACCCCACTGCATGTCATAGGCCTAGTTCTTACTGAGGTGGGAAAGCTGACTCAAGTGGACGTTCACGGAACTGCATGCTCTTCCATGCAAAGTAATTTCCTCCATATACAAAGCTCAGATGTCAAGGAAGAGGGTTGTCACTTAACCATCTGCACATGCTCGTTTTTTATGTGGTGGACAAAAAATTGTATGGAGAAGCAGTCAATCCTGTGAGCCCCCATCAGTGGTCTGTAGTGGGTCAACCCAGACACAGGTTTACCAAGAATTTGTCCAAACAATATGCGAACTGAGCAAAGTGGTGATTCACTCTTTATATTAAGCAGGGGGACAGCAACTGGCCCCATCCATCCCCAGTACAGCATCCCTCAAGTGGCTGTTGCTGGTGTCTATCTTGTGTTTCCTTTTTAGATTGTGAGCCTTTTAGGGACAGGGAGACATTTTACTTATATCTATGTAACCCACTTTGGGAACTTTTATTGAAAAGCGGCATATAAATATTTGTTGTATTCTAATGAAATTTATTATTATTATTAACAACAACAACAACTCGATTTCTATACCGCCCTTCCAAAAATGGCTCAGGGCAGTTTACACAGAGAAATAATAAATAAATAAGATGGCTCCCTGTCCCCAAAGGGCTCACATTCTAAAAAAAAAGGGGGGGGGGAGATACTGGAGGTACTGTGCTGGAGGTAGATAGCGCCAGTTACTCTCCCCCTGCTAAATAAATAGAATCACCACGATAAAAGGTAACTCTTTGCCCAGTTAGCAGGGGATAAATAAAACTAAAAACCCTGACTTTATTTCTGTAGATCAGGGGAGTGGGAACTGGGTGCTGTATGTTCAGCAGCACATCTGATTAGCACTGCCTTCTCCAACACAAATGTGCCTGGGTATTAAAATTGACCGATAAGGTCCTTTTCTGTGTCCCCTCAACAGCTCAAATGTGTTTGCCTGGAACACGAGAGGGCCTTTTCTGTGGTCACGCTCAGACTGTGAACTCCCTTCTAGAGAGGTCCATCTCACTCCTTCTATGGTAGCCTTCCGCCACTCTGTCAAAATATTACTGATCCAACAAGTTTTCAACCTTGTGTATTAATCAATGATTCATTCTTGCTATTTTCATTGCTTTATTGATGAGGTCCTTTTTTCTTTTCTTTTCTTCAAACTGCTGTCTTATTTTGTTTTAATGACACTATTTGGCTTTTATTTTTTTAAAGCTGGCCATGCATTATTTTAATAAAGGAAAGGTGGGATATAATTGTCCTAAACAAATATCACTTAGGCCTCAAGCATACATGCAGGAGAGCAAGGGTGAGAATTAGATGGCTATGTGCTGAGATGGTAGAATGGTGTGCATCACTTCAGATTGTGGGAACAGGAAGAGAAATCCAGTTTAATGCAGAAATGTTCCTCTATATAACACATTAAATCTCAAATAAGTTACTTGTAAAGCAACTCATGGGTGGGTACACACAACACATTTGCCCCAAACTCCCTCAGCACCAGAAGCACAAATGTCCCCTTCCATTTCCACAAACATGCTCTCTTCATTTGCAGGTTAGCACAGGCCCCCTAATGGCACAGTGAGGAAATGACTTGACTAGCAAGTCAGAGGTTGCCGGTTCGAATCCCTGCTGGTATGTTTCCCAGACTACGGGAGACACCTATATCGGACAGCAGCGATATAGGAAGATGCTGAAAGGCATCATCCCATACTGCGTGGGAGATGGCAATGGTAAACCCCTCCTGTATTCTAACAAAGACAACCACAGGGCTCTGTGGTTACTAGGAGTTGACAGCAGCTCGATGGCACACTTTATCTTTACAGGGGTTCTTGGTACCAGGAGAGCATACGGGGAGGAGAGTTGGTCTTGTGGTAGCAAGCATGAATTGTCCCCTTTGCTAAGCAGGGCCTGCCCCAGTTTTCATTTGAATGGGAGACTACGTGCATGAGCACTGTAAGATATTCCCCTTCGGGGATGGGGCTGCTCTGAGAAGAGCATCTGCATGCAGAAGGTTCCCAAGTTCCCTCCCTGGCAGCATCTCCACATAGGACTGAGAGAGACTCCTGTCTGAAACCTTGGAGAATCCGCTGCAGCTTCCTAGGTCCCTATGAGTTGAAGTCTAACAATATCTGGGGACCCATGTTTGAGAACTCCTCGGCTAGGATATACCAAGATTGTTGCACCATTCGAACCCACTCATCATGGCATATCCTGACCTACTTGCTTTAGGGAAGTCAAAGATGATCTTACAAATGAGGAAGCATGCACTCCCGGCACTGAGAGAGCTCATGTGAACCTCCGGTTCCATCTTGTGTGAATCCACCCAATGAGTGGCAGTATACATACATACATACATACATACATACATACACACACACACACACACACACACACGCGCAAATAGAAAACTAGTATAGCAGAGGGGAAGCTTAAATCCTGCCCCTTCACCAATGGTGTGTCCTTGGTTTTTTTTTAACCCAGATCAGCATTCAAACATGCGATCACTCACCTGCCATTCATTCTACCACCCCAACATGCTACCATGACATAGGTAGATGAGGCCATCGATTACAGTCATAAACATCAAACTGTTTTCATAAAACTTTAATAGAAACTCATTGTATTTTATTGTTGCTTTCACTGTAAGGCACCTCAAGCACTGGTGTGCTGGAGGATCAATGTAGAAATATTTTAAATAGTTGTGGGATGTGTATGCTTTAAGTATATGGTTTGCAAACATAATGAAGCAAAACGTATTGTGCTACAAAATATCCAACTCAAGGACAAGGCACTTATTTTTATTTTTTTGCAAAGCTTCTTCTGAAATATGAAGCAATATATTCTTACTGGAGCAAGTATTAATCAGAAAGGTAGATAAACAGTTACCTCTTAACAATGAAACACACTGTTAAGTGGGACAGCAGTCAAGCAAAATGGTGGTGTGTGGGAGAATTTGAATTAACCACCAAAAATTACTCCTTAAAGCTGTGTTCTTCATTGTAAGCATGAAGAACATGGGGGCGGGGGGGGGGGAGAGCAGTGGCAGGCCCCATCAACCCTAAGTGTGGCTCCCAAGCCAAGCGCTTATTGGACCTGTGTGAAACTTCAGTCAATGCTGAATATTCTGTACAGTCGTCGTCCCCACCCACCGCACCATGTGGAGACAACCATTTTCATTGTGCAATGCTGCGCTTTGCACCTTTAAAGGAAAAGGAGCCCTCTTGAGCCCCTGCACCATCTTGGGAGGCATGCACAGGGTCTGTCTGTGAGCTGTCCCAGCACTGAGAAAAGTGAAGTACTTTGCAGAGGTCAGCACAGCAGGGAAACAGCTCTCACACTGAAGATTCCTTGTCAAAGTGGCCCCTGCTTGAACAAATAGCAAAGATCATTGCATTAAAGCCATTAGACCACTACTGAGCAGAGAGGCACCTTTTAAAATGGTGACTCTCTTATATTTAACAGGGGGAGAGCAACTGGCCCTTTCCAGATCCAGCACAGCGTTCTCCCAGTAGCTGTTGCTGATGTTTACTTATGTTTCTTTTCAGATTATGAGCCCTTGGAAGAAAGGGAACTTTTTCTTTTGTGCTACGTAAACTGCTTTATGGACTTTTTTTGTTGAGAAGCTGTACATAAATATTTGTAGTAGAAGTATTTTATGTATTTATTTTATTCAATTTCTATACCGCCCTTCCAAAAATGACTCAGGGTGATTTACAGAGAGAAATAATCAATAAATAAGATGGCTCCCTGTCCCCAAAGGGCTCACAATCTAAAAGAAACATGACACCAGCAACCGTCACCGGAGGGATGCTGTGCTGGGGCTGGATCGGGCCTATTACTCTCCCCCTGCTAAATAAAAAGAATCACCACGTTAAAAGGTGCCTCTTTGCCAAGTCAGCAGGAGCTAATATACAGAAGACCACTAGAAAAAACAGCAAGTGAAACCTTAGTTAAACATTTCCATACATTATTTAAATGACACAACTATTCAGAACACATTTAGCCAAAACCTGTATAACATTGGTCCACTACAGGCCAGCAGTGGTCCCTTTTTTATTTAAAGCCCCCCTGAATGAACTCCAAATCCTTTCCAATCATTTATTAAAAAACACATATGCCAATATAATTAAGAACTGGCTGCTTTTAAATGAGCTGCTGGTTCCCATTTCTCAAGGCTTTTAACTGATTCTGCTTTTAGTTCTGTGTTTCATTGCTGCTGCTTTATATGGCTGTACTATTTTTATTATTTTGTTGTGATTTTTATTATCGTTAACCACCTTGTGAGACCTTGGTTTAAAACAGGGGTGCATACTTCGGCCCTCCAGCTGCTGCTGGACTGCAACTCCCATCATCCCAGAGTATTAGCCACTGTGGCTGGGAATGATGGGAGTTGTAGTCCAACAACAGCTGGAGCATCAAAGTTGTGCAATTTGGTTGTCCAAAAGGGCTATAAATAAATCACAACAAAACCAGAATGAATTAAAAGCTTTTAAAAAAATGCAATCAGAAGAGGTTATGGGAACATCTATGGCCCGAGGCCATCAAAAGTAGAAGCGGAGATGGAAGCACATCTGTACCACTCCACAGTGCACCTCACCCCCACACCCCACCCCTCAGTTCACACACATATGGTAGACCTAGCTTCAGTTTCTCTACCCTACTGCAGCCCTGCAGTCTGGCTGCACAGCCAACATGCTGTGTGAACTGCTGGGAAAGCTTTGTGTGCCGTTACCAAAGTAGGAAGAACAAGAGAGAGAGAGAGAGAGAGACAGAGACAGAGACAGAGAAATATTGGAGGAGGAACAGAAGTGGGAGTAGAGGGTGGCGGGACAAGAGAGTAGAGTAGCAGAGAGGGGTTCAGATCTGTGGTGGTGTAGCGAGAGAAGAGCAAGCACTATGGAATGCAGAGAGACATGGAGGAAGGGTTAAGGGAGACGCATGGTTGTGCAGAAAGATGATCAAGAATGTCATGGAGTGCAGAGATAGAAAAACGGGTTAATAGAGAATAGGTTAAAAAGAAAACACTGGGAGTCAAGCTACATGTTACTTTTATGCTTGCTTTTAAAAAGGTAAATATCAAATACAAGGAATCCAATGCAGATTAGGACTGTGGTACTGGGGGGGGGCGTGTTTTAGTCCTGGGGCAGGGGCAAATTCCTGATGTGGATCTCAACTCCGCAACTCTGGGAGCTTCTCTTCCAGGACAAACAGCAGGTGTGTGTGGGAGTGGGTGGGAATTCCAAGGTTTAAAGTCTCCCACAGTTCAATTGAAATTAACCCCCACACTTGATGTTTAAAAAACAAGCATGCAAAAACCAAAGCAGGGCTTGACAAATATCAGGCACCAGGGAAAGATGGCACCTAGAAATTTAACCACATAATCCAGACTAGGATATTCAGAGGTAGAGTTATGTAATAAATCTTTATTTGTCCCAAGCAGCCCCAATTATTATTATTATTAGCATTTATATCCCGCTCTTCCTCTAAGGAGCCCAGAGCGGTGTGCTACATACTTAAGTTTCTCCTCACAACAACCCTGTGAAGTAGGTTAGGCTGAGAGAGAAGTGACTGGCCCAGAGTCAAATTTCTATTCTAAGTAATTATTTATTTATTTGATTTCTATACCGCCCTTCCAAAAATGGCTCATATTTACTTGTAAAGGTAAACCCATTTACCCTCTCCCACCACAATGTCCAAAACTAAGTCTGGTAATTTTGTCAAGTGTCTATTGTCTGGCTCTTAAATTCTTGGGCTGGCTCCCAGAACCAAATAAAAACTGTTAAAGCCTGATTTAAAGTAACATCCAAATAAAATCTGTTAAGGCCTGGTTTAAAGTAACATGTAGTCTGATCCTGCGTTAAACAACAATTATTTTCTGTGGTTAAAGTGGCAGAGCCCTCTTGCATTAGGATAAGTATGAAAATTGTATGCAAGTAATTTGATTTGTGCATCCCTAACATCCTAAACATTCAAACCCATACTTTTCCGATTCTTTGGTGGGGAATGAGGGAGGACACATCAAGTATTGTCATAAACAAATGGAACAAATTGCTTAAAGAAGTTGTGCTTCTTTCCTTTATTAAATAAGAGAAATATCAAGGTACATTTATTATATTTAATAAATAGTGCAATAAGTTAAACTAAATATATAAAGGGATCTATAAAGTGTCTTGTGGCACCTTAAAGACCAACAGATTATTGTGACATAAGCCTCCTTGGGCTCATCCACATCAAAGCATGAAGCATTGCTGCCATCGGCAGAAAGCTAACTCACACAGCTACGGAGGAAAAAAATGGTAAAGAGTGGAGCCAAAAGGCAATGAAATGCAAGAAGTACAGACATTTCCATGCAAGCTTCAAATACATACAAGTACAGTGATCATTCACAATGATCATTTTTAAGAACTGTTCACATAAGCTGTTCCTTACAGTTATCAATAAATTGCTACATGCATATCGCAAATTACATACTAATTTCCATTTAGATGTTTAGCAGAGCCAACCTCAAGAAGTTCAGAGTGAACAAGTCAACCTAACAAACTCATGGCTGAAATGAGATCAGCACCCAGTTTCCATTCTCAGTCATGATACCACCTAACACCAAGATGTTCACCGGAGGGAATGAGGTTCTAACATCAGCAGAAAGAGAAGGTTCCTACAGTGCTTTTCAAAAGTCTGCTTCAGGCTTTGGCACATCTTCAAAAGAAGGTATATGGATATGACTTGTACTGTTCAAAGACCCAGTAGTTACTGTGCAAATATACGACAAAAATATATCTTATTTTATATTGAGACAAAATGGCTGCAAGATGCTTACAATTTAATCCCATGCACATTAACTTGAATCTAAACCCCACTGAGTTCAACAGTATGTCCTCCCAAGTGGGTATAAAACAGCAGCCTACACTATGAACTTTATTGGTTATAACTGTCCTGGCTACACCACTCCACCCCTCAAATAAACTGGTAAGATTAGTTTGGTGAGGATGCTAGAAGTTCTCCATTGCCTACTCCGATCTTCCTCAAGGAACTACAGCATCCATGATTGAGTCAGTCATGTAGGTATGTCCTTATTATGGTAGGGAACAATTACTGGACAGAGATAGTTGGGTAATGCCACCATTGGTTACCACCCTTCCCAATCAGTTGGCCAAAGTAATGCAAATGAGTATGATATAGCCATAGCACCTTTGCCCCACAACAAAGTTAAACTTGGGCAAAACAAAAGTACTATGCACTTTACAAAAAAAAAAAAAAGACCATGCAAACAACACAGAAGTGGCACAGCTGACACAAAATTGCATGTTCTAACAAAAATTACAGTAGCTAGATTGAAATCTAAAAGACAGATGGGCACACAGCCCAATGTTTATGACAATTCTGTTACATCCTGGAAAGCGAATGTGCATCAAAAGTATATCTTAACACATTAAAAACAACCCAATATATACACAATTCTCTGATATCATGCCAAAAAGCGTACAAGTAATCAAGACTCTAGAAGCAATGAAAAGCCATTTACAATGTTATTGGAAATTATAGTTGTCTGCCAGCCAACTTATTCAAGCAATTAAAGAGCTGCTTTAAGATTTGAATTATTTTGATTACCCATTTTAAAATCACTATCAACAAAGAACTGGCCACTGAGATTTTTCAATTTTATTTAATTTGCCAGAAAAATCTCAGCTGATGAAGCAGCACCCTATAAGAGGGTCTGGATTGCAGTTACAAACATTGTGTTACCTGAGGAGGAAGGGGAAAAGGCATACATCTTCAGTAAAAAGAATGCCTAAAGAATCTCAAAAACAAGATTCCATTTGAGCAGATGACACTGAGTGGAGAGTTTTAAAGTAATCTGTCCTTGATTATTCAGTCCTGCATTCAACTCAAAATTGAAACTGGCCTTCTTTCTTTACCCCAGACCCCCACAAGTGAATAAAGTAATGCAACTTCTGCACTTGATGTCCCTCAGTGCAGGCAAAATTGGGTTAACAGTGGTTCTGAAGTGTTCTGCGTGCCACAGACACTGCTGAGCTGGGACTCTCTAGCAAAAATAAATTTCTACAGAGCTGGGTAATCATGAGCCTTTAATGCTGCCATCCCTGTAGTTGAGGAACACACACAAGCACACTACAGAGCTGTACAGCTTTGGCCCTCCAGCTGTTATTGGACTACAACTTCCATTATCCCCAGCTACATTGGCCAATAGTCAGGGATGATGGGAGCTGTAGGTCAGCATTTGCAGGAGGGGCAAAGTTTTGCAGCCCTGTGTGTGCTTGGGTTTACTCCCCACTACACCATCTATAGAATGTGAAAAACGACAAGCACCTTATTGTGCTCCCTCCTCTCTTTGGCTTCCTGAAAATGCATCTTTCATACACATCAGAAAATAAGGGACAAGGGGGAAGAGATCTTCATCCCCAAACAACCATGCAGCCACCAAAATCTAAAGGCAGCATGCAAAACAAGAAGAAGCTTTAAGGCAGACTCCAGTCTAGAGCCATTTTTTTTTTATTTTGCTAGAACCTCCAATGTAATGCATCCTCCAACACTCCTAAGTTTACAAAGCAAAAGTGTATAATCTCACTCTCTTAATAGTTAAGACATCTCTGTTCAGCCCTCCTGCTCTCCTCCTCAAGAACACAAAGAGTTCCTTGCTAGACTGAACAGCATTCTTTGCAAGAATCTGAATGATCAGAAGGCACTAGGATCAGAGATAACCAACCTGAGGCTCTATAGCTGTTGTTAAACAACAACTCCCACATCCCCAGAAACAATGGCCAAAAGCCAGGGACTGTGGGAGCTGTAAGCCAACAATAGCTGGAGAGTCTCAGGTTGGGCAACCCTTCATAACATAAGAACAGCCCTGCTGGATCTGGAACAAGTGCCATCTAGTCCAGCATCCTGTTTCACATAATGGCCTACCTGATCCCTCTGGGGAGCCCACAGGTAAGAGGTATGTGCATGCCCTCTCTCTTGCTGTTGCTCCCCTGAAACTGTTATTGAGAGGCATTGTGCCTCTTGAGGCTGGAGGTGGTCCACAACCACCCAAGCGGTAGCCACTGATAGACCTGTCCTCCATGAATTTGTCTAAGCCCCTTTTAAAGCCATCCAAGCTGGTGGCCATCACCACATCCCATGGCAAAGAATTCCATAGATTAGTTATGTGCTGTGTGAAAAAATACTTCCTCTTGTCGGTCCTAAATTTCCCAACCTTCAGTTTCATGAGGTGACCCCTGGTTCTAGTGTTGTGAGAGAGGAAGACAAATTTATCTCTGTCCACCCTCTCCACTCCATGCATAATTTTATAGACCTCGATCATGTCTCCCCTCAATCACCTCTTTTCCAAGCTAAAGAGCCCCAGATGCTGTAGCCTAGCCTCATAAGGAAGTAGGTGGTCACTGGAAACTGACCAGTAGTCCACTGATAGACCATGGTTTACCTTAAGTCCCACCTGCTTAAAGAGAAAAGCAAGATTCATCCCCCACCTCTCTCCATTTTTCGTGTTTCCAAGTCATCTCCCAAGTGAAAAGATGAGACAACCAAGGATCAGTATGGTTTAGTGGAGAAAATGTCGGACTCGGATTGGGGATGAAAGCCCAAGTCAAGAACTCCATTAAGCTCAGTGTGTGATTTTGGATGAGTTACCATCTCTCAACCTAATCTACCTCACAGGGTTGTTGTGAGGATAAAGGTGGAGGGAGATAACCATGAATGTCACTTGGAGTTTCCTTGGAAAAAGGGTAAACAACATGTATTAGTAAGAAAGGAGCACTATTTTTTTTTTAATACAACTCCAGCAGATGGATTCAAGTTGAATTAGATGTAAATGTAGTCCAGAACCAGAATTAAGGAGAAGGATTCAAGATCTTCCCATTTATTCTATGAGCCAAAAGCACAAACAATGAATACCATATTCTTACAGTAAGGGAGAAAAGACACCAACCACCCAAGAGACTAATAGGTAGAGTTAAAAAAGAAAAAGGGCAGCCAGTATATAAGAAAGGGCCTGCTACAAAAAGAGTTGAGGGGAGGGATAGAAGCAGAGGGAACCATTCAGCACAAAGGAGTCCAGAGAAGAACAATGAAATAGAGGGTGATGGGAAAACACTAGGAAGGAACTCCAAAACAGAATATTGGGGATGAGGAACAGTTCCTGCCAAGCAAATCCCAAAAGAGCTCTCTTATATTCTTAAGAGAATGAAATACACCCCTTCCTGTAAAGATCCTCTCTATCATTCACACAAAGATATTATAGATTACCCCTCCAAATAAAAACCACAAGGAGGGGGGGAACCTTCATCAGGGGCAAAGGGGGTCTACATGAGACTCACACGATCCCCCATACAATTAGATAAGATATTTTACAGATCCCAAGGGAAACAAGCCCTTCTTCACCATCCCCAACTAAAACAGAGCCCAATTACCCATAATTGACTTACAAGCATTTATCCTTTGATACCTTTCCTCCTCCCGATCACCCCATCTGAATTTAGATCTGGAACCTCCTTGGGGCAGGGAACTGCCTTCTGATCTACTCTCAGCCAACAAAGCCTTACCTGGCTGATGGTGCTATACAAATGGATAACAAATCTCTCTCTCTCTCTGTCTCACACACACACACACACACACCTCCTACCTTGAGATGGGGGGGGAGGAAGGGGAGGAAAGGAGAGACCAGGGCTACCAGCCACACACCCCCATGCAAACTGGAGAGGAACAAAGTGAACGTCCCAAGGGAAACAAGCCCTTCTTCACCATCCCCAACTAAAACAGAGCCCAATTACTCACAATTGATTTACAAGCATTTATCCTTTGTTACCTTCCCTCCTCCCGATCACCCCATCTGAATTTAGATCTGGAACCTCCTTGGGGCAGGGAACTGCCTTCTGATCTACTCTTAGCCTACAAAGCCTTACCTGGCTGATGGTGCTATACAAATGGATAACAAATCTCTCTCTCTCTCTTTCTGTCACACACACACACACACACACACACACACACACACTCTCACACTCACCTCCTACCTTGAGATGGGGAGGAGGAAGGGGAGGAAAGGAGAGACCAGGGCCACCAGCCCCCCCCCCCCCGCCATGCAAACTAGAGAGGAACAAAGTGAACGTCCCAAGGGAAACAAGCCCTTCTTCACTATCCCCAACTAAAACAGAGCCCAATTACTCACAATTGATTTACAAGCATTTATCCTTTGTTACCTTCCCTCCTCCTGATCACCCCATCTGAATTTAGATCTGTAACCTCCTTGGGGCAGGGAACTGCCTTCTGAGCTACTCTTAGCCTACAAAGCCTTACCTGGCTGATGGCGCTATACAAATGGATAACAAATCCCTCTCTCTGTGTGTCACACATACACATATATATCCCTCCTACCTTGAAAGGGGGGAGGAAAGGGGAGGCCAGGGCCTCCACCCACACAACCCCGTGCAAACTGAACAAAGTGAGCGTCCCGCCCCCTCCCCCCCGGGAAGAGAAACGCTTCTCCCCTCAGAGGGACTATGTGTGGGGGGTCCCCATTGTGTGTGGGGAGGGGGCTGCCATTAGGAAGAAGGGGGGCGTTAATAGGGAAGGCAAAGCCCCGCCTCCCTCCCTAATCACAGCCCAAAGAAAAGGGGTCTCGCCCCCCCCCGCCCCAAGGAGTCCCAAAGGAAACTAAGGGGGGCGAAAACAGGGTGAAGCTTCCCTCCGGGGGGGAATGGAGGGAGGTGGGCCCAGTGTGGCGGCGGAGGAGGAGTCGGAGTCCACAGATCGATTAGTCGCCCCTCCCTTCGAACCGCCGCCTCAAGACCGGGGGGGGGGAATAAGGAGGCTCCTCCCGTAGCCCCTCTCCGCCGCCCCCCCCCGCCCCCGCTTACCCTGGTCGCCGGGCTCCTGCGGAGGCTGCAGGACTCGCTCCAGCTCCGGGAAGGGCAGCTCGGGCAGGTCGAGGAGGCCGCCGTATCTCTCCAGGAAGGAGCAGACGACGGCGAAGTTGGGCCACGAGCCGGGGCAAGACGGGCCTTCCGACGGCGGGGCGGCAAGGAGAGGAGGGGATGGGGGAGCCGCCGCCGCCGCCGCCGCAGCCGCCATCTTGGAACCTGAGAGGATGGATGGAGAAGGAGAAGGGAACGGGGCGGGGGGAGAGGAGAGCGCGCGGGAGGGCCGGCAGGGGGAGCTGTGGGGCGGGCGCTCCTCCCGGCTGCGCCGTCCCGCCATGCAACGCGGGCGGCGGCCCCTCGGAGGAGGCGACGGCGAGGCGAGACCGCGCGCGGAAAGGGAAGGAGCGCCCCCCCTCGCGGAAGAAGCTCTAGGAACCCCCCTCTCCGTGGCTCTCCCCCTCCCGGCTGATTGACACAGGAACCAAAACGAGGCTGCAGCGGGGAGCGGAGCTGCTGGGAAGGAGGAAGGGGCGGGGACGAGGGAAGGGCGGGGAGAGAACGCCGCCGTAGCCAATCGCAACGGCGCTTGGGAAAGGTGTGTAACCATAATAAACGAGACGAGGAAAGCTGCTGTCAGTTCTCAAAGGGGGCGCGGCCGGAGAGAGGCGGCGAGAGAAAACGTTATTGGTTAGTGGGCGCGGCCCGTGTCTATAAATGGCTGTGGCCAATGGGGAGTAGGAAGGGGCGTGGTTTTCTAGAGGAGGAGGGAGAGGCAAGTAAGTGGGGCGTAAAGGCTCCCGCTGAGACAGGTAAGCTGGGAGGGAGCAAACCTGGCTCAGGTGGGGCGTCCTTGCAAACCTGTCGGTAGGGTTGCTGTGTTTAAGAACGGCTTTTTTTAAAATGACATTTTAAAAATCTGTCTACAGTGCCTAAAACGTTTTAAAACTGTAGTCTATGCTTACACTCTCTCTAATGCGTTTGTTGACATTTCAGGTAATGCTTTTGATCCTTTTGCAGGACTTCGGGTATCTTGTGATTAGTGTTATTATTGATACTGTTAGTGTAGCAGAGAGTGAAGATTGACTCTGTAGTGGGCTAAAAGAGGTGGTTTCCTTTTTACGCCCCTTGTGGCTGGGAGCATATAACTAAATCGCGTGAGAGTGAAGGGAAAGACAGTACGAAATAAACCGGGTAAGTGTATCAAAGACGGGTCGGCAGCTGGGTTGCCCCGTTAGAAGAAAAATCCAAACGCCACAGTAAGGTAATACTTTCCTTGGGGCCAACTAAACTGTTGCAACTAAACTCTTGCAAAGCAAAGAGCAAGCTTTGGAGTTCTACAGCACTCTACTTCAGGCTGGATGCCTGAAGAATAACCCTACTATAAAGTTTGTCCTGCTGTAACTTATGGCAAATAAATGTAAAAGTGCTACATATTTGTAATACTTGCTATGTATTCAGTGCTTGCTTTTCCATAAGTGCTCAACATGACTTGTATATGTGTATTAATATGTATTTCAGAGGGGTAGCTGTTTATCTTACAGCAGACCTTCAAAAAATAAAAAACTTATGTGCATTTTTGAAGATTAACTGATTTATTGTGATATAAACTTTTATGGGTTAGAGTCCACTTCATCAGATGCATTAGGTGCTGCCCTCATTTGGCAGGTGTGGGTATACATAGAGGTATGTTGTTCTGAATACACACACAAGAAAGCATTTCTTGCACTGTCCCTGCTGTGTTTGAATTTGAGAAAAGAGGGAATGCCTCTACTGCAATGATTACTTTTATACCACGTTTCAACAAAAGTACTTTTTGCTGCAGTACTTTTGTTGAAGAGCAGTTTGCACCAAGACAAAAACAAAAAAATCTAAATAGATAAGATGGCTCATGGTCTAAAAAGAACATAAGATAGACACCACCATCAGCCACTGGAGGGATGCAGTGCTGGGGCTGAATAGAGCCAGTTGCTTTCTCCCTGCTAAAGATAAGAGAATCGCCACTTTAAAAGGTGTCTCTTTGCTCAGCCCTACGTGGAAAGGGAAATGCCAAGAGACGTCATTGCTGATGCACACTGGATAATTGAGAAAGCCAAAGAATACCGGAAAGAAGTCAATATGTGCTTTATTGACTATAGAAAAGCCTTTGATTGCGTCGACCATGTCAAGTTGTGGAATATCATTAGGAAAATGGGTGTCCCAGAACATCCACAGTCCAGACGGAACGTGGTGAAACAGACTGGTTCCAGATTGGCAAAGGAGTAAGACAAGGCTGTATACTTTTTCCTTATTTATTCAACTTAGATGCTGACCATATATACTGAGAGAAGCTGGATTGGAAGAAGATGAGCATGGTTTTAAAGTTGGAGGAAGAAACATCAATAACCTTCACTACGCTGATGACACCACTCTGATAGCTGAGAATGCGGATGATCTGCAAGCTCTAGTAATGAAAGTCAAGGAGCACAGTGAAAAAATGGGACTATGACTAAATGTAAGGAAGACTAAACTAATGACAACAGGTACAGCAACCAGCCTCAGAATTGACAATGAAGACACTGAAGTGATGGATAGCTTCTGCCTTTTAGGATCAGGTCAACCATCAACAGTAAAGGATCCAGCAGTCAAGAAATATGCCACAGACTAGACTTGGTAGGGTTGCAATGAAGGCCTTGGAAAGGATATTTATATGCTATGACATGTCTACACCTACAAAGATTAGAATAGTTCAGACAGTGGTTTACCCTGTGACACTCTATGGATGCGAAAGCTGGACTTTGAAGAAGCAAGATAGAAAAAGCATTGATGCTTTTGAGCTTTGGTGCTGGAGAAGACTTTTGAGGATGCCATGTACGGCCAGGAAAATAAACAAATGGATCGTGGAACAAATCAATCCAGAATTTTCACTCGAGGCACAAATGACCAGGCTCAAACTATCATACTTTGGACACATTATTCGAAGATCCAGCTCCCTTGAGAAGTCAATCATGCTGGGAAAACTTGAAGGAAAGAGAAGGATGATCAGCAGCAAGGTGGACGGACTCGATTACGACAGCAATGAATGCACCACTGATAGACCTTAAAGGCCAAGTGGAAGACAGATCATCCTGGAGATCATCTATCTATGTGGTCGCTAAGAGTTGACACCAACTTGACGGCAATCAATCAATCAATCATCTTTGCTTAATTAGAGTTAGGGTCTGTTAAGATGACACTTATCACCAGCGGTTTTCAAACTATTTGAATTAAAAATCCATTTTTAATAAATACATTTTAAGCCCAGTTAATTGGAGGCACTTTAAAGACTTTCAAAATGGTTTTAAATCCATTAATTTAACCAGTCAATTAAACGTTGCAGCCCTGTTTCCTAGAACTGATATGGATTTCTTAAATTATGAGTTCTTGCTTTTGTGCTAATGTATATAATAATTCAATTTCTATACCGCCCTTCCAAAAATGGCTCAGGGTGGTTTACAAAGAGAAATAAACAAATAAGATGGCTCCCTGTCCCCAAAGGGTTCACATTCTAAAAAGAAACATAAGACACACACCAGCAACAGTCACTGGAAGTACTGTGCTGGGGGTGGATGGGGCCAGTTACTCTCCCCCTGCTAAATAAAGAGAATCACCACGGTAAAAGGTGCCTCTTTGCCCAGTTAGCAGGGGATATGGTATCCCATATCCAGGGGATAGTATATGGCAATTCGGAGAGCCTGAATTCTGCTCTTGCATTCAGAGAAGTTACCATGGAATATTATATTGCACCCCATCTCAGGTGCCCCCTACTGATTCTTGCTCATTAGCTTGGAGTGGCAGGGATGGGGGAGAGAATCAGGATACCCTTTTCTCATGCCGTGAGGGGCAAACAGTCTTTGAAGCATTCAGAGCCTTAACACTGGTTGCTCTTCTTCTGACTTTTGAGGCAGCAAATTGAAGTCCGTTCTTGGCAAGTGGAGGAAGAGTATCTTCTGTCTGCCAGCCTGCTGCTGCAGCTGGCTCTAGAGCAAGATTGAAAGGTTAGCCATGCGTTATTTGATCTTTTGTGTAACTGTCAGCAGGTGTTCCTTACCGCTTTCCAGCAGGACAAGAAAATCTGTTAATCCAGAGATCGCTTTATATAAGAGAGAAAGGTGGGCTTTTAAACATTACTGATGGTTTCAGTCTCCTTGCAAAGGATTTTATTGGAAAGTGTGAAAAATTTCATAAACTGCAGGGGTATGTGCATGAGTCTCAGATGGAAACTGCGATGGGAGGAGAGCTGGTGTTGTGGTAGCAAGCATGAATTGTCCCCTTTGCTAAGCAGGGTCCATCCTGGTTTGTATTTGAAGGGGAGACTGCATGTGTGAGCACTGTAAGGTATGGGACTGTCTGCTCTGGGAAGAGTATCTGCATGTTTGCGCGTGGAAGGTTCCAAGTTCCCTCCCTGGCATCTCCGGATAGGACCGAGGGAGACTCCTTCCTGCAGCCTTGGAGAAGTCACTGCCAGTCTGTATAGACAATATTGAGCTAGAATTGATGGACCAATGGTATAGGGCAGCTTCCTATGTTCCTATGCTCCTGGTATAGTGAAAGCAAAGCAGCACAATATGCTATTTATCTGGAGGCTCACACAGTTCCCCTTTGAAAATAAATTGCTCTTTTGGACTGAAGAGCTGGAAAGAATGATTGGTTGGCCTCAAGCAGTTGATAACGCCCTGTCAGAAGTAAGTGCTGTCGAAACTGGCCCCTTGTACTTTGAGGAGTTAGTAGTCAAGCTTTTGAGACTTGCAGAATTCTTGATTTAAGGGTGCCTTCTTCAGGCACAAACAGAAACAAAAAGTGGGCACAAGCAGAGGTGTGTGTGTGTGTGTGTGAGAGAGAGAGAGAGAGAGAGAGAGAAACCTACCACCCACCCCTTTAAAAAATCTTTTTAAAGGCTACTCATAAGGCCCCAATCCAGGTTACATTGTCTTACTGAAGCAGAGCCTTTTCTTTGGTGGCCCCAGGGTTGGGAAATTGCCCTCCTCTGAAATGTCCATTGCTGGTTTCCTTATCACTGGTCTATCAATGGAAGCAGATGAATACGAATACGACGACCAATATTTATATCATCCCCTGCTAACTGGGCAAAGAGGCACTTTTTACCATGGTGATTCTCTTTATTTAGCAGGGGGAGAGTAACTGGCCCTATCCACCCCCAGCACAGTACTTCCAGTGGCTGTTGCTGGTATCTGCCTTATGTTTCTTTTTAGAATGTGAGCCCTTTGGGGACAGGGAACCATCTTATTTGTTTATCTCTCTTTGTAAACCGCCCTGAGCCATTTTCGGAAGGGCGGTATAGAAATCGAATTAATAATAATAAATAATAATAATAGTATATTACAATTTTTCAACAAAATGTTCCCCAAGCGGTTTACATCGATGTAAATAAATAAAGTGGCTCCCTGTCCCCAAACGGCTCACAAACTTAAAAAGAAACAAGAGGTAGAAACCAGCAACAGCCACTGGAGAGATGCTGTGCTAGGGATGGATAGGGCCAGTTGCTCTCCCCCGGCCAAATAAAGAGAATTGCCACTTTTAAAAGGTGCCTCTTTGCTCAGTTAGCAGTGGTCATGAAGACCTGTGTATCCTGACGTGTATTTGAGGACTTAACTGCAGATTATCCCCTCACCCATTGCTTCTGTGTAGCTTCAAATAATCAAATTTATTTATTTAATAAATGTACTGCCTGACACCAAAGGCTATAGGCGGTCCGCAAAATATTTGTATTACAGTATTTGTATCCCTAAGCCACCTAATGGTGCAGCGGGGAAATGACCCGATGATCAAGCCAAAGGTTGCCGATTCGAATCCCCTCTGGCATGTTTCCCAGACTATGGGAAACACCTGTATCGGGCAGCAGCGATATAGAAAGATGCTGGAAGGCATCATTTCATACTGCACGGGAGATAGCAATGGTCAACCCCTCCTGTATTCTACCAAAGACAACCACAGGGCTCTGTGGTCGCCAGGAGTCGACACTGACTTGCCAGCACACTTTATTTTATTTATATCCCTAATTTTTTTGTTGAAAGGTTGTATAGAAATGTTGTAAAATAAAACCATTCCTCCTTCTCACCCTACACCCTCCTAGTGTAGTTGAGTGGGGTGGGGTTGGGGGCCTTCTGCACATCCTGCTATCTGAGTTGTGCTTGGCAGAATCTCTTGGAAGGGTCTCTTCCACGGTGGCTGCAGATTTCGCTGCCCTGGGAGATCGGTCTGTCTCCCTCTCCTTCTATGTGTGCCGCCACCACCTGACAATGTGTTTGTTCCAGCAGGCCTCTTGCTTAACTCGCAGCTGAAGCTACTCTGCCAGACCTCCTCTTGGTTGTATTTTGATCTGTTGGTCGTCCTCGGCATTTAAATAGTATTGCAATGTTATTAACTCCTGTGTTAGCCACCTTGAGAGTTTCCTATGAATTGGAAAGGCGGGATGGAAATCCCTTATTTCAGGGGCTATCAAACTTGGGTCCCCAAGTGGTGGTGGTGGTGAAGATCAGTAAGATACCGCTTTTCAACAAAAATAAAAAGTTTCCAAAGCAGTTTACATAGAAATAAGGTGGTACCCTGCCCCTAAAGGGCTCATGGGCTGAAAATAAACACAAGGGAGACACCAGCAAAAGCCACTGGTGCGATGCTCTTCTGGAGTTGGATAGAGATAGTTGCTCTCCCCCTATTAGATTATAAAAGAACCATCAATGTAAAAGGTTCCTTTTTGCCCATTTAGCGGAACATAGGAAGCTGCCATATACTGAGTCAGACTATTGGGGTCTCAAGCTCAGTATTGTCTTCACAGACTGGCAGTGGCTTCTCCAAGGTTGCAGACAGGAATCTCTCTCAGCCCTATCTTGGAGAAGCCAGGGAGGGAACTTGGAACCTTCTGCTCTTCCCAGAGCAGCCCCATCCCCGAAGGGGGATATCTTACAGTGCTGACACATCAAGTCTCCAATTCATATGCAACCAGAGCAGACCCTGCTTAGCTAAAGGGACAAGTCATGTTTGCTACCACAAGACCAGTTGTCCTCTTCTTTAGATAGCCAATGGCCATTGTGGCAGGGGATGATGGGGCCTTGCATTCCCACAACATCTGAGGATCTGATTTTGAGAACCTTCACTTTCTGAAATAAAAATATTTCCCTAGGCCTCCTGTTGACCTCTTCCTGCTTCTTCTACCACCTCCTTTTCTAAGCCCTTCTCCCTGCCTCACAGGGCAGTGAATGTGTCCATATAGGTGCAGGTGCAGAAATAACGTATTTCTGGGGGTAGAAATTTAGCTTTTTGAGAACTGGACGTTCAATTGTGTTTAAAACAGACCAAGTTGCTAGTTCCTGTGGTATTTCTTAATGAAACTGAAGGTGTTTCACAGTTCCCAACACCATCCTTAAGCCAAACTGATTGTTCCTTTGCTGAAATAGCAGCTTTCTTACATTCTTTAAAAAAAAAATGGCAGGAAAAGGTTGGAACATGGACGAATGTGTGCTCAGAGGTTACAACCCAAAATCTTCTTACCAGTAGGTATTACGGCAACTAAATCTCCACCTCTATCATGTTTCCCCATCAGTACTTATTTTTTAAGCTTACAGAGGCCCACTGCAAAGGGCCAAGTTTATTTTTAAAACAAAAAAAATTTCACCCGGATAACCCGTTTCATGCCAAAGGAAGCTAAATTCCATGTCCTTTGTTGGCGCTTATTACAAAAATAAAAGCATAACATTTCTGTTAGCTGTGGGGAAGCTAAAGCCCACCTTGCTGACATCTGAAAAATTTATTCCACAATCTAATCTCATAAACTTAGTTTATGAGATTAGAGCAGGCATTGCCTACAGACTTTCAAGTATAATACTGATGCCATGAGGACTAGTAACTTGGTGGGGTGTGTCTTTTTTTAAAAATGAAACCCGATTCTGAATAAATTTAATTCTGCTTCTAGAATTAAGTTGTGTGGTGTGTTTTTTCCTGTGGGAGGAGAGCTGGTCTTGTGGTAGCAAATATGACTTGTCCACTTTGCTAAGCAGGGTCTGCCCTGGTTTGCATTTGAATGGGAGACTACATGTGAGCACTGTAAATCGGGGATAGGGCCACTCTGGGTAGAGCATGCTTGCATGCAGAAGGTTCCAAGTTCCCTCTTTGGCATTTCCAATAGGGCTGAGAGAGAGTCCTGCCTGTAAGCTTGGAGAATCTGCTGCCAGTCCATGGAGACAATACTGAACAAGATGGACCAAGGGTCTGACTCTATATATGAGACAATTTCCTATGTTCCTGCACTTGTGTGGGCTTGGGGAATATACAGAGCCCTGATGAGCCCTGTATCTCTTATATATAGGTGGATATTCCAGGTGTACAGCTGCTCTTACGTCTGCTCATTACTTGTCCATCCATCATCTGTTGACCAAGAGGAGTTGATGTGGTCGAGGCTGTGCCTTAAGGCAGGGGAGGTCAAACTTGGGTCCCCAGTTGCAGTCCAACGACCCCTGCCACAACAACTTAGCCAAGGCTTTTATTTTGATTTGTGAAGTGCTTCTTTTCCCTTCTGTTCCAGACCCATACTCTCCATCGGACAATGTCGTCTCCTGAAATTGCTTCCCTCTCTTGGGGCCGGATGACGGTGAAAGGCTGCGTGACGACGTACAAGGACTGCAAAGTGTGGCCTGGTGGCAGCCGTGCATGGGATTGGAGAGAAACAGGAACTGATGTAGGTGTCTTCCTATGGGGAAGCCAAATAGTCTCAATCTGGGAGAGATTCTTTTTAGTCTGAAATTAAGAGAGCTGCTGCAGGTCAGAGTTCGT
The DNA here is from genome assembly GCF_027244095.1 of Hemicordylus capensis. Lineage (NCBI taxonomy): Eukaryota > Metazoa > Chordata > Lepidosauria > Squamata > Cordylidae > Hemicordylus > Hemicordylus capensis. Next base: position 10,006,720 of record NC_069659.1, read on the forward strand.
TTGTTTATTTATTTTACATTTATAACCCACTTTTCCTCCGAGGAGCTCAGAGCAGTGTACATGGTTATTTATGTACATGGTTAATCCCCATTCAACCATGAAACTCACTGGGTGACTCTGGGCCAGTCATGTATCTCTCAGCCTAACCTACCTCACAGGGTAGTTGTGGGGATAAAAATAACCATGTACATCGCTCTGAGCTCCTTGGAGGAAGAGCGGGATGTAAGTGTAAAAATAAATTTAAAAAATAAATAAATCCCCAGCCATCGGGTCATTGTGGTCAGTGATGTTGGGAGTTGCAGTCCAAAACAAGAAATTACTTAAGACTGCAGGTAGCCTAATATTTTTAAAGTAATGCTGTTACTTTACAAGAGGGAACCTGAAGAGGGGAGAAAACAGGAAGAAAGAAAAGATTGCTATAGTGTGTATGTAGGAAGAGGGCAAGGTTCATTGTCATGTATTAAATGCAATTTACTCTGAGCTGGTTCGGATAGCTTACCTGCCCTTGAGACCTGAAAGGGGACATTCCGTGACAACACCCATCTTGCCTGGAAACCATCTCAATGTCCTCCCAACTCGTCTCCTTATTGTGGCTGGGGATGATGGGAGTTGTAATCCAACCATATCTAGGGACCCAAGTTTGAGGAGTACTACTACGATGAATACTTATACTGCTTTTCAACCCAAATTCTCAAAGGGGTTTACATAGAAGAATAAATAAGAAATCGGATAGTTCCCTCCCTGTCCCCAAAGGGCTCACAATCTAAAAGAAACATAAGGGAGACACCAGTAACAGCCACTGGAGGTATGCTGTGCTGAGGATGGATAGGGCCAGTTGCTCTCCCCCTGCTAAATATGAGAGAATTACCACTTAAGAAGTGCCTCTTTGCTCTAGCAGCAGAACCTGTAGTTTAGAATAATGTGTATTAGTGCTGGAATTAGCAAGTATTTTAGCATGTTATATTGAATTTTTCACCCAATTTTTCTTATTATTTTATCATTATTTTGCTGGCTTGTCCTTGTGTACAGGGAAAAGTGAAGCACAGCAATGTAGCTGTAGAACTTTGTACACTGCCTTTTTACTCCAAACCATTCTGTCATTTGTTTACTTAAATCCAAAAGGTCAGTGCAAAGTGTATACAGGTTTACAACATGAAAAAACCCAGTTACTGGTACAGGCCAGGAGCGGAACTGCCTGCTGCATCAGCAGAACTGCCAGGAAACGGCTTATAGTTGTCATATTTACCTGAATAGAAGACTACTCTGAACTTAAAATGACTTAAAATGGTAACAGGCATGACTTGTCCCCGTAGCTAAGCAGGGTCCACTCTGGCTTGCATGTGAATGGGAGACGAGAAGTGTGAGCACTGTAAGATATTCCCCTCAGGGGATGGAGCCCCTCTGGGAAGAGCAGAAGGTTCCACGTTCCCTGCCTGGCAGCATCTCCAAGATCGGGCTGAGAGAGATTCCTGCCTGCAACCCTGGAGAAGCCGCTGCCAGTCTGTGTAGACAATACTGAGCTAGATAGACCAATGGTCCGACTCAGTTTATGGCAGCTTCCTATGTTCCTATGACTCCTTTAAAAACCGAGGTATATATAAAAATATATCTCTTTTTACCTTGGTTAGAAGAGGACTCTGTATTTAAGACAACCCACTCGAAAATACTACTAGTGCTACAAATATTTATATACCACTTTTCAACAAAAATTCCCAAAGTAGTTTACTTGGAGATAAAATAAATAAATAAATGAGATGGTACCTTTTCTCAGAAGGGCTCATAGTCTAAAAGAAAATATAAGAGATAATGTAAATGTAATAAGCAATAAATAATAAGATAGGCTCTATCAACAACCACTGTTGGGATGCTGTGCTGGGGCTGGATAGGGCTAGTTGCTCTCTCCCTGGTAAATAAAGAGGACCACCACTTTAAAAAGGCGCCTCTTTACTCAGTTGGCAAGAGACCTGCTCAGTTAGAGGTTAAATAAAATATTATTATTATTTGATATACCACCTGATGCCAAAGGCTCTAGGTGGTTCACAAAAACAAACACAATAAAACCAAAACAAATGATTAAAATGGCAATAAAATTTTTTTAACACATTCAGGGATCACTAAAAGCCTGGCTTAAAAAATGTGCCTTAAGAGCTCTTTTGAAGGCTTGGTAAAGATGTTAAAAAAATGAATGTCTATAGGGAGAGCATTCCACAGCCCTGGAGCGACTACAGAGAGCTGGCGGTATATGGAAACCGACCTCACTTGATGATCTTAATGTGTGGTGGGGATCATGCAGAAGGAGGTGCTCTTCCAGGTAACCCAGTCCTAAGCCATTTAGGGCTTTAAAGGTAATTTCTAGCACTTTGTATTTTGCCCGGAAACCTATTGGCAGCCAATGTAACTGTTTCAAAACAGGCATAATATGGTCTCTCCAAGAAACCCCGGAGACCAATCTAGCCACTGCATTTTGGACCAACTGAAGTTTTTGTACTACATACAAAGGCAGCCCCACGTAGAGTGCATTGCAGTAGTCAAGCCTAGAGATTACCAGAGAGTGCACCACAGTTCTGAGATCATTATCTTTAAGGAACGTACGCAGCTGTCATATCAACCGAAGTTGATAAAAAGCGAAGTTAATAAAAAGGCCATAGCCGCAACCTGAGAAACCAGAATGAGGCCGGGATCCAGCCAGAAGCACTCCCAAGCTACATACCTGTTCCTTCAGTGGGGAGTGCAACCCCATTCAGAACAGGAAGATCTATAACGTCCCTTAAAGTATGACCCCTTACCATAAGTACCTCCGTCTTGCTTGCATTCAGCTTCAATTTATTATCTTTCATCCAGTCCATTACTGCCTGTAGGCAGGCATTTAGTGGGGGCTATGTCATTTCCTGGTGATGATGTCATGGAGAAATAGATTTGGGTGTCAACAGCATATTGATAACACCCTGCTCCAAATCGCCTGTTGATCTCACCCAGCGGTTTCATGTAGATGTTAAAAAATGGTTTTGTGTATGTTTTAAACTTGTTTTTATGTTATTGTTAACCACCCAGAGATGGAAGTTTGGGGCAGTGTACAAATCTGAGAACTAAATAAAATAAAATAAAATAAAAAGCATCAGAAGGTGGTGCCCCTTGAGGGAGACCATACAATAGCTCTCGTTTCAGAGAGCACCTATCTCTGAGCGACACCATCTGGAATCTCCCTGAGAGATAGGAACGGAACCACTGCAAAGCTGTGCCACCTATTCCCAAATCCCCCAAGCATCCAGAAGGATACTATGGTCAATAGTATTGGAAGCCACAGAGAGGTCCAAAAGAACCAACAGAGTCACACTCCCTCTGTCCATTCCTTGGTAGAGATCATCCATCAGGCCCCACCAAGGCTGTCTGTACCCCATAGCCCACTCTAAAGCCAGTTTGAAATGGATCTAGAGATAACCAGTGTCATCCAAAACTTGTATTAAATAGAGGTTAAATACAAATTATATTTACCTGAATGATGAGGAGACTGAATTTAAAATGAGCCCCAGTTTCTCAAAGCAGAGAACCTGGGGAAAACCTAGTCTTGGCTTCATGTAAATACAGCACATAAGGTAATCACCCCAAAATGGTACAGACAGTGTGTAACTCTGTGAGGATTCTTTTGAAAACGACTGGAAGCACAGCAGTTATATGTTGAATATTTTTCCTGCAAAAAGCAAATATTGGGCAGCTTCAGATGAATGCTAGCCTGCACACACGGTCTGGATGGGGTTGTGTTGAGAATGTTCCTGTCCTCATATTACAGGGGAACGTCTCAATGTGCTGTTGGCACATCCCTTAATTGCATGGGGGGGGGGATTCAGATGAACAACACCCCCACCCACATGATTAAGGGATGCCCCAAGAGTGGATGAACATAAGAATAGCCCTGCTGGATCAGGCCCAAGGCCCAACCAGCTTCCTGCTTCACACAGTGAGCTCTAATCTTTTACCTCTATGTGCACTTCTGGTACCAGTGAGTAGTGTTTGTCTGCACACCATTGTTTCCTTTCTATCCCACCCAAATCTGGCCACCAAGCTCTTACATATTCATTCGGACGGGGGTGGGTGGGGCAAAGACAGTGACAGGGGCTGATGGGAGTTGTAATCCAACAGCAGTGGGAGAGTCTCAAGTTGTTGGTCACTTGCGCAGCAAACAGCACCACGAATGACTGAAAGCATGTTGTCACGCTGCCCCTTTGCCAATAGAAGGCAATGCAGTATAAACAAACAGCGATTTTACATTGCCAGTTCTTGGGGAACAACACACTGTGCATCTCTGTTGCTGGATATTTTGGTGTCTCTTATTTTCTCCACCTCCCTTTCCAAAAGTGCTCTGCTTTGCTATGAACCACAAGCCAGCCCCCACAACATCAGGGGCAGTCTGTTTTGTGCTGCCTGCAAATAAAAGCCTCTTTTGCTTCCATTTCCACAGCATCCCTCTCCCCGGAGTGCTGCTTGCAGGCACAACAATCGCAATTACAGCAAACCAACCTTTCCCCCCCCTTTGCCAGGGGTCTGTCATGTGACTCCCATTAGCGTACACCTGGGATGTTTAGCTACAGGAAAGAAAATTTCTTCTCCCTCCCTCCATCTGCCACAAACACACAATTTTGATTATCCCACATGCCAGATCTCTGTGTTGAGAGAAGGTGTGTGTCTGTGATGAAGAGATAATTCATCCCCAACTGGGTTGATCTGTGTTTCTTTCTTCCCCCTCCCCCCTCCGAGTTTAGGGAACGCGTGAGGGATATGACAGAGGCTTATTGAATTACGTATGGTGTGGAGGAAGCAAAGTTTTTCTCTTTCTCACGCACAGTACTAGAACTGGAATTCACCCAAAGAAATCCATTGGCGGGAGATGCGAGGCAGACAGAAAGTATTCCTTCACATGATGCATCATTAATTTGTATTCACTGCCATATGAGCAATTCCAAGGGTAATGGAATCGGACACGTTACCACTTTTTCAATGACTATAGTCATGAGCAAATGTTCAGTCTGATATTCTATATACCCACTGGCAAGAGAACATCACCTCCAAGGCCATGTTTTTACAAAACCCTTCAATATTATAGATGGTGTCTGAAATGAGCAAAATGCATCTGTTCTGTAATGGAATCAGAATTTTTATTTATTTATTTTATTTATATACCGCCCTTCCAAAAATGGCTCCGGGCGGTTTGCATTTGTGGACATCATTTCTGATGGGAAGCGCCGAACCGGCTCGGCCGGAGGCATTCGAGATGGTGAGGTGAGGTGAGGAGCGGTTCCCTAAAAAAGCAGGTAAGGAGCTCCTTACCTACTTGTCCACCACTCTGCTGCTTTTCTGGCAACGGCGCCCGCTCTCCAAAAGGCAGTGTCCACACACACATGGCCAGTGCGCATGTGCGCATGTGCGCATGGCATGCGTGCCAGCCGTGTGTGTGCCACTGCGTGGAGGCTGCAGGGAGCAGTGCTGCAGCCAAGAGCCGGCACCAGCGTCGGAAAAGCAGCAGGTTGGCGGATGAGCAGGTAAGGCACTCCATATCTGCGACTTAAGGGAATGGCTCCTTGCCCTGCCAGAGGCTGCCCAAGTGGACAGACCTCTATAGAATATCAGTTTGAAAACTTCCTTATGGCTACAGTCACTGAACAAGTAACATGCCCAGTTCCGTTACCCTTGGAATTGCTCGTGCAATGTGGTGATGGCCCATAGCTCAAATGTTTTTTTTGAAGGGCCATTAGAGAAAGTCACGGATGAGAAGCCTTTTGCTGGCTTTTCTATTTTCATGGGGGCTTTGTTGAACGTCCATATGTAAAAGCAGTATACCTTTGAATATCAGTTATTGGAGGGGCATCAGCAGGGAAGGGGTCTTGTCTTCATGCGCTGATCTGTGGGCTACCCAGAGGCATCTGGTTTGTACTGTGGAAAATTGAAGGTTGGACCTTTGAATCAGCTGGTATAGTGGCGATGGAATATGCATAATGACAGCATAAGAACAGCCCTGCTGGATCAGGCCCAAGGCCCATCTAGTCCAGCATCCTGTTTCACACAATGGCCCACCAGATGCTGCTGGAAGCCACAGACAGGAGTTGAGGGCATGCCCTCTCTCCTGCTGTTGCTCCCCTGCAACTGGTACCCAGAGGCACCCCACCCCCGAGGCTGGAGGTGGCCTACAGCCCTCCGACTAGTAGCCATTGATAGACTTCTTCTCCATGAAGTGATCCAAACCCCTCTTCAAGCCATCCAGGTTGTTGGCTGTCACCACATCTCGTGGCAGAGAATTCCACAAGTGGATGATGCGTTGTGTGAAAAAGTACTTCCGTTTGTTAGTCCTAGATTTCCTGGCAATCAATTTCATAGGATAACCCCTCGTTCTAGTGTTATGAGAAAGGGAGTAGCATTTCTTTCTATGCACATCCTCCACACCATGCATGATTTTTTAGACCTCTATCATGTCTCCCCACAGTCGTCTTTTTTCTAAACTAAATAGTCACAGGTGTTGTAGCCTTGCCTCATAAGAAAGGTGCTCTAGGCCCACCTGGTTGATAGATCTTGGTTGCCCACTTCTGCACCTTTTCCATTTCTACAGTGTCCTTTTAAAAATGTGAACAGAATTGTACGCAATACTCCAGGTGTGGCCGCACACACCATAGTTTTGTATAAGGGCATTATAATATTAGCCGTTTTATTTTCAATCCCCTTCCTAATGATCCCTAGCATGGAATTGGCCTTTTTCACAGCTGCCGCACATTGAGTTGACACTTTCAACGAGCTGTCCACCACCACCCCAAGATCCCTCTCCTGGTCAGTCACCGACAGCTCAGAGCCCATCAGCATATACTTGAAGTTGGAGTTTTTTGGTCCAATGTGCGTCACTTTACACTTGCTAATATTGAAACAGCTCGAGACAGTTCTCCTTTTTAGACTTTCTTTATTGTGTACAAAAGTGAAGTTAATCCAAAAGGTTGGATCTTTGGTCTGCTCTTACGTTTTTAACCTGCGATTTTCACAATGATGGCACCACCACCCAAGTAGCTAGAAATGCTAGCCACTGCATTGGCCACAAGAGACTTCATAGGACATCCAAGATGAGTATCCGGTTAATGCCCACATGTACCTAGGGTAGAGCTGCCAGTTTGTACATAAACCAACATTTTATTCCATAGGATGGTAAAAATACTGTGGCACTTCTGTTGAAAGTTATAAATAGTCTCAAATATGCTTGAAGTCTATTTAGTACAGCTGCATATTGTGTGCAAACTTCTTGTCTATAAAGGATGGTTTGCCTGCAATATCTTAATATGCAGATTAGCCTCAGCCTGCAGTGTCGGTTTACAAGCCAAGCAAAAAAAAGCAAACAAATGAGATGGAAAAGGCAACTCTAAGTCTTAACTAGTCAGAAGAGGTCATTTTGCTTGAGGATTGCCATTCAGAAAAACTGTTTATGCTGCTTCGCTGCAAAGGAAACAGAATCTACAAGTGTAAAGGGCTGGGGTGTAACGTTGTTAGTGACAGAAAGCCACTCACTAATGTGAGAAAATCACTTATTTAGTGTTCATGCGCTATCTTATACCAGTGAAAGATAATCCCTTAAATATTTGGCCAATCCAATTCAATTCAAGGTTTATTGGAGCTCAATATTTAGTGTTCGTGCAGTGTCTGAAACCAGTGAAAGGTAATCCCTTAAATATTTGGCCATGATTGAGTCAAAATATTGAACTCCAACTATTTTAATAGGAAATCAAAATAATTGGAGCTCAATATTTAGTGTTCATGCAGTGTCTGAAACCAGTGAAAGGTAATCCCTTAAATATTTGGCCAATCCAATTGAATTCAAGGTTTATTACAGTCCATGACCAGCACAACAAGGAAACAAAACAGAACATACAACACAATTCAATATAAAAACATAATACCACTTATATCACAATACCCTAGGGTATATTACTGAAACCACCGAAAGCCTCCCAGTAATATTTGGCCATGATTGAGTCAAAATATTGAGCTCCAATTATTTTAATAGGAAATCAAAATAATTGGAGCTCAATATTTAGTGTTCATGCCATATCTGAAACCAGTGAAAGGTAATCCATTAAATATTTGGCCATGATTGAGTCATAATATTGAGCTCCAACTATTTTAATAGGAAATCAAATCCGTTGAATCAAAAGTGCTTACATTTGGTTGGATCTGTCCTTTCTTCTCTTGTACTCTAAGAAAGCATCATGTTGGCTTAAATACGGGCATCATATTTGGAGGCTGTTTTGTAGCTGTTAGTGATAGGCAATTTATCAGTTAATTTGTAATAACAAAACTTGACATTTTGATAGCACTTCAGAATTTCCAAAAGGCTTGACATATATCAGTCATCCTTGAAACAATCTTACCAGGTCGGTCGGTATTGTTCTTACTATAAGAAAATAAGGCTGAGGAAACTAGAGCTGGCCTGAAGGGATGGGGTGTAGCAGACCCTTTGCATGCAGAGGATCCCAGTTCAGTCCCTGGCAGCATCTCCAGGTAGCACCCAGGGGAGGCGGGGATGCTTCCTGAGTTAGCTGCTGCCAGTCAGTGTAAGCAATACTGAGCTAGATGGACCACCAATAGTCTGACTCAGTATATGGCAGCTCCTTCTGTTCATGTGCCACCTAGTAAATTCATTGCAGAGGTGAGATTTGAATCTGATCTATGGCTGCTTCACTGCACTTGCTCACATGTAACAGGGCAGTGGTGTAATTTGTGTAGTACTGTTTGGTGCAAAAAGTGACTTATTCATTCATTCATTCATTCATTCAATTTCTATATTGCCCTTCCAAAAAATGGCTCAGGGTGGTTTACACAGAGAAATAATAAATAAAAATAAGATGGATCCCTGTCCCCAAAGGGCTCACAGTCTAAAAAGAAACATAAGACAGCAACAGTCACACACCAGCAAAAGTCACTGGAGGGGTACTGTGCTGGGGGTGGATAGGGCCAGTTACTCTCCCCCTGCTAAATAAAGAGAATCACCATGTTGGAAGGTGCCTCTTTGCCAAGTTAGCAGGGGAATTTGCATTTGATTTAAATTTTACCAGCCTCGTATGTTACGTTACACGTTGACCAAGAAAAAAATTCCATAAAATCTCACCCAAGCTATAATAACCCTATCAGTACATGCCATACCAACCATATGGTGGCATAACAGGAAATTCATGTTTCGGGTTAATTCTTGACCTCATCCACAAATGCCAGCCATATTTCATTATAATGATCTTATTTTTTTGCAGACCCATGACTTCTTGTATTGCCAGCTTGGCACCTGGTGGAAACCACACACACAGGCTGTCATTCTCTGCCTGCAAGACCATTCTCTTTGCAGCTAGAGAGGCTCATTTTGTGGAAGACTATCTGACCACTTATCAAACAGCCCACTAGAGAAGTCTCCAGTCATTAAATTGGAGAGGAGAGCTGGTCTTGTGGAAGCAAGCATGAATCGTCCCCTTTGCTAAGCAGGGTCTGCCCTGGTTTGCATTTGAATGGGAGACTACATGCGAGCATGGTAAGATATTCCCCTTAGGGGATGGGGCCGCTCTGGGAAGATCACCTGCCTGTTTGCATGCAAAAGGTTCCAAGTTCCCTCCCTGCTATCTCCAGAGGGGGCCGAGAGAGACTCCTGCCTGTAACCTGGGTGACGCCACTGCTAGTCTATATAGACAGTACTGAGCTAGATGGACCAATGGTCTGACTTGCAAGAACACACTTGTGCAACACTTAGAGCAGCAGATGTGCAGCACTATTTCCGTTGGCTGACATACCCACGCAAGGTACCCAGCCCAGCAAAAATTGTGCAGATTGTTACACAAGAGTAAGCCCATTGGAAATAATGGTCTTACTCTTGCCTGGTGCCATTTCTTCATTTTTTTGCGCAACTTGCATGCACGTAGCATTACTGGGGTGATGTGTCCTTGTGTGGTATATCAGCCAACAGAAATAGTGCTGTGCAGTTGCACATGGGCTGCTTTAAATATTTGCAAATAAATTTTCATCGTGAATAACTGTACATACTGCCTTCTACCCAATCAGACCCTCGGTCCATCTAGCTCAGTATTGTCTACACAGACTGGCAGCAGATACCCCCAAATTGCAGGCATGAGTCCCTCTCAGCTCTATCTTGGAGATGCTGCTAGGGAGGGAACTTAGAACCTTTTGCATGGAAGCATGCAGATGCTCTTCCCCGAGTGGCCCCATCCCTCAAGGGGAATATCTTACACTGCTCATTCATGTCTCCCATTCAAATGCAAACCAGGGTGGACCCTGCTTAGCAAAGGGGACAATCCATGCTTGCTACCACTGCACCAGCTATCCCATACCATGTGTACACTGGCTCACATTCTGCACAGTGCAAAACTAGCAGTAGAAGCCCTGCACATATGTAAACACAAGGCAGCACTGCTCTGGCACAAAGTTGTGCAAATGCAGTTGCACAGCAGGACACCCATTATTTCCTGCAGGTGTCCTATTGCGCATCTGCATTCGCAGAACTTTATTTTTTAGTGGGGCTGCTGCCCTGTGACACAACTCTGGTGCCATTTTTACATGTGCAGGTGGGGCTCCCACCGTCCACACGGCATTGTGCAGAATGTGAGACGCTATGCTGATTGATTGATTGATTGAATACATTTCTATACCGTCCAAAATGCAAGTTCTCTGTACGCAAGATTGTACATACGTTGAACGTAGTTTATGAATAGGACATCTGTGGACCTTTTTGGAGAATAGTTAATACAGGAGCCAGCAGGAGTGGAACATAAGAAGCTAACGGAGTCAGACCATTGGTCTATCTAGCTTAGTATTGTCTTCACAGACTGGCAGCGGCGGCATCTCCACTGGTGGTTGTACTATCTGGGGAAACAAATACTTGTAATTTTTAAAAAATATATACATACATACATACAAGGACCACACCCCTAGAGATGGAAAATAGGCAATAGCATTGCAGTGCTTTCAGTGTGTTATGCTTTTGTTGTCCTATCAGTCTTGCAGTGGCCAAATTTGCAATAGTGTTTTAGAGGCTTTTAATTGTTTTGAAAACACAAAAACTACAATTAAATTTCATTGATGGTGTCAGAGGAATGGAAATGAGAACTGGCAGGGGTATTCTCCAAATGTCACCCCTGGAGAGAGCAAAACAATTTGTTCGTTGTTGCCTTAGCCCTGACCCTACCCCTTTCTTTTGTGCAAAAATGACTGCAATTTTACCCTAATCATTTTGGGGTAGGGAGAAAGCTGTGAGTGTAACAATGCTGTGCCCTATTTCCCATCTCTATGGGAGGTCAACACTGCCAGAAATCATCATGAGTCTTCATTCCCTGAGAATATACCGATGGCCAAGTTTTGTGGGCCTGGCTTCTGGACTAAGTTAACGAACGATCTTAATCACTGATTAAGTATCATTGATACTTCTGCATAAAAACCAGACACAGCACAGCCAACTTCTTTTTTTCTTTCGAAATGCAGCATTTCCCCGGCGTGCAGCCATCAGATGTTGAAGAAGTTGTCCAGAAGGGTGCAAAAACATTAGTGATTGGCCGCGGCATGAGCGAAGCCTTGCAGGTAATTTTGCCAGGTGTGAAGGGGCTAAGGGTCTAGAAGTCTCTGTCACTACAGTTTTGGAGTTTCTAGCTAACACAGTGGGATACTTGGAGGAGAAAATAAGTTGGTAGTCCTTATGATTAGTGTAGATTGTCCCTGTACCTCTTGCCAGGTGAGGCAGTAAAGCAAGGTAATCCAGAGTTGTACATGTTTTCTCTGGCCTAAAGAGGGAGTACATGTTTGCTCTGGCCTAAACAGGGAGACCACTGGGAGAAGACTTGACTCAAATCCGACAGATTACAACATAGAGCATATTTCAAGATCTATGCTCTGACAATACGGGCGGCAAAGAACCTATTCTTTTTGGCTCGTATTGCATCCACAAGTTCACGTCCATCTGAGTTGACAGGGTTGTGAGAGGGCTAGTGAGTGCCCTTACTCCCTTGAATCAGAATTACCCGCTATGATGTGTGTAATGATTCCCCCCCCCCTTCATTAATTTGGTTTCTATACTGACCTTCCAAAAATGGCTCAGGGCAGTTTACACAGAGAAATAATAAATAAATAAGATGGCTCCCTGTCCCCAAAGGGCTCACAATCTAAAAAGAAACATAAGACAGACAACAGCAACAGTCACTGGAAGTACTGTGCTGGGGGTGGAGAGGACCAGTTACTCTCCCCCTGCTAAATAAAGATAATCACCACATTAAAAGGTGCCTCTTTGCCAAGTAAGCAGGGTTTAGCAGGGGTTTGTGGATAAAATCTCTCGTATTCGGGTCGGATTTAGACCCCACAATTAGTGCAGTGTCTGAATCGGAGGTGTCCAGTGACTCTTATGTGGTTAGGCTGAATCAGTCTAACTCATGAGGATGTGGACAAGCTGCTTGGAGCCTACCACCTGTTCTCTTAACCCTTACCCAACATGGTTAATACTATCTGGCAGGGAGGTTGTTGTAGAAGGCCTAGTAGAGTTCATAAATGCTTCTTTGAGGGAGGGCAGGATGCTTCCTTGCCTTAAGGAGGCAGTTATTAGACTACTGAAGAAGCCTGCCTTGGATTCCTCAGAGTTGAGCAAGGTAATTGAGAGGGTGGTGGCCTCCCAACTCCAGGCAATCTTGGATGAAACTGATTATCTAGACCCGTTTCAGACCGGTTTGGGGGTGGGTTATGGGGTTGAGACTGCCTTGGTCGGCCTGATGGATGATCTCCAATTGGGAATTGACAGAGGAAGTGTGACTCTGTTGGTCCTTTTGGACCTCTCAGCAGCTTTTGATACTATCGACCATAGTATCCTTCTGGAGCATCTGAGGGGGTTGGGGGTGGGAGGCACTGCTTTGCAGTGGTTCCACTCTTACCTCTTGGCCGATTTCAGATGGTGTCCCTTGAGGACTGTTCTTCAAAATCTGAACTTCGGTATGGTGTCCCTCAGGGCTCCATATTGTTTCTGATGTTGTTTAACATCTATATGAAACCGCTGGGAGAGATCATCAGGAGATTTGATGAAGGGTATTATCAGTATGCTGATGACACCCAAATCTATTTCTCCATGTCAGCATCATCAGGAGAAGGCATAACCTCCCTAAATGCCTGCCTGGAGGCAGTGATGGGCTGGATGAGAGGTAACAGGCTGAGGCTGAATCCAGATAAGATGGAGGTACTTATTGTGCCGGTGATTTTGATCTGCCTGTTCTGGATGGGGTCACACTTCCCCAGAAGGAACAGGTACGCAGTCTGGAGATGCTTCTGGACACAAAACTCTCCCTGGTGTCCCAGGTTGAGGAGTGGCCAGAGGTGCCTTTTATCAGCTTCGGTTGATATGCCAGCTGCATCCGTTTCTTGAGATAAATGACCTCAGAACAGTGGTACATCTGCTGGTCACCTCCAGACTTGACTACTGCAATGTGTTCTATGTGGGGCTGCCTTTGTATATAGTCCGGAAACTGCAGTTAGTCCAGAGTGTGGCAGTCAGATTGGTCTCTGGCTGGGTCATCTCAGAGAGACCATATCACTCCCATTTTAAAAGATCTACACTGGCTGCCGATAAGTTTCTGGGCAAAGTACAAGGCTTTAGTTATAACCTATAAAGCCCTAAACAGCTTGGGCCCTGGGTATTTTAGAGAATGTCTTCTTTGCTATGAACCACACCGCCCATTGAGATCATCTGGAGAGGTCCGTCTGCAGTTGCCACCGGCTCATCTGGTGGCTACTTGTGGACGGGCCTTCTCCATTGCTGCCCCGAGGCTTTGGAACACACTTCCTGCTGAAATAAGAGCCTCCCCATCTCTTACAACTTTAAAAAAGGCAGTCAAGATGCATTTGTTCACCCAGGCTTTTAATTAGATACTGTTTTAATTGTGTTTTCATAGTTTTAACTTTTTAAATTTTATTTGTTGAAATATTTTAATCTTTTTATTGGTTGCTTTTATTGTTTTGTTGTAAACCGCCCAGAGAACTTGCATTTTAGGCGGTATAAGAATGTGTTAGTTAAATGAATGAATGAATGGGAAACCCCTCCTGTATTCTCCTGAAGACAACCACAGGGCCCTGTGATTGCCAGGAGTTGACACCAACTTGACGGCACACTTTAAAGAGGAAAAGAGACAGGAGGAAGATACTAAATTGATATTTGTACCTATATTATTTGACATAATTAGAAATATTGTATTTGATACTGAAATGTCTTTGCCTTTGACAGTTGCCACCCAATAATACTGGACTATTTTTATTAGTTTTTTTATATGGCACATGGTGCTTTACAGCAGGATAGATTGGTTTAAATCACTAAGGGGGAGAAAGACCATTTTAAATAACTGATTTATATCAAAACATGCCATTTATTTTGTAGATACATTTGAAATAAAAAGGTGTACTAGAGTCGTAAATATTTACTCTCTCTAATTGCCGATGGCAGAGATTGGATAGTTACTAGACATAAAATGGGAGGGAAAGGTCACCCACATGGATCAGTGAACAACGTAAGGGCCATTCACACATTATGATCAGCACTCATCTAATGAGTGTGCAGTGTGTGCACAAGTACAGATCGATACACAGGAACAGTCATTCACATGTCATGCTGAACGCAGGTATAGAAGTACACTTCCTTCCTGTCCCATGCATTTGAAGGGCCTGCATCCAGGTTCACTTTTAGCAAGTACACAGGTACAGTCATTCCAACAAAACACGTACTAGTGCACAGACATTCATACAGCATAATGTTTGAATTGGGCTATAGGACCATGGGAAACTGTCTCGCATCAGGTCAGGCCACTGGTCCATCTAGCTCAGTATTGGCTATAAGGACCAGGTTCCAAATATTTTCTATTTCTATAAGGACCGGGTTCCAAATATTTTCCCAGCCCTAACTGAAGATGTCAGGGATTGGAACTTAAGACCTTCTGCATGCAAAGCAGATGCTTTAGCACTATGTTACGGTCCCATCCCCACACCTGTGCTGACTTGCCCGTAGTCCCTGGCCCCTGCTTTTGAGCCACAATAAGTGCTAAACTATTATTTTTTATGACAGATGAAGTTCTTACTTTACAAAGAAAAGCAGCCTTCCATCAATTTGAGTGCCCTAAGTTCAGTTTTAAGAAATTATATATTGGAATTCAGTTCAGATTTCATGTTAAACCAGGTTATTAAACTTATAATAAAAGTTTAAACCTGTTGTTTTTTAAAAAGTAATTTGCTAGAACTTCAAACAATCAGAAACTTCAAACAATCAGATTTAAGGTTTTTCAAAATTCACCTTCTCTACGAGGAAAAGCTGAAATATTCGCTTTAGAAGCAAAGAAACTTGGCAGGACATGATGGAAGTTTAGACAATTATGCACAATGTGAAGCAAATGGAGAGAGACAAATGGGATTCCTGGAAGCATCACTGTGGGAAACAGAACCTGCTTTTGCTAGACCTTTGCTACGGTCCAGCAGGGCTCTTCTTAGGTCCCTACCTGATTCCATCCCTTTTCTTCCTCCCACTTCCTCAAGGTGCCGTCGTCAACGGTGGACTACCTGAAGCAACATGGGATTGATGTGCTGGTGCTCCAGACAGAGAAGGCTGTGAAAGAGTACAACACACTAGCCTCCCAGGGTGCCAAAGTGGGTGGCGTCTTCCACTCCACTTGCTAGGCTGCTCAATGCAGCTCCGTTTCCCACCATCTTGTGCCTCGGGGTGAATAAAAGAGTGTCGTCTCATGCCAGCCTGCAGCTTCTGCATTTCTCGGCTTTTGCCGAGACCTGAAACCTCTGGAGAAAAGTTGGGGGAAGCGATAGCCCCCTCAAGCACTTCGGCATCCAAAGGAAACCGAGTACCCAGGCAAACTGGATGCCAATAGCAACAGGGAAAGTGGAGAGGCTGTATCCTGCCCCATGCATTCCGCAGGGCTCAAGTGCCTTCTCTTTTAGAGGGATTTGTGTACAAGATTCCACACAAGATGGCCATGGAAGCCTAACCGAGGAACAACTGCACTATGATACTGATTGGTAAAAAAAAAAGTCACCCTCCTCCTCACCCCACTGCTGACTCATGCTAGCCAGTGCATGACACAGCAGTGTTTTGCTACACAGCTCACACTATTGCATTGGCACACAGAGACTTTGCCGCAGTTGCTGTCTGCTTTTAACCTTCCACAACTACATTGAGCATTTATATAGCCCTTTCTGGGGTCCAAAGTGCTTCCTATGAATTATAAAGGTTGCAACTGGATTACAAAGCTGTAAGGTAGGGGTTCTCAACATTGGATGCTGTTGGACTACAGCACCCATCATCCCCAGCCCCAATGGCCTTTGGCTGGGAGTGATGGGATTTGTAGCCCAGCATCTGGGGATCAAACATTGAGAACCCCTGATATAATAAAGAGCTACATTCCTGAGATACTACCAGCAACTGAGCTTGGGAGGTGGCACTCAAGGGGGAGCCATCCATAATCTTTTCCCCTCTGGAACTCACTGCAACAGTTCACCAGAGCGGGCTGCATGACTACAGACAGAGGCTTGACTGACTTGCATGTTCCTCCTTTAAAAAAGGGGGTGGGAAATCCGCCCCACAAAAACTAGACGACATAGAGAATAGTTCAAGCTTAGTCTGCTTCACATGCTAATTTATACCCTGCTTTTGATTCATAACATGTCTGATATTCAAAACCAGTGTAAATGCAACAAAATCAAAGACCCACAATTTAAAAAAAATGCTGAACAAAGCACATGTTGGTATGGTCAGCCTTCCAT